>NC_082720.1:32027613-32340464 GCF_030144855.1 Hypanus sabinus
ATTGTGCAAACAATAAAGGTAAGTAAATAATTGAAGTTCACAAAAGTGAGCCCATAGTCACAAAGTCAGTCACCACTGCAGCCTCAGTTCAGCACAGAGATGGGTAAATCTCACAGAGCAGTAAACTGAACCCGCCTGTCCCTCCCCTCCAGCCGTGACACCCTGACCACTTCAATCTGGGCCTGCGCTTAAATCATCCAAACCTTGAGCCATTCCTTGCTCTCTACCGCTTTGATGTGCTCTCAAGCCTGGGCCCAGTCGTCTCGTTTCGGCCTGTATCCGACCTCTCCAATTCAACCCACTGCTAAAATCAACCAAACCTCAGGTCTTTTCTCTTTCCCGGGTCTGGGTTCTGCCTCGACCCTGCCTCAACTCCGCTTAACTTGCCTCGGTTCTGCTGCATCGAATCACCACCAGCAATGGCCGAACATTGGTACATTCCCCGCTCTCATGCCCGGGCCTAGCCAGCTCAACTTGGCCCATGCATGCCTTGCCACAATCGTCCTGCACCTTTGAGACCTTAGTTCTCACTACCAAAATGCCAGGCAGTACAGACAGTTCAAAAGCTCATCACCAAAAGAGAGCTTACGGGCTATTGATTGAAGTGATCATTTACTAGAAAAAATATGATTAATAAAGTATTTAGTAATTTTCCTTGCTTTGTTTCCCACCAGAAAGTGGTCACTGCTTCACCAGCATCATCTTAACCCAGCATAATAGTAACAGTAATACTAAACTAATCCTGGATGCAAAAGCCAACTGAACATAACATTATATCAAGGCAAGTTATAATGGGAATTGTGACCTTGTAAACATCTGGTAACTTCCAAGCTTTTATGTAAGCAAAGCCCTTGTTTGATTCCTGTTTGCCAGAAGCTGTTCACAGTAATTGATTGCACTGTATGTATTGAGAGATTTGATTTGAATCAGTCTGTCTGGTTTTATAGGCAATCAATTTTGGAGCTGTCTAAATTACTTCAAGAACCACTTATTATTGGTTTAGTGTCAGTGTTTTAATATCACAGTCAAATCATTATTAGTAAATTTATATATAACATTTTGACTTGCCCTTTAAAATTGAAGAGATAATATTTTAAAAGCAAAATTGGATGGTTAACATGTTGCATGGTCCCATGGTGAGAGCGAGATATTCTGCTTTTACACAGTAAGAGCTTCTAGTGTAATTGCACTCATTTTGAATTTTTTAAACATAAATGTTAGCTCAGACTAATTTGCAACTATCCAATTAAGAAGAGGAGGTTGGGAGGATACACACCAGTCCTCATTGAGGGGTCAGTAGTAGAAAGGGAAAGCAGCTTCAAGTTGCAGGGTGTCAGCATCTCAGAGGATCTATCCTGAGTTCAACACACTGATGTTATCACAAAGAAGGTGTGCTAGCAGCTCTACTTCATTAGCAGTTTGAGGAGATCACAAAAGACTCTTGTATATTACTATAGGTGCATGGTGGAGGGGATTCAGCCTGGGCTGGAAGCTCCAAAGCACAGGATCAGAAGAGGCTACAAAATGTCGTAAACTCAGCCAATTTGATCAAGGGCACAATCCTCCCCACCACTGAGGGCATCTTCATTAGGCAAAGACTCAAGAATCCCGCGTTCATTATTAAAGACATTACCGACCAGGACACGCCTTCTTCACATTACATGATAGGGGAGGAGGTCCAGGGGCCTGAAGATCTACAAGCAACATTCTAAGGACACCTTATTCCCCTCCACCATCAGATTTTTGAGTGATCCATGAGCACTACCTCGTTCCAAATAAATTACATTGAACATAGAAC
Organism: Hypanus sabinus; assembly: GCF_030144855.1. Classification (NCBI taxonomy): domain Eukaryota; kingdom Metazoa; phylum Chordata; class Chondrichthyes; order Myliobatiformes; family Dasyatidae; genus Hypanus; species Hypanus sabinus. The sequence continues at coordinate 32,029,412 of NC_082720.1, forward strand.
ATAAAATATTAAAGCACAGTGCAGGCTCTTCACCTGCATTGCTGTGTTGACCTACTCTAAGATCAACTTAAACCTTCTCTCCCACATAGCCCTCCATTTTTTTATCATCCATGTGTCTGTCTAAGAGTCTCTTAAATTATATAGTACATTTTGGATGGTCGAAATTGAAAGCAGAATATGGAGATAATTTAAAGAGCAAACACAAGGAAATCTGCAGATGCTGGAAACTCAAACACACACAAAACGAAGGGTCTCAGCCCGAAACGTTGACAGTGCTTCTCCTTATAGATGCTGCCTGGCCTGCTGTGTTCCACCAGCATTTTGTGTGTGTTGTATAGAGATAATTACTGGATTCTTAGCACTTTAGAGAAACAGGAAGTTCTTGAGGTGCATATCCACAGATCCCTCAAAGTTGCTACGCAAGTTGATAGGGTTGGTAAGAAGGTGTAAGGTGTGTTGGCCTTTGTTAATTGGGGGATGGAGTTCAAGAGCCATAAGGTAATGTTGCTGCTCTATAAAACCTTGGTTAGATCATAATTGGAAATGTGTGTTTAGTTCTAGTCACCTCAGAAAGAAGGATGGTTTGAAAGAAGGATGTGAAAGCTTTAGAAAGCTTTAGCTTCAGAGAGATTTGCCAGGATGCCTGGATTGCACAGTATGTCTAATGAGGACAGGTTAAGTGAGCCTCTGTAGGACTTTTCTTTTTAGAGCGAAGGGGGATGAAAAGTGACTTGATAGAGGTGTACAAGATGATGACAGGCATAGAACAAGTTGACAGCCAGAGACTTTTTCCCCAGGACAGAAATGGCTAGTAAGAAGGGTCATAATTTTAATTTGATTGATGGAGAGTACAAGGGGGAAGTCAGCAGTAAGTTTTTTTTTTAATCCAGAGAGCAGTGGATGGGTGAAATTCACTGCTAGAGGCAGATAGATCAGGGATATTTAAGAGACTCTTAGATAGGCACATGGATGATAGAAAAATGGGGGGCCATGTGGGAGGGAAGGGATAGATTGATATTAGAATAGAATAAAAGGTCAGCACAACATCCTGGCCAAATGTCCTGGACTGTACTCTAATGTTCTACATTCTATGTTCTATGTTTCTGATCTTTTGCATAGGTTATTTATTTTTCCAACACAGTAATTTTATGTCTTGTACTGTACTGCTGCTGCATAACAACAAATTTCACAATGTATGTCAGTGATAATAAGCATGGCTCTGATTATAATTCTACTAATTTTGCAACATTTGAATCTAAAAAAGATTCATCACATTTAATAAATGTTTTTAGTTGCGAGGTCAATTAATTACTATTAAATAAACAAATTTTGAACTACCAGTTTTATTAAATTAGATACAATTTTGTAGTGGTTAGTTTTCTTAAAAATTCTTTAAAAATTAAAACCATTATGTTTCCTTGCAGCCAACAATTCAATTCCAGAGTAATTATCAAAGGCTACCTAGAGAATTGCAGTGAATCATTTTAGCAGAACAACTAACATTGCAGCACGGTCATAGCCTGTTCCGATATCGAAATCAAGTTGAATGGACTTGAAATGTGCTGAATGTAATTTGTCTTTAAAATTCTGTAACTTTTGTGTCAATTAAACTGGTATCAACAAATTGTGCCAAAATAATATCTTCTACAAATCTCACCCGCTGATGTGAAGAATACATATTTTATAAGTCTGAATATTTATAGTTAATTCACATATTGAAGGATAGTTACACACGCACAAATTGAACTTGGAGAAGAGAAAATTAGAGATATCTAAACCAACTAAAAGTGTAAGCACTGCTTCTCTCTCCAAAAGTACTGCCTGACAACGTCCGGTCTTTTGGTCAAGATGGTGCCTGCATGCAATGCTCTTTTGGTCGACATCTTCTAGATAGGTCATGGAACCATATATTTCACTGCTTCTATATCTTTCACATTTGTTTTTCATCTTGAATGTGATTCTGGAGCTGTTGGAGCCTGTGATTTGTAGTTTGGAGATTGTCTGGGCAGTTCCTGAGGGGATTCTGGGAGGCAGAGGCAACATAAGGGAACCTCACGGCGAGAAGGCAGCGAGCCATTGTTCGACGAGCCATTTTGGTAATTAAAGCGATGAAAGATCATTGAAATGGTGGCCGCCTGCCTTTTTGGCGTTGGGGGGTTGCTCTGCTGCTGGGGAGGGAAGGCTGCCTTTTTGCTGCTGGTGAGATAGCTCTGCAGAGAGGGAGAATGTTGCCTAGGTTTTCTGTGTTTTGGATGTGGACCTGGACTGTGGACTTTTTTTCAGTCTAATGGTATATTTGTATCTGTGTTTTTCACCTGATCATTCTCTTTTTTCCTGTGCGAGGGAGGGGATTTGGGGGTCAACGTGCCTGTTCCATTTTTGATCATTTTTTTTGTGCGGGAAGATGATGATGCTGCTGTTCTTTCTTGGTGTCATGGTTACCTGGAGAAGAAGAATTTCAGAGTTGGATACTTTGATAAGAAATGAACCTTTAAAATATTGTATTTTTCCAGTATTCTCTCTGTTTAGCATTCAGATTTCTAGTGTCTACAGTATTTTGGTTTGAACTACTGAAAAATTCAAAGTTAAAGGTAAATTTGTTATCAGATTTGTTATCAAATTTGTTATACAGTGGCATGCAAAAGTTTGGGCACCCCTGGTCAAAATTTCTGTTACTGTGAATAGCTAAGTGAGTAAAATATGAACTGATTTCCAAAAGGCATAAAGTTAAAGATGACACATTTCTTTAATATTTTAAGCAAGAAAACTTTTTTATTTCCATCTTTTACAGTTTCAAAATAACAAAACAGGAAAAGGGCACGAAGCAAAAGTTTGGGCACCCTGCATGGTCAGTACTTAGTAATACCCCCTATGGCAAGTATCACAGCTTATAAGTGCTTTCTGTAGCCAGCTAAGAGTCTTTCATTTCTTGTTTGGGGGATTTTCGCCCATTCTTCCTTGCAAAAGGCTTCTAGTTCTGTGAGATTCTTGGACCATCTTGCATGCACTGCTCTTTTGAAGTCTATCCACAGACTCTCGATGGTCGGGGGACTGTGAGGGTCATGGCAAAACCTTCAGCTTGCACCTCTTGAGGTAGTCCATTGTGGATTTTGAGGTGTGCTTAGGATCATTATCCTGTTGTAGAAGCCATCCTGTTTTCATCTTCAGCTTTTTTACAGACGTTGTGATGTTTGCTTCCAGAATTTGCTGGTATATAATTGAATTCATTTTCCCTCTATTTTAACTTCATCAGTCCACAGGACTTGTTTCCAAAATGCACCAGGCTTGTTTAGATGTTCCTTTAAACTTTTTGGCCGCAATGAGCAAAGGTATGTTTGGAGAAAAAGGGTGCAGAATTCCATGAAAAGAACACCTCTCCAACTGTTAAGCACAGGGGTGGGTCGATCCTGCTTTGGGCTTGTGTTGCAGCCAGTGGCATGGGGAACATTTCACTGGCAGAGGGAAGAATGAATTCAATTAAACACCAGCAACTTCTGGAAGCAAACATCACACCATCTGTAAAAAAAATTCATTAATTTCATCTTCATCAGCAAATTATAAATGCCTGGAAAATAACTGAAATTTAGCAAATGTCTTCAAACACAAAGCAAAACTGCACTTCATACGTAATTATTGATAATATTTATAGACATACTTAATGTGTACACATTTGAATCATCTGTGAAATTAATCAGCCTAGCTACTTAACTTCCTGAAGAATATTATATTGAGTTATAGAGCTATACAGAATAGAAAAGGGCCCCTTCACTCAGTTCTCCCACACTGTCTCTGCTAATCCCATTTATCCACATTGGACCTGTGTCCCTTCGCTCCTTTCCTAACCAAGTACCTGTTCAAATGCCTTTTCAATATTGTTATATCATTTTCATAGGCCTGCAGTTTCCACTTGGCACCTAATTCACCTGAAAACAATCAACTAGTGCAAAAGACATTGGAATTTTCAGGATAATGAGATCCTGGACCCTTCAGGTTTCCACAGTTCTTTTGCATATGCTCAAAAACCATTGTGTTGCAATCTAGCCTGTCCACTTTCCCAGATTGAGATAACATCCATTTCAAAACCCTGGTAACTAAAAATATAAAAACTGTAGATGCTGGAATTAAAAAATGAAAGATAATGCTCAGCAGAACTCTGATGAGGGATCTTCTTCCATTGATTCTGTCTGGCTTCTAAGTTTTTTTTAGAAAGTTCTGTTTTAATTCCCAGTAACTTCATTTGCTTTCAGGGCTTTGAGAAATGCTTAAAACTAGGTATGTTTACTGATAGATTTTTTAAAAATATTTCATTCTAATAAAAAGTGATTTTATTATGAAACTGATCACTTTTGACCTTGACATACTGGCAACATTTGTCAGAGTGTAACATAAGGAGTCAATAGCTATCAGGGGGGAAATCGTCCAAAGATTGGAGTGATATCTCATACCAAAGCACGAGTGGGGCCCCAGGACAGCACTCCAGCAGTTTCCAGGGCAGTGTCTATTACAAACCTCTCTTGCTGCATCACCATGATCTTCCTTCTGTCAGAAGGTCACGTGTGGGGACACTTAGATGATTTCAAAACATTAAATTATTTTCATAAATCCAAAGGCGAAGCAGCCCATGTCTATATCAGAATCAGGTTTAATATCACCGGCACATGTAGTGAAATTTATTAAATTTACAACAGCAGTACAATGAAATGCATGATAAATAAATATAGAGGAAAAACCAAATTACATCAAGTATAGATATGTCTATTAAATAGTTATGTTAAAATGAGTAGTGCAAAATAATGAAAATTTTAAAAAGTAGTGAGGTAGTGTCAGTGGGTTCAATGTCTATTTAGAAACTGGATTGCAGAGGGGATGAAGCTGTTCCTGAATCACTGAGTGTGTGCCTCAGGATTCTGTACCTCCTTCCTGATGGTAACAGTGAGAAGAGGACATGTCCTGGGTGATGGGGAAATGATGGATGCAGCCTTCCAAAGACACCGCAGCTTGATAATGTCTTGGACACTACGGAGGCTAGTACCATGATGGAGCTGACTAGTTTTACAAGTTTCTGCAACTTACTTTGATCTTGTGCAGTGGACACCACCCCCTCACCTCACCCCCATACGAGATGGTGATGAAGCCAATCAGAATGCTCTCCATGGTACATTTGTAGAAGTTGTAACTATGGGAGTATGCAAGACGTAGTCAATTATCAGGCATGGGTGTTAAATGGTAAGAACGCAAGTGCCAGGCAATAACCATCTCCAACAAGAGACAATTTCATCACTGACTATAGTAGAGTCCTCCACCATTAAAATCCCTGGCCAACACTGACCAGAAACACAACTTGATCAGTCTCATAAAGAGAGTGGCTTTAGGAACAAGTGAAACGTTGTGTATGCTGCAATTCCTGATACCCCAAGCCATTGAACCACTTGCAAAGTACAAGTCAGAGGCATGATGGAATACTCTTCACTTGCACTGATGAACATCCTTCCAACACATAGGATGAGTAACAACCTCCAGAACAAATCAGACAGCTTGATTAGTGTGTCAACCAACACCCCAAATCTTCATTCCCTCTAACACAAGTATAAAATGGCTGCAATATGAATAGTCTACAAAATGCACTACAATTACTCTCTTAGGATACTCCGTCAGCACTTCCAGATGCCTACAAAATGGACAATTGCAGGAGGGCAGTGGGAAACAGCACGAACTGCATGTTGCCGTCCAAGTTACATAATGACCTGACTGATCCTTCACCACTAGTTCTGAATTCTCGAACTGTCTACCCAGCAGCATTGTGGGTACCTTCAACAAAATGAAAGGAGCTGTTTAAAAAGGCAGTTCACTTTCAACTTTGTAAGACCAGTTACTGCTGGTCTTGATGAGGTCAGATCCTGAAAGATGAATAAATAAAAAGTTATGGCAATGAAGCTGTTACATGGCATGGTATAGATTTGTAAAATGATTTTCACTTTCTGAAAAGTAAGTTGTTCATAGGTACTGAACTAACACTCCGATGAAAAATCATTTTATTAATGAATATCTTTAATGAAAATTAAAGTGAATTTCTATGTCTAGACTATTACCAGTAACTTATGGAATTTTATAATTGCAACATAATCCAAATTAGTTTGTACCAAGAATTCAACAAATATCATTTGTGTCCTGATTACTAATAGTAATCAAAGTGGAAGCTGGTGAAATTATTCACACAATGTTCCTTTAACTACTCCCATTTAGATACCAATATGAATTGAGGTCTGTAGGTTCCGAGCTAGGAACCTCAATTAAACTAAAAGAAATGAGAAAACCATAGGATTGCATACATGCATACATTCATATTGACATGGTCCCGACTGAAAAGTGGCAGACATCCAAGCTCCCCAGGGTACGGTCAGCTGCCGCTGTCCCTTTAAGACTCAGACTGTTACTTATTTCCTGCAACTTTCCTTCAGTGCTTGGTTGTAGGAGTTCCATTTCTGGTACTGCTGTTTTTGATTTCACCTTTTGATTTTATTTGTGTTGTCTTGTTTACTTTTGAGCCTGAGTCTGAGTAAATTCTGGATCTTACTCTGCATGTGGGTTCACACCATTCATAGATCCCTCATCAAACATAGCGCAAAGCAACAGCAAAATCATGAGGTTGTGTTCATGCATCCATGGGAGGGAGAAAAAGCTGTTCCTAAAGTACAGAATACCTCAGGCTCCCGTGTCTTCAGGCTCCCGTACCTCCTCCTGGTTATAATAATGAGAAGGGAGCATGAGCTAGGCTAGGATTAGATTAGAAATCCAAATTAGGTGATATCACCCTTATAGGGGCGGAGGGAGTTTCTAAGGGGATGATAAAAATAAAGGGGGTGGTGGGGTGCTCAGTAGCAAGGAGGGCAGCTAAAGGATTACAGGCTTAATTTAAGAAATTAATTACTTATTATACACACTTGATCCTCAGTGCCTCATAATTGATTGTTTTGAATCGCCTTGACCACATTTCTCTTGCTCACGGCCCAACTGAGATATCACTGCCCCACTTTATGTACCTTCAGGCAGAGAGTCAGGGTTTGCCTAGTTTTTATGATATCATGACTTTCACCTTTATTGATAGCAATGCTTGAAGTTGGATTTAAACAATCAGTGATTGGCCATTGTTGCTAATCCATAATGAAAACGGCAGAAGCAGCCCAAATGAAAAAGACGTGTAAGCAGTACAGTGTGAAATATGGATCTATACACCAAGCAACCAGTGTGTATGTTGTACAATAAATGTATTCCAGAACACTTGTAATGAGGAATTAACAGGAAAGATGGAAGAAGAAGTGATCTCGCTATAACAAGGAAATCTGCAGATGCTGGAAATTCAAACAATACCACACACAAAATGCTGGTAGAACACAGCAGGCCAGGCAGCATCTATAGGGAGAAGCGCTGTCGACGTTTCGGGCTGAGACCCCACATCTTGACGAAGGGTCTCAGCCCGAAATGTCGACAGCGCTTCGCCCTATAGATGCTGCCTAGCCTGCTGTGATCTCGCTATAAAATAACTTTGAGCTGAAGACAAGGTTCAAAAATCACATCAAAACATTTTGTTTGCAGAAAGAAATCTATGAATGCTATCCTGTACTGTAGAAAAAGGTCAAGATGTTCTTTATTGCTTTTTCAATATCATATTTAGTGGTGCATGGTTTCAGTGCAGTCAACAATTCTTTCGAACTAACAAAACAGAATGCAAATGACTGAACATGGGGGTCTGAGACACTTTCTGAGTGACGTTCAGTCTGATGCTGAGAAGCTGCACCAAGCCCATCCATTATATTGAAAGGTATAAAAGCTCTGAAGTAGGGAATAGTTGGACTACTAATACATCGTGCTCTAAAATTGATGATGAAAATTGATTTTACTGCAATGAAATAAAGAAATAATTTCATTTGTAGCATTAAAAAGATTTGAATAATTTTTGCAACTATTTGTCATGCTTTGAAAGTGCACTTCCTATTTTCTTTCACCATGCATCATGAATCAAAATCCCTTATAGTTTTTAAATAACAGCTTGAAAGGGGGCCCTGGGGAAGTGGCCTGGGAGTCAAGATGACAATAACCCAAATACATTTGCAAACCACTGTCCTAGATGGTGAAGGTCCTTAATGATGGACGCTACATTCTTGAGGCAATGCCTTTTGAGGATGCCCTCGATGCTGGGGAGGCTGGTGCCCACAATGGCTCCGGCTGAGTTTACAACCCTCTGCAGCTTTTTCCGACCCAGTGCATTGCACCTCCATGTCAGATGGTGATGCAACCAGTCAGAATGTTCTCCACATACATCTGTACAGATATGCTAGATTCTTCGGTGACATAGCAAATCTCCTCAAACACCTAATGAAATATATCCGCTGGCTTCTTCATAATTGCACCAATATGTTGGGCCTAGAATGGATCTTCAGAGATGTTGAACCCCTGGAACTTGAAGCTGCTCATCCTTTCCCTAACCTGTTGATGATAACTGCTCTGTGTTCTCCCATTTTCCATTCCCAAAGTTCACAACAATCCCTTGGTGTTACTGATGTTGAGTGCAAGGCTGTTGTTGCGACATCACACAACCAGCTCATCTATCTCACTCCTGTATGACTCCCGCTTATTACCATTTGAGATTCTGCAAACAACAGTTGTGTCATTGATGAAGTTATAGACAGCAAGAAGCTGTGCGTAGCTATACTGGCATGAGTGTACAGAGAGGAGAGCACCGAGTTAAGCATGCATCCTTGAGGTAAGCCTGTATTGACTGCCAGTGAGGAGAAGATTTTATTTCCAACCCACACTGATAAGGAAAGAAGGAATCCAGCTGTAGAAGGCCAGGTTTTGTTGCTTGTTGATTAGTACTGAGGGGATGGTGGTGTTGAACGCTGAGCTGTAATCAATAAGCAACAGCCTGACTTTGCTGTTGTACAAGTGGTGAAAGACCGAGGAGAGTTCATCCACTGTAGATGGTTGTGGCAGTAGGCAAAATGCAGCAGGCCCACGCATTGGTCAGGCAGAAATTAATTCTAGCCATGACCAACTTCTCAAAGCACTTCACCACAGGTGATGTGATTGCAATTGGGTGATAATCACTGAATCAGCAAAACCTGCCTTATTTGAAATGCTTCCTAATTTGTCTTTAACTTCAATCCGAATTGCTTTTGTGCTCCTAAAGTAGCCTTCCGTAGATTGTACCTGGACTTGCTGTATATTTCTGGATCATCACTCATGAATGCTAAAGGTCTAACCCTCAGCAGACTGAAAATCTCCTGGTTCATCCACAGCTTCTTGTTTGCGTATATCTGGTATGTTTTCAAAAGCACATACTCATGTAGGAGGTCTTGATGAAGTCGTTAACAACTATGTTGTATTCATTCAGAACCAAAGATGAATCCTTGAGTTCCATCTTACAGATTCAAAGTAGTCCTGAAGAACACTGCCTCCCTTGACCATATCTTCACAGTCCTCAACACTGGAGCTGCCATCCTCATTCTCTTCCGGTATGTTGAGAGTAGAAGTACAGGTTATCAGGCTTGCTAAAGTGGGGTGTAGGATGGCACAGTAAGTGTTCTTGATGGTGGTTAACAGTGGTCAAGTGTGTTGGCTCCTGGGGTTCCACAGCTGATGTTTTGGAGGTAATTGGTCAGAGACTTTTCAAATTACCTCCTGCCATCTGGCAAAAGGAACCGAAGCATTTGGGCTCTCACGACCAGACTGTGCAACAGTTTCTTCCCCCAAGCCATCAGACTCCTCAATACCTAGAGTCTAGACTGACATCTATATCATTTATTATATTGAGATTTGTCCTTTACTGTGCCTATTGTCTTGTTTATTATTTATTTATTTATTTATTAATTATTGTACTGCCCTGCATTGTTTTGTGCACTTTATGTAGTCCTGTGTAGGTCTGTAGTCTAGTATAGTTTTTGTGTTGTTTTACATAGCCTAGTGTAACCTTGAGTTGTCTCACATAGTCTAGTGTAGTTTTGTGTTGTCTCATGTAGCACCAGGGTCCTGGAGGAAAGTTGTTTCATTTTTACCGTATACTGTACCAGCAGTTTATGGTCGAAATGGCAATAAAAAGCAACTTGATTTGACTTGACTTGACTTGAAGGAATGCTGAACCTGAATCAAACGTCAAAGTTAAAAGTAAATTTATTATTGAAGTACGCATACCATTTCCAGACTTGAGATTCATTTTCTTGTGGGCACCCACAGGAAAATAGAAAAAACAATAGAATCCATGAAAAAACATACATAACAAAAGCAGACTCTATGAAAGTGAGTCTACAGGCTGTGAAGTCAGTTCTGAAACCATCCACACTGGTCCAGGAGCCAGATGGGTTGTAGGGCTGCAACTATTCCCGAACCTGGCTGTATGGGGCCCAAGACTCCAGCACCTTCCACCTGATGGTTGTAGTAAGAAGAGAAGGAGATAGGTCAGATACATGCCAACTGGATGGGCTCAGGTGGAGGATCTTGGCAGGTACAGTGTAGTGGGACTGAACACCAGTTCATTGTCTGTTCTCAGGCCTCAATGCTATAATCTGGCTTGAAGTCTACGCTGGCATTCCCTCTCCGGGCGATGACTGACCTTTGTCCGCTTCAAGCTGCCATACTGCGTTCCTGAGAGTCAAGTTCGTCAAATCCTTCAGAGGAACGTAAAATTGTTTTGTTCGTTCAGATGGTTCAGATTTCATTTCTTAAATGAAAATTACAGGTTGCGATTGCAGTGATCATAGTTCAGAAGTATATGCCTAGTAGAATCTCCAGTAATTTTGTGAGCTGCCCGCAAATCATCACTAAGATGTAAGATGTAAGATGTCATGCCATCTTGGATATAATGCCTGGAATACTGAATCTTACTGCTGATGTCTCAATTGAGGAGGCTTTTTTGGATATTCCATTTTAGCAATACAGCCAACTGGGGCCGTGTCAGCCGGCTATGGGGAAGTCTGTCACCCATATAAAAACAAAAAAAAACAGATTACAGGCTGATCCCCAGCTGATCAAATCCATTTTGATACACACCCTTACCGATGTCTTTGTGGATCATCAGAGTGGAAATCAATGCACATGGCACTCAAGGATTACATCACAAATTAAGGTTTCTTGTACTAAATTTCCTCAGAATGTAGAGACTCCATTGTGATCTAATTTGTATCTGCCCCATGTACTAGAACATACAGTGTTCATCTGCATTCAGCTTTGGTTGTCTGACTCAACTTCAAACTCTGTGTAAGAGAGACAGATAGGTAGAATATAATAAATGTTCCCATCATCCAGCCAGGTAGTCTATGGTCTTTCCAAATGTTGTGATTGTCCAAACTGAGTCACACAAAAGCTGTAACTTTATTCATACATCAGATCTTCTGGAGAGAGTCTCATTCTCCCTTCACACAGAAGCTGTAACTGTGAGATAGACAGTAGAAGTCTTTATTCACACAGCAGATCTCCTGGAGAGAAAGTTTCACTCACTCTCACTCATTGCCACTGCTTCCCTAGGACAGGAATCATGAAGGTTGATCTAAATGATGGGTTTGTGGGTGATCTCTGAAGTCAAGAATTTAGAAGAAAGACAATGCTGACTCTTCATAAATACGTGAATGCCTGATGACAGCTTAACCTGCTGATGTCGGGATGCTGATTAGGAAACCAATCTAACATTTCTTTACAGCAATTAAAACTGCTGTAACCAACCAGCTCCATCAAGAGTGCTGCGGTGATGAGCACCTTGGGATGAGGCGAGGCAATTGAGGGAAACCCCTTCACCTGGGACCTTGTCATTAACAGGGTCCTGCTGAAATGGAGCAAGCTTGAGGGAAGGGCATCTTCTGCACCCAGGACTTGCTAACTAATATTATCTTCAAGTTCCCAGAGGATGACAGAGACACTACAGGACTTCTGGGGAGAAGGAAACTGAAGCTCCACTCTCACTGTTGATGGTTCACCCACTTTTCGCCCTCCCCCAGCTACAAGGAGTGTGAGATAATGTCCGTGTGTTTAACCTACATGAGCCTATTGTGGATGTCCTCACCTTCCTAGTTTGTTACGTCAAGGGAGGATGAAGCTTTGTGGACAACAAGGACCTGGTTGGTGTTTGGACCAACAACTGGCAGGTGAAAGTCTGACTAACGGTGGGTGATAGCAAATGGAGCCACCTTCCACCCTCCAGTAGTGCTTGCCATCAGAGAAAACTGTGGGGACATGGCTTATGCAGCAAAACCCATAATTGTCATAATTGTGACAAACCTAGACAGGCGACAACCAGTGCAGCGCAGTCATCTGCAGGAGCTACAATGAGGAAGGCTACCAGAGCAACAACTGCAGAAAAAGCAGAAGTTGCCACTGTGTGAGGAGGCAGGCCACCTCTACAAAGCCTGCCCAAAATGTGCCTGTACTAATGCCAAAGCAATAAGAGGAAGAACTGACACCAACAACCCACAGAGGAATGAATGCTGACTCACCCCTTACCAGGGCAGGCACCCCAGGGAAGACTGAGAGTGGGACTGAGGAAAGGCCATCGACCTCAACTCCCAACCCCAGCCACTAGGCCGCAGGCTCTTTCCCAAGAGGAGGAGTCAAAGAGGGACCGGCAGAAGAACAAAAAGGGGAATGGCAGGTGGTGAAAAGGAAGAGTCAGAAGCAGCCGGGTTACTGTCATCTGTCTGTTGCATGGCCCTTCCCTTCCCATAACTTTTACTCTCAGAATGAAATCGTTTCTTAGATGATTATGTGCTCTTGAGAGTAAAAGTAATAATAAGAGCCTTTCAAAGGACAGACGCTAGCAGCCTCTCCTCATCGGAGGATGAGGCAAATATGAAATTCAGGCAGAGGAAGTGTCTAAGTGGAGGGGACAAAGAAGTGGTGAGCTTACAGACCAATACAGACAAGGGAAAATTTCAGCCTGCCGGCCCTAGCTCCCAGAGTCAATGGAGGGTGCAAAACAATCAGATACAGAGATCGTAACAAGAACACAGACTGATTATTCCCCCCCCCAGCAACTCCACCATCATCACTTCACTCTGGCATGACCATTCCCAGTGCCAGAGCCCAAAAGCAATGCAGCAGTTCACCAAGGCTCCATGGGAGTGTGAGGACTCGAGCTGATTGATAGTGAACTGCTTTTATAAACATGAACATGGAGATGAAACCGGCATCTCTAAATATACTTGGTGTAAAAAGTGCCATCCAATATGTTAACGCCTTACAATATCTTCCCAAGATCATCTGCACAGAGTGAATATCAGCTGTCCTCCAGCAGCTCCCACCACTCCTGGTGCGTCCCTTTCATTCTGGCAGGACAAGAGACTACTAGGCTACTGTTACCAGGCACTGGAAACACACAAGTCCAGATCTCCCTGTATGGTTAACATCAGCATCCTCTGCTCAGGTCCACGGTCATTGCACAGATTGAATGGCATCTGTGACCAGTTTGAGTTGATATCGAAGGCAAGAGTCAACTGCAGGAAGAACAAGGCTATGCTTTTCAGCAACTAGCCTAACCAATCATGCCTTACAAATGTTTTGAGGAGGTGGCAAAGGTGCTCCATGAAGTATAAGCAGTGTACATCATCTACCTGGAATCTGCAAGGCCTCTCATAGTAAATTGATTTATATGTTAAAGATGTATGCGATCCTGGATGAATTGTAAGTTTAGATTTGGCACTGCCTTATTCATAGGGGACAGAGAGTAGGAGTGGAACGTTGGTATTCTATCTGGAGGCTCATGATCCACAAAGATCACTGCTGGGGCATCTGTTTGTGATACATGTTTATGACTTGGAAAGTGCAGATGAGTGGATGAGCAATTTTGCAGATAATACTATAATTAGAGTTGTGAACCATGTAAAGGACTATCTAAAATACAGCTGGATGTAGATCAGTTACAAATATGGGCAGAGAAGTGGCAAGTATGAGGTGTTGTACTTTCAGAAGTCAAATGAAAGAAGAAACTATACATTTAGGTCCATTAATAATATGGAAGTACAACGGGATCTTGGGTCCAGGTCCATAGTTCAATGAAAGCACATATGCAAGTGTATAATGAGGTGAAGAAAGTATATGGAATGCTAAACACAGTCATTTCTGCAGATGCTGGAAATCTGCAGAATTGTGTGTGTTGCATATGGAATTTGTAGGATTGTTGAGATTAAGAATAAGGAAGTCAGGCTGCAGCTATATAAAACTGCAGCTCTAGTTGCCTCATTATAAGAAGCACGTAGAGATCATGAAAGGATGCAAAAGGGATTTACCAAGATGCTGCCTGGATTAAAGGGTACCAGCTAAAAGGTTGGACAAACTTGGTTTCTTCTCCTTAGATTGCTGGAGTTTCAGGGGGGTACAGACAGAGGATTATATCAATATGAGAGGCTTAAATAGGGTAAGCACTCAGAATCTTTATCACTTGGGTAGAAATGTCAAACAACAGAGGACATATTTTAAAGGTTAGAGGAAGGAAGTTTAAAGGTGATATGAGGGGCATGTTTTTTTTCCACACAGAGAGAGACAGGTGTCCTAAATGGGTTTCCAGGAGCTGTGGTGGAATCATTCAATTTGGTGGAGTTTAAGAGGCTTTAAGATAAACACATGAATATGAAGGGAATAAAGGTTGATATAGAGGAGGAGGTGATTTAATATAAATCGGTATCAAGATTGGTACAACATTCTGGGCTGAATGGCCTATGCAGTTCTGTATTGATTAATGTTCTATGTTCTTTCCAATGTTGGAGCCCATTTCCCCCATTTTGAGATCAGTTCATTCAAATGCTTTCAACATGCAGACCTCCATATGTGCAATAGGTGCCGCTAAACCAACACAACCAGAAGCTTAAAATACTGAGTCCTTCCACTGCTCTTTGCCCATTTGATGATTTCTTGTTTTCAGTGTGAATTATCTACCTTTGTGAAAAAAAACATATCTGAAACTGTAAGAAGCCAACTTTCTCATCTAATTTTCCCAGCTGATGACAGGCATTTTCTGGTGTCCATTTGGATTAAAATTGCAAACAGAAGAAGCCACTTTTTTAATATTTTATATCTCTATACATTAGAATCTGCCAGGTATTTTAAATGCCATTTATTGCTATTTCCTCAAGCTTCAAGAGAATTTAAAGAGAATTTTTTAAAAGTGTTTGGAAAAAGTTAATTACTCCAAAGACGCATTTCCTAACACTTATCAAGTTAGTTGTCATTCTATTCAATTTGCTCAGCATCACAGCTTATTGAGTCAGAGACAGGCTAGCTGAGGGATGTCTCTCACCATAATGTAAGCGTAGGAGTATCCATTTAAATCTCTAGATTTCACTCAACCTATTTAGTCCTTTGCTTCCTTTATTTTTGTGTATATTAAATGGATTTTGATTGGTACCCATGAGGCTGAAATCCTCTTTGTCGTTATGAAAAGAAAGAGATGGTGCAGAATGGAAACCCTGAGGTGACAATTTATCCTGTACAAAGCAAGGATAATCTGTCAGTGTCACTTTTGCACCTGGTGATAGCACAGAAAGTAAATCACATTTAGATTCACATTCCAAAGTTAAAATCTGATGTAATTCTTGTATCTCTAATCTTTTCAGTGGCATTTACATAACACTTCACTGCTCACTGTAGCGTGAGCCTCTGATAAAACATAAGTTACTCTGCTTTTGGGGGTTAAAGTCATAAGACGTGATAGACTATACAATAGTGGCTGTGCATCAGACTCTTAAAAGTTTTGGATCTAGTTAGAACCTAAATCTGAGCTACTAATTTCACCTTATTCATGACTGATCTAAAGAAATCTTTTTTCTATCTCAAAAATTATTAATTAGGATGCTTAAATTAGGTAGTATGGTGTATTTAAACTTGCTTTATCATTAATTTTTTGTAACTGGATCATTGTTCTTTATGGTTGGTTATAGGTAGGGGAAGTAGTGGGGATAAGCTCCCACTACCTATGGAATACTCGCAAATGGCATGCATCTCAAATAGCCATTAACAACCAAGTCCAACTCCTGGTCATCATGTGTGGCTTAGCTACTAAGCCCAGCAGGACCTTTTCTACTGACAGGAACGATGCCTTAAAATGAGTCACCTTTGGGCAGATGGGTCTCGACAGCTGTGATTGGCGGCTCATCTAGGGGAAGGAAAATTTTGATCTCAAATCTCTACTGCCTTGTGTTTATACCCATTCATGGGGAAGCATTCAGGAGTAAACCCCAAGGAAAAATCCACTGTTTGAGTCCCTAAAGCAGTCCTATGTTTTCAACATTAACTGGCAACTCCTGTGATTGACATTGGTGCCAAACTGTATCGGTCTCTGCCATTTCTTTGGCTTTATCAGCTGTATGGAGAGGGGGAGTCTGCTACATGGACAACAGATTGTTCTCCATATCATACTGCTCTGGCTTGTGTATCACATAGCTAGCTGGGCTGATCTATGGCTGACCCCCGCCAATGGAGGGGTCTCAAACTGGATCAACTCCAGTGTATTTTTTTCAGCAGGAGGATGAAAAATCTTATTCTGCTGCAAGCCAATTAAATCAGTCCTCCTATTTATTCTAACCAACGCATTTAAAGCACGTTAAAATCATTCCTGTCATAAGCAGATTACTCGGGCAGAAAATCAATACAGAGAGCACAAAGAGCTAAATTATACACAAGGTAACAAATGATTTAGAATTATAGAACTAAGGGTAATTCTAAAATATGAAACTTTTTGACTGATCTAATATCAGTTTACCATGTGGTAGCACTAATATAATTCATGTACTCTTAACAACTTTCATGAATTATTGAAAGTCAGCCTTCAAATAATAAAATCTCAGAGTAAAAATTGCAATGTTTTGTAAGAAGGTAGTTATTGTTGATATTGGAACTGAAACCAGCAGCAGCCTGTGTTGCTCAGTGATTGCTGGTAGGAGCAGAATACCCTTAACACAAAAAAAAATCCTGAGTCTGGATCCACAATAATGAATTATGTGGAGGAAATTGAAAAAGTACTCCACACTGATATTAAAAAAGATTTTGTTGGAGAACTGATTGGATTCACATTGATCTATATGATCCTACAGGCAGCTGGTCATAACTTCTGGGAATGAGGATGGGGTGATTCAATATTCCAGGCAGGTTTACAATGGAAAGTTCTTTGAGAGTTAGCTGCTATTGCTGGGAGGGTGGGAAATTGAGTTTAGTTGTAGCATTTCAGAGACTGCATGGTCTAAATAGCTCAAAAAAAGGAACCAGAGTTAGAAAAGATTCTGATTAAAATGGAAAAAGAAATAGATTGTTTATATTGAAAGTTGAGAGGAAAGTCATGTTGTGAGTTAAGTGCAAAGAGAAATGGATTCTGGCATTTAGGGAGGGAGGCTGTATGGAGGGGGCTTGTTCTGACTAAATCCATGCTATTTGTGATAATTCACTGCAAGTTAATGGCCTCAGCCAATACTCCAAGGTAAGTGAAGACTTGCATGCATATGCTGATGCTAATAACATGAAGTGATGTTATCCAGAACCATAAAGCAGGTGAATGGGACAATAAAATTGCAATTCATTACATTGAATACTCCAGCCTGAATCTCTCTCTTTTCTTGCTCACTTTCTGGGATACTGGCAAATAGCCAGTTGTTATAAACTGAATAACAGAGATAACATAGGACAAAACAGCATTTTTTACTACTGGCTTCCTCGTCAGAGAGATGGTATCTGGAAGCTTCTACTCTGAAATACTTTGGCACGATCACATGCTATAATTCTTATTGAATCAGCCAACATCTCACATACACACATAGATTTCCACACACACACATGCATGAAATAAGTAAGATATCACTATATTATCTCAAAGCATGAGGCAGCAAAATTTTGATGAAATTTAAATCTAACTTGTTTAAATCTCTCTGTTATTTCCAAAGTAGAAGCATAGACACTTAAAAGTAGTAAAGTTGATGAGTGGAAAGTTGAAATCTTCTGAATAGATCAGGATAGAAATCTCATATCTTTGGTAGGCACACTTCCACATATTAGGATTTTATCCATTGGAGTGTAAGAGGATGAGAGGTATTTTTATGGAATGTATCAGGAGGGATTTAGATAGGGTCAATATACAGTCTTTTTCACCAATGTTGTGGAATCAAGAACTAGAGGGTGTAGGTTTAAAGTGACAAGCAGAGATATAATAGAAACCTGAGTGACAATTTTTTCATCCAGAAACTGATCTGTATATGGATGGGCTACCAAAGATAGTGCTTGAGGCAATTTTAAAAGGCACTTGGACAGGTACATGGAAGAGAAAGGTCTAGAAAGGGATATAGCCCACACATGAGCAAATGGAATTTCCTTAGACTGAAATCTCAGTTGGCATGAAGCTGTTAGGCCAAAGGGCCTATTTCTGTGCCCTGTGAGCTTATGACTCTAATTCCATCTATAATGTGAACACCTGGAGCAGGAGAGCATTTTCTCCAAAGATCAGAGAATTGAATGCAAATTTGAAAATAGTGGGTCTGAAATCAAGCAAAAGGCCTTCAGCCAAATGAAATATGACTCATCAGCTTGAAACTAAGCTTTCCAAAGCTGCACTGTTGAGCATCCATTGGAATTTTTATTTCATCTATGGACTACTATTTAGCAGAAACTGATAGCAACTAGCATTCCAGCAACTACAGTTATTGGCTGAGTGAAATATCAACAGCACTTTCTTTAAAGATGTTTATCATTCAGGAACATAGATCTCCTTTACAGACAATGAAGATCAGCTCATCCATTATGTATGATCAATAAAGAGAGCTTTTCTGTCTGCAATATTTAAAAAAAAGCTGAGATGCAAGATCAGTAAGACTGGTGACCATACCAGATCAAGAGTTCAACATTGGACTGGGAATGGTTTAGGATAATCAATGTTACTGAAATAAAAAAATAACTTCTTGCTCAAAATACTAAGCAAAGAAAGATCAGCTGTGTCATGAGGCCATGAATCACTCAATGCAAATGTAAACAGTCAAACATTGAAAAAATCGTAAAATGTCAACATATCAGGAAACTGATCGCGCAGCCTATCTTTGCTGGCTGTTTGAAAGAGTCTTACACTCAAATCAACTTTTTAAAAGTGCACAACTTCTTAAATACTCGAGAAGCCATCCAATTCCTTTTAATTTTTTTATTGAATTACCTTTAACCATAGAGCCAGGTAGATCAGTCTGAAGCTGATAGCATTTCTCCTGATTTCACCCTTAGATTTTCAACCTGGAGTGATCTCCTCACGAGTGTCATCCTGAAACCTTCAACCATCTTCATCACTATCTTTTGTGACGCCTAATTCTGTATTGCCCACAAACTTTATAATGTGATTCCTTCACCCATGCCTAAAACATTGATTTGATCCTTTGAAAGAGTCTCATCATGCAATAAGATCATGACAGATCTCAATTATATTTTCCTGCACTATTGCTTAACATCTACAATCTAGAATCCTCTGTTTTGATTAGACTCAGTTAATAAGCATTCAGTTCTCTAGGGTAGAGAATTACAAAGAGTGAAGACATTCCTCCTCATATACAAAAAATCAATTTAATACTTTAGTCAAGGCATCTCTCTTTTCATGAATGTTTTACTTTTGGTCCTTAATAGGCTTAATTTTTTTTTCTCAGATAACATTTTATTGCTCCCAAATTCATCCCCAATTAGTGGTGCTCAAATTCTACAAAATAATGTCAATTATTTGTCAATCCTAGTTGGTTCAGATTGGCAACAACATTTTCTCTTTGATCTCCATCAGCACAGATACACAACAAGGCTGTGTTCTTGCTCCTGTGCTCTACTCATTTTACACCTATGACTGTGTGGCTAAGCACACCTCCAATGCCATATTCAAGTTGCTGATGACACCATTGTTGTGGGCCAAATCAAAGGTGGTGAAGAGTCAGCATATAGGAGGGAGTTTGAAACTTGGGCTGAGTTGTGTCATGACAGCCTCTCACTCAATATCAGCAAGACCAAGGAACTGATTGTAGCTTTAAGAGAGAGAAATCAGTGGTCCATGAACCAGTCCTCATCGGACGATCAAAGGTGAAGGGTTAGCAACTTTAAATTCCTGGGTGTTACTATTTCAGAGGGCCTGTTGTGGGCCCAGCATGCAAGTACAATTGAGTAGAAAGCACGACAGCACCTCTACTTCCTTAGGAGCCTGCAGAGACATCTAAAACTTGCTATAAATGTGTAGTGCAGAGTGTATGGACTGGTTACATGATGGCCTGGTATGGAAACACCAATGCCTTTGAAGGAAAATACTTAAAAAGGTAGTGGATCTGACCCAGTACATCATGGGTAAAGCCCTCCCAACCGCTGAGCACATGTACATGAAAGGCTGTCAAAAGAAAGCAACATCTATCATCAGAAATCCCCACTCTCCAGGTTATGCTCTCTTCTTGCTGCTGCTATTAAGTAGAAGGTGCAGGAGCCTCAGGGTTCACACCAGCATATTCAAGAACTACCCCTCAACTACCAGGCTCTTGAATAAAAGGGGATAACTGCACTCAACTTCACTTGCCCCATCATTGAAATGTTTCCACAACCAATAATTTCACTTTAAGGACTTCTTATCTCATTATCTCATGTTCTCATTTATTGCTATTTATTTACATTTGCATTTGCGTAGTTTGTTGTCCGCTGTGCACTGGTTGATCTATCATTGACCCTGTTATAGTTACTATTCTATAGACTTGCTAAGTATGCCCACAGGAAAATAAATTTCAGGGTTGCATATAGTGACTTATATGTACTTGGATAATAATTTACTTTGCACTTTGAAAGTGATGTTCTGTGCCTCCAAACTGTATTCCATTTTTTGACCTAACTACAAAGTACACACAAAGGGACATTTAAGGTATATTTTCAAGTTAATGTTGCCTATGGTTTTATTTCTTGTAATGCATCTCTGCCTATTTAAATATCTCCTTGATAATTATTCTGATTATTCATTGAAATTCCTTCCTGATGTGTTTTAATAATCGTAACTTACCAGTAAGATTTCCCACAAATGGTGATAGTATAAATAAATATCTAGACAAGGGTTGTAATGATCAGATCATACTCTTGCCCCATCATTCCCCATGCCCCCTAAAAGGAAGTTGAGAACTTTACCTACAAAAATTATTTATCTATCCCATGGCCATTAATTCCTTGAGGTGGATTTCCCAAAAGCATCTCAAGTAAGAACTGTCTCTCGGAGTAATGCTTGAGTTGGACTCTCTGAAAGCAATAAGGCTTTCCTAGTGAGGAAATGCTGTCTTCCCATTACTGTACAGAGATGGAAAAGAACCATTGCATTCATTTGATGCCACTTGTGCAATCTCTATTAATCTACATCTGCACTGAAGTATAATTCAAATTTTCAGTGTACTCAATGAGCACTGGAATGTGCTGATCATATTTAGCAACTGATTTTACATTGCAAAGTTCAAAGTTAATTTTATTAGTAAAGTTATAGGAGTGTCAACAAAAAATCGACACAAGTGCAATTCCTTCTAATGTACATTTTATTCCCCTCCTGAACAAATGATGATGTATGTATGTATACATAAGAAAAATCCCCACCCCCATAACATAATAATATATAACGTAACACGTAACATACACGGCAAACTTAACCCTTAACAGTCTGGGTGAATTCTGCCTCATGAAATTAAGCAGTCCCTACACAACATCCCCCCAGAAATTCCCCTAGTAGACAAAGTCAAATGAGCAGGGGCCCACAGAACTTGGCTGAACCTACTCCTGCCTTCACAGGCAGGTGCTGGGGATGAAGAACAGTCAATGTCAGAAGGTCTGGAGGTGGGAGGCCAGCCTCTCCGTGGGGGCTGTGCCACTTCCACTGGTGAACCCAGGTCCAAATGGGCAGGCTTGAGATGATCGACAGATTTTCTCTAATTTACTATGGGAAATTTTCGGTGATGAGGGTTTGCAAACTAAACCTGTTATCGACCGCGCTCACAGAGTTGCGAGGTTTTCGTCTGTGCCTGATAAACCACGAGCGGTGATTGTTCGCCTTCATTATCCTCGTGAGAAAGAGCTTCTAATTCGATTAGCTCGTAAAAAAGGTATGATTTCCTACAAAAACTTTCAGTTTCGAATAGTCGAGGATTATTCTTTTGAAGTAATGAGAGCCAGGATCGCTTTTAAACCAGTGATGGCAGAGATTCATTCCATCGGACTTAAACAAGCTTTAATGTATCCAGCAAAGCTTAGAATCGTGCTGCCCGACTACAGTCAACGATTTTTCAACACTCTGGAAGAAGCGAAGAAATTTGTTGGAGAATTTCGATCTTCTACTGCAACTTGAACTATGTGTTATGTGGAAGATTTTTCGGAGAGAGGATATCTTCCTATTTTAAGTTTTAACCTATGAAGTTGGGTTATAACTTTTTATTTTTTGATCTATGGGTTCGGTTTTTTTTACTAGCTTCATTGTTTATAGATGTTTTTTTTTAATTTTGATAATATTCTTTTTTTTCTTTCTGTTTTGGTTATATATGTTTATATTTTGCATTAATGATTTATCTTTTTTTTTAAGTTGTTTATTTTTCCCGTAAGATTCTGTTTTTTTTTACAAGCATTTATCTGTTTGCCTGTACTCAGATATGGGACGAATGTTTTGGACTTTTAGTTTTTTTTATATATATGCTGTACTGTACTATATCCCTTTCTTTTTAAATGTTATTTTGTCTTTTAATAGATTGCTGAACTCACATTTGTATTTAGTAATATGGTTTTTTCAAAATGGCGTTTCTTCTTCCCATAAGTCTTTGCTCTTGAAACGTCATCTTGTATTTGAATATGGGATTTTTTTTAAAGGTATACTACACTTTTAAATTTTGACGTTTATACCTTTTTTTTATTAATGATTGTTGTATTATATTAGTTTTTTTTTATTATTCTGATTGATATATATATTTTTTTTTTGCAACTCTATATTTTAATTTGGGTGATATATAGTTTTCTTCTAATCTTTTTTTTTATAGAGCTGCCATCTTGAAATGGGGGTAATATTAGTATTAGATTATGCGCCTGCCGCTTGGCTTTCTTTCGAAGGGTGGGGGGAGGGGGTAGGGATCTTTTTTCACGCTTTTGCTTTTTATTTTTTTGCTTTTAGTTTATGGGCCGACTTTAAATTACTAATATTGTTGAGGTGTCATGTTCTCCGGCTGCTCCTGAATCAATTTTCCTCCTTCCTGAATTGTGGGTTATGTGTCTTTTTAACCTTTTATGATACACACAATTAATATTGGTATGATGGATAGATCTGTTAACTTTATCTCCTGGAATACTAATGGTTTAAATCATCCGATTAAACGCAAAAAAATATTTAAAGTATTTCATAGACTGAATGCTAATATTATCTTTGCACAGGAGACCCATATCAGGAGGGAGGATAATCAACGTTTTTTTAGGTTCTGGAAGGGTCAACAATTTCATTCGAATTGTACCGCCAAAATTAGGGGTGTGTCTATTTTTATAGATCCCTCAATATCGTTTACACATCATGAAATTATCTCTGACCCACAGGGTAGATTTTTGTTGATAACTGGTTTACTTTTCCATCGGAAAGTTGTTCTAGTTAATATTTATGCTCCAAACTTTGATTGCCCTGAATTTTTTAGACGTTTATTTACCTCTCTTCCTAATCTAAATGAATATATGTTGATAATGGGTGGAGATTTTAATTGTTGTTTGAATCCTTCGATGGATAGATCTAAACCTATTCGCACTCTTCCGAATAGATCAGCCCTACTTATTAATTCATTTTTGGTTGACTCGGGAATTACAGAAATATGGCGGTTTTTGAACCCTAAAGATAAAGAATTTTCTTTTTTTTCACATGTATATCATAGCTACTCTAGAATTGACTATTTTCTTATTGATCATCGGTTATTAACGGATGTTATTGATTGTAAATATGATTCTATTACTATTTCGGATCATGCACCTTTGAAGTTATCTATTAAGATTTCGGACTATTCCAATAACACCAGATCTTGGAGACTTAACGCTACTTTGCTTCAAGACCCAGAATTTATTACTTATATAAAACAGCAAATTGACTTGTTCTTTTCTACAAACTGTACTGAAGAAATCGACAGAGGAATACTTTGGGACTCTTTTAAGGCTTTTATTCGTGGTCAAATTATCTCATATTCTGTTGGTAAAAGAAAACAAAGATATTTAGATATTGCTTTATTGGTGGATAAAATTAAGGAAATTGATAAGATTTATTCCGTGACTCCTACCAAAGAACTTTATAAGAAGAGAGTTGAGCTTCAAATGGAACATAGTTTACTATTATCTTCTTCAATTGAAAATCAATTAATTAGGACCAGGGCTCAATTTTATATTCATAGTGACCGTACTGGTAAACTGTTAGCTAATCAATTAAAGGCTATCTCGACTAAGCGACAAATTATTAAAATTCGCAAATTAGACGGTAATTTAACTACTGATCATAAAGAAATTAATAATACCTTTCAAGATTTTTATAAATCTTTATATCATTCAGAATTTGATGGTGACCAGTCCATGATAGATAATTTTTTTAACAATTTGAATATTCCTAAACTGACTGATGAAGATCATAGTCTGTTAGATGCTCCTATTTCTATAGTGGAAATAGGAGAGGCTATTTCATCAATGAACTCAGGGAAGGCTCCTGGTCCTGATGGTTATATAGTAGAATTTTTTAAAACTTTTTCTTCTTTGCTTTCTCCTTGGTTATGTGAAATTTTTAATGATGCGTTTGCTAAGAAGAGATTACCTCAATCTTTTTATGAAGCTAATATTTCTCTAATTCTTAAAAAAGATAAAGATCCTACTTTATGTACATCTTATCGCCCTATATCATTATTAAATGTAGATTCTAAGATTCTTACAAAAATTTTAGCTATTAGATTAGAAAAAGTACTGTCTCAGATTATTTCAGAAGATCAAACTGGTTTTATGAGGAATCGGTATTCCTTTTTTAATGTAAGAAAATTGATTAATATAATTCATACTTCACCACCCACAATCCCAGAATGTGTTATTTCATTAGATGCTGAAAAAGCTTTTGATAGAGTTGAATGGATATATTTATTTAATACATTGAGAAATTTTAATTTTAGTCCTAATTTTATATCATGGATTAAATTAATATATCATAAACCTGTTGCTTCTGTTTTTACGAATAACCACAGATCCTCTTTTTTTCAATTATCTCGTGGTACGAGACAGGGTTGTCCCTTAAGTCCTTTATTATTTAATATTGCATTAGAACCTTTAGCTATTGCTATTCGTGAATCTCCTAATATTTTTGGTATTACCCGTAATGAGAAGTTATATAAATTATCTCTTTATGCTGATGATTTGCTGTTATATATTTCTGACCCTGATAGGTCTATTCCTGCTATTTTATCCTTGTTGGTTCAATTTGGTACTTTTTCTGGTTATAAACTAAATTTAGATAAGAGTGAATTATTTCCTTTAAATGCACAAACTTTATTGACTGATAGGACACCATTTAAAGTTGTTACTGATAACTTCACTTATCTAGGTATAAAAATTACCAAGAAATATAAAGATTTATTTAGAATGAATTTTTTACCTATGCTTCATCAAATTCATCAACTTACTACAAGATGGTCTCCCTTGTTTTTATCATTAATTGGTCGGATTAATGCTGTCAAAATGATGATTTTACCGAAATTTTTATATTTATTTCAAGCCCTACCAGTTTTTATTCCTAAGTCTTTTTTTGATAGCATTGATTCAAAAATTTCTTCATTTGTGTGGCAAAATAAAAACCCTAGGTTAAGTAAAAAGCAATTACAAAAATCAAAAAAAGATGGTGGTTTAGCTTTACCTAATTTTAGATTTTATTATTGGGCAAATAATATTCGTAATTTATTGTATTGGAAATTAGATTTGGATTCACCACTGTGCCCACAGTGGGTAAATTTGGAATGTAATGAGGTAAAGGGATATTCTCTATTCTCTGTTCTTGGTTCTTGTCTTCCTGCGGATTTAGTTAAATTTAATAAACAAATATTTAATCCTGTTATTAAACATACATTACGAATTTGGTTTCAATTTCGTAAGTTCTTTATTTTGAAAAACTTTGTTCTTGATAGCCCTATCTTATTTAATTTCTTTTTCAAACCTTCCTGGACAGATCAAGCTTTTAACATATGGAAAAGGAAAGGTATAAAATGTTTTCGTGATCTCTTTTTTGAAGATACTTTGATGTCATTTGATCAACTTTCTAATAAATTTGAATTACCTAAATCTAATTTTTTCAGATATTTACAAATTAGAAATTTTTTACATAAAGTTTTACCATCTTTTCCTAATTCAACTTTGATGGACACTACAGATTTGATCTTTACCTTAAATCCTTGTCAGAAGGGATTAGTAGCTTTTATTTATAATATGATTATGAAGATACAACCAGAAATATCAGTTAGAATTAAACAAGAATGGGAAAAAGAACTTCAATATAACATATCAACAGATAAATGGGAAAAAATTTTGCAAATGGTTAATTCTTCTTCTATATGTGCTAAACATGCTTTAATACAATTTAAAATTGTACATAGAGCTCATATGTCTAAAGATAAACTTGCTCGATTCTATTCTCATATTAACCCTCTATGTGACAGATGTCATTTAGCAGTGGCCTCATTGACCCATATGTTTTGGTCATGTCCCACTTTACATAATTATTGGAAGGATATATTTACTACTATTTCCTCAATTTGGAATATAGATTTACAACCTCATTTTATTACTGCAATATTTGGTATACCAAATGAAGATGGCAATCAGTTTTCCCCCTCAATCAGACGAATGATTGCTTTTGTAACATTAATGGCCAGAAGGTCTATACTACAAAATTGGAAAGAAGTAAATCCTCCTACTACATTTCAGTGGCTTTCTCAAACTATTTCTTATCTGAGTTTGGAAAAAATTAGAAGCACTATTTTTGACTCATCAATTAAATTTGAAGAAACTTGGAGACCGTTTATTCGACATTTTCATATGAATTAATTTGGCCTTCTCCGGACCTTTCTGCTTATTCATGTTCAGGTATGGAGTTCCGGAGTTCTTTGACACTACCTTATACTTGTAAACTGTTATTATTGCCTATGTTAGTTTAGTTTAGTGTTTTATTTTTTTTTAATATATATTTTTTCTCACATATTTTTTAATATTTTTTTTTCTTTTTTAATGGTTATTTGTTTTTTTTTCATATAATCATGTGGACTTGATTAAGGTATTTTCTTTTGTTGATGTTTAGTAGGATATTATTATCTTATCAATGTGATTTCAAGTCTATTGTATTTATAATTTACTTATTACTATGTTATTTTTTTTTGTGTATATGTGAAAATCAATAAAAAGATTGAAAAAGAAAGAGATGATCGACAGAAACACTGTCCAGGATACCTCCGAAGTCCAGAGTAAAAAATTTATCCCCTGCTTCCAACATGTAGAACAGACCATCATAAGGCGGCCACAGAGGACCCTGATTTAGCATGATGCACAAGCAGATATTTCACTGGCAACAGGTTCAACCATGACAGACCGTGCTGCATTGTGGGCACTGGAACAAAAGTTTTGGCACCATCATAAAAGCCAGCTGCTGCCATGAAGCAGACCATGGGACCATGGATGTTGGGTGAAACTCTCCCGGCACCCATAGGGGTTGCCTGAAAACAAGCTCTGCAGAAGGGGTCTGAAGGTTCGCCTTAGGGGCCATCCTCAGGCCCAACGTGACCCCGGCAGTCTGTCCACCCAACAACCATCACTGAGGCATGCACAGAGAACAGCTTTCATCAAGCGGCAGGACCAAACGCACAGACTGTTGACCTGAGGGTGAGAAGCCGTGGTCTGGTGCACTTTGACCCCAGATCACAGCCAACCGCACACCAAAGCTCAGACAGTCTGGGTGAATTCTGCATAATGAAATTAAGGAGTCCCTACAAAGTACATATATCTCACATGTACACATATATACAACCCTGAGATTCATTTTCCTGTGGGTATACTCAGCAAATCTATCGAATAGTAACTGTAACAGGATCGATGAAAGATCAACTAGCGTGCAGAAGAGAGCAAACAGTTCAAATGCAAATATAAATAGTAATAAATAACAAGAGCATGAGATAACAAGGTAAAGTGTCCTTAAGGTAAGATCATTGGCTGTGGGAACATTTCTATAGATGGGCAATGGAATGTAGTAATCTCCTTTATTCACGAGCCTCACAGTTGAGGGGTAGTAACTGTACTTGAACCTGGTGGTGCGAGTCCTGATGCTCTTGTACCTTCTACCCTTTGCAGGACTTTCCATTGGTGTTTCCATACCACACCACGATCAGTCTGTCAATACACTCTCCACTAAACATCTATAGAAGTTTGTCAAGTTTTAGATGTCATTCCAAACCTCCGTAGACTCCTAAGGAAGCAGCCCTGCTTTCGTCACAATTTCCATTCCCATTTACAAAAAAAAAACAAACACTACATTGTTGAATTTATATGCCTTGGTTCCTTATCTGAAACCAAATAGATTTAGTCATAAAACGATATACTAAAATATTTTGAAACTATAACATTACCTATAATCAACATTGTCATTTACCCTCTTATCGTTCTTAGAATCTAGCAGGACCCCTTGTCACATGTTATAAATATAGCTTTTCCTGAAATAATTAACTGATAGTCAGCAAGAAAGCAAAGATCCCTGACTGAAGCAAGAAGCTGGGTCAACTTAAATGTACCCAGTTAATATGAATTCGAATGAATCACTTGTATTAGGATTAGGCAGCTTCTCAGGAAAAGTTCCATCAATGACTTTGTATCATCTGAAAATGGGGTCTAACTATTTAAATATGAAAATTGTTAAAGTATTATAATTTGAAATTTATAAATGATAATTTACTCCAGCTGTGTTACTCTTGTTAAAAAAAATAATTATCAGTACAATTAATGTACAGTTAATTATCAATTAATAATCAGTACATTTAAGAAAATTTGCTATTTTACCTGCATGAGATAGTGCTGGGCTAGACAGACCTGCACTCAAGCATGGAAAATTCCTGCAAAGACTTTCTATGCCTACAGTGAAATGTATATTTTTAGCATTGACTTGGCAACATAGTATTTGTATTTCTGAATTGCCTTGTTACAGTATTCGGAGGCAAAGTGTTTCAATTACTGTTAATTAAGGTCAATGCCTCTGATGAGTGCGCAGCATAATGGTTATTGCGTGCAAGTAAAAATGTTGCAAAGAACTAACTAGCAATTATACGTATCTTTCATCTGCCACAAGGAGAATTCCTTGTTTTATCCCCCACCCTAGTGTACAGTTATGGAACTATGAACTCCTCAGACAAAATCTAGCAAATAGAAAATAGGAGCATTTCTTCAGAACTGCTTGAATTACATGCTTACATTCCAGAGCAAGGCTTGAATCAAGAACCTTTAGGTTTAGAAAACATTACAAATCTTTACTAATTCAATAAAAGTAAGGATTATTAACTTTGGTGCCATCTTCTTTCCTATTTATTCCTCAAAGTGTTCCACTCTGTAATCCATCTTCTTTTGCATTATATCCACCTACTCCAGTGTCAGAGATTACCATGGGCTCTGGCTGTCAAAATCCCTGGAATTTTTTTTTATGGCCTTAAGTCCTGGTTTGAGTGTTCCCAATCTGTCTTTGCTTTAGCATTTGACATCCATATCTCGAGGCCCATGATGCTTTCAGGTTCACTACACTTCATACATCACCTTCAAAAATCATAGTTGTCTCTTCCCTCTCTGTCCAGTGAATATGGAACTTAAATCTGGAGATTTATGAAAATCAATATCTCATTCCATCAGCAAATCACAATTGTATCAAAACAGACATCAGAGCATCATCCCCAGATTTGCTCCTGTTTGATATTTAATTTTGGTCACAAGTTCTGTCATATTCAAGGATATTGCCATATTTTAAGTTTATTCATTGAGCCTCTCAGCCTAGTTTTTGTCTCAGGTGGTTCTGGTGCAAAGTTACCGAGTAAAATAATTTTGTAAGCCTTTAAAGTGTACTGTATGCTGTAAAAAGGTTTGAACACAGATGAGCACTAATTTATTTTATTTAGCAATTCAGCCCTTCCAGCCCTTTGAGTCTCACTGCTCCAGCACCCCTCAACAACCCCAATTAACCCTAACCTAATCACAGGACAAGTTACAATGACCAATTAACCTACCGGTTATGTCTTTGGACTATGGGAGGAAACCAGAGCTACTGGGGAAAACCAATGCATTCCACAACAAGGGTGTTCAGAGATTCCTCACAGAGGATACCAAAATTGAAATCTGAAATCCGATGCCCCGAGCAGTAATAGCACTGCGCGAGCTGCTTTGTTACCGTGCCACTGATCCATCCCATCATGGGGTAGTACGTGATATTGTGAGATCATACACTCAGTGGCCACCTTATTAGATACCTCCTGTACCTTAACAACGTGGCCACTGACTGCACATCAACAATCTTCTGCTGCTGTAGGCTACCCACTTCAAGGTTCGACATGCTGTACATTCAGAGATGCTTTTCTGCACTCCACAGTTGCAACACGTGGTTATCTGAGATACCGTCACCTTCCAGCTTGAACTAAACTGGCCATTCTCCTCTGACCTCTTGCAGTAACAAGGCTTTTTATCCACAGAACTGCCACTGACTGGACGTTTTTTTTTTGTTTTTTGCACCATTCTCTGTAAACTCTAGAAACTGTCGTGTGTGAAAAATCACAGGAGATCAGCAGTTTCTAAGATACTCAAACTATCCAGTCTGGTGCTAGCAATCACTCCAAAGTCAAAGTCATTTAGATCACATGTCTTCTTCATTTCGATGTTTGGTCTGAAAAACAAACTCTTTACCAGATCTGCACGCTTTTATAAATTGAGTTATTGCCATGTGATTGGCTGATTAGATAGTCATACTAACGAGGTGTACAAGTGTACCTAATAAAGTGGCCACTGAGAGTAGATTGGTACGTTTTGATACATTGACAGAATTTCTCAAAGCGTTTACGCATGGACTGCAAGGATCTAAAAACCTGGATCTAAAGTCTTTAGGTTAGCCATAAAGGTATGTGAAAGAGGTACATATGTAGGTCTTTCTTACCAGATTTAGCAAGGTCAAATCACTCCTGTTGTTAGCAAGCTCTCAAGATCCAGTGAGGGCCATGGATAAAAGAATGGCTGGTTACTGTGGCTGCTGTGACGAGCTGGATATAAAAGGCTCAAGACCAGAAACATCCCATTTGTCTGTGATGTTGAACTAAGTAACAAGGAAGTAATGATATTTAGAATTATAGGAGCTCAGGAAATTAAAATGCAGGACCTCAAGGATAGTGATCTCTGAATTACTCCTGGTGCCATGTGCTATTGAGTCCATGAATAGAATGACAGGCTATATAAATGTATGAAAGAAGAGCTGGTGTGGGGGCGCGAGATTCAAGATTATTGAGATCTCTTCTAGGATAGACATGACCTATACAGAAGGGATGGGTTGCACTTGATCCAGAGGGAGATCCTAGTGAGAACATTTGTTTTTCAAAGGAAGATTTCAGCTAGATAGGCTGAGTGCAAAGGGCCTGGATGGCATGGAATTTGTGTGGTGTGTCCAAGGTAGTTTCATCATGCAATATATAGCGAAGCCTCCTCAGGAAGAAGCAATGCTGGACATCCTCCAAGGGGATGAGCTTGACCAAGTAACTGAAGTAGCAGTTGGAGAACAGTTTCGGCCCAGTGACCGCAATGTTGCTAGTTCTAAAATAGGTATCGACAAAACATAGAACAGGTCAATAGGTGAAAGTCCTGAACTGGAGCAGGGTCATATTTGAGGGTGTTATGCAGGGTTTAGCAAGGATCTTTTGGATGACTCAAAGGAACAATTGGCAAGAAGGAGGCTTTTAAAAGGGTCAAAGAATTTGAAAATAGATGTTCCTTTTAGGATGAAGGATAGATATACCAAGTTAAGGGAACCCTGGCTGATGAGACTACAAAAGGTCTAATGAGGAAAATAGAAGGTACTATACTAGTGTTTAGGTAGTGGGGTACAAATTAATCCTTTGATAAATATAAAACACAGTCTTAAGAAGGAAATCAGAAGGGCACAAAGAGGGTTTGGCAGGCAGAGTTAAAAATGTTCACAAGGGGTTCTTCAGTTATGTTAACAGTAAAAGGATGACTAGGGGAAGGCTATGTCCTCTTAAAGACAATCAGGGCCGGCTACATGTGGAACTGCTGGAGTAGCAGAGATTTTTAATGTCTATACTTCTTCAGTGTTTAGTAAGGAAAATTTCATGGATGCCAAAGAAATTAGGGTAATAATTAGTGACACACACAAAATGCTGGTAGAATGCAGCAGGCCAGGCAGTGTCTATAGGAAGAAGTACAGTCAATGTTTCATGCCAAGACCCTTCCTCAGGGCTAACTGAAAAAAGAGATCTCTTCTTTCAGTTAGTCCTGACGAAGGGTCTCGGCCCGAAACGTTGACTGTACTTCTTCCTATAGATGCTACCTGGCCTGCTGCATTCTACCAGCATTTTGTGTGTGTTGCTTGAATTTCCAGCATCTGCAGATTTCCTCATGTTTGTGTAATAATTAGAGAGTCTTGATTATGAAAAGGAGGTATTTGCAAACTCCAGGTATATTAAGATGGACAAATCTCCAGTGCCTACTGTATTTTGTAGTAAATTTTTTAAAGAGCATCTCAAAAGAAGAATCTAGAGAATAAGGCAGTGGACTAGTCGGAAACATGGCACCATAGAGTTTAAATATGTTCCTAAGAAGGAGAGTGATGGAGTCTTTGAGATGGTGTAAATTCAATGGAACAACCACTGAGGCTTCCAGCAATCTCTTGCCCTACAAATGCAAATCAAATTTAGTGATGGGACATTCATTGCCCGTAACAGATTTTATGGATGAAGTAGTATATCCAGGTTCACTCTCCAAAGCTGCTGAGGATGTGTTGCATTATCAGAAACGTTATGTTTTAATGAGATATTAATCTAAAAGCCTGCTTGTTTGTTCTCGTAAATGCTAACGATCTTATTGTGCCCATTGCCATTATTTATTTCACAACTAACCTCAGTAAAATCAGTTTACAGATGTTGGTCCTTAATAATGCTATGAGCAATTTAGTGTTTGTGGAGCATTTTAAGATTGTCCCCTTATCTGATTTGTACCAGTGCAATTCTCTGCCAGTTTTTGATAACATGTCTCTTTAATTTGCAGCTGAATAAAAAAACAAAGTTAGTTAATTGCAGTAATAAGTTAAGTTTATGAGGTTTCACATAATTAATTTCCAACATATTGGGAGAAGCAAGGTATTTTCAAATTCATTGAATTAATTGCCTTTTCTAACCTGTAGAGATTGAGCAACAGAGGGAATACATGCCCGAGCCTGTTTTAATCAGTTCAATAAAATCTATTTCATGTTTAGATAGGCTGAGGAGGGCAGATTCAGTCTTTGGCTGCAAACTTTCTAGTTGTTGTAGTTGTCAGCTATTTATTCCTTGCTTTTCTGTTACTGCAAGATTTGTCGTATCATATTCTTCCTTTATCCATTTGTTCTTTTACCCACAGTGCCTTGAAAAAGTATTCAGCCCCCACAGCTATTTTCACATTTTACTGTCTCATATTCTAAATTTAAAATATATTGAAGTCAGATTTTTGAGCTAATCTTCAATACGTTATGCACCATATCAAAGTAAAATTCCAAAAGCTGTCAACAATTTACTAATAATCAAGAACCTACACAAGCAGATCAAACAAGCTGCACAAACACAAGCAGGTCTGAACACAACTGCGGACAGAGACAACAATAGTGTTGGTCAAATGACTTCCAACTTTAATTCAACAGTCAGAAGCACTCAGTACAACTGTCTTGTCACATTCCCATGTTCAGATTCGAACTACACAGACAACTCAAGAGTTCACAGGGAAAATAACAAAAAGGCTTCAGATAAGCTGCTTGACAAGATCCAAGGCTTCAGGAGAAAATCAGGCAATCAGTCCACATATCAAAGGGTGTGTCTTCAGTAGCTAGATCCCATGTAAGTCCTTTCTCAGTACCAACAGAGGTAAGCAGAGAATTTCACAGAAAATGACTAACCACTGATTTTAACAAGCAGAGCAAATATCAAGACAAAGCAACTGGTAGATGAAACCACCAGCCTTAAACACCTCTCAATCTGTCTCAGGTGTGTCTAGTAATCCTATAGATATTCCTCCTAGTGATTAGGGATGAGGATCTCTACCCATCTTAAGAGTTGTCAGCGGCCCCTGTTGGGCACCTCAAGTGTTACAGAACTAAAATTGTGAGGCTGAAAATATCTTCATTCCCTTTGTAATTATTATGCTAGCTTTCCTCATATGCAATATATGTAATACCTTACCAACTCACTCAATTTGTTGATGTAGAAAATTGGAGGATCGCCTGCTTTCAATGAATTCGTAAGAATAAATATCCCCTCTCCCTGTAAGGTCCAACAGTATGGTGGATTTTCAGCAGACCAAACCAAACTGAAGACAAAAGAGCATTCAAGACATGTCAGAGAAATGAGAATAGAGAAGCACAAAGTTGGAGAAGGATACAAGACCATTTCAAAGGTCTAAACGTACCTCTGAGCTCAGTGCAGTCCATCGCCTAAAAAAATGGAAAAAGTATGAAACCACAGCCACATTGCTTAAGTCAGGATACCCCTCTAAACTTAGCTTCCAGAGAAAAATGGCACTTGTAAGAAAGGCTGCTGTGATGCCAACAATTACTCAGAATAACCTGCATAAGTCGGTGGCTGCAACGGGAGGTGAAGTTCATGATTCCACAATCTCCAAGGCCTTGCCAAAAAAGGGTATACCTAGAAGAGTGGCAAGGAAGAAACCCTGGCTTAAAAAAAGCATCATTTAGAAGATACTGTAGTTGTAGAAGGTCTTGTGATTGGATGAGACTAAAGTGGAACATCTTGGCTTCAACACTAAGGTGTATGTGAGGTGTAAATCTAATACTGTGCATCAGCCAGATAACAGCATCCCCACTGTAATGTAAAGTATGGTGGAGGTAGCATCATGCCGTGGGGCTGCTTTACAGCTGCAGGGACTGGAAATCTGGTCCGGATTGATGGGAAGATGAATGCTGTTAAATACAGAGATTATGGATAAAACTCTGCCAGAAAGTTTCAACAGGGGAGGAAGTTCATTTTTCAGAAGGACAATGACTTAAAGCACACTGCCAGGGCAACCATGGCGTGGCTTTAAATGAAGGCTAAATTAAGGTCCAAGTCCTGATCTTAACCCAATCGAACTTCTCTGGCAAGATCTCAAGATTGCTGTCCACTGCTGCCCCCCAACTAACATGGCACAGCTTCAGCAATTTTGCAAAGAGGAATAAGCGAATCTTGCTCTATCACATCGTGCAAAGCTAATAGAGACTTATCCAACAAGACTACCGGCTGTGATAATTGCAAGAGGTGGTTTAACTAAGTACGGAGCAAAATGGGGTGAATACTGAGACTATAGTTTTGAACTTTTTCATGCTTTACAATTCTCCCTGTTTTTGGTCTCTACTGTGAAAAAAGGAGCATGTGATTCATAAATAAAAATTTTCAGCTAAATTGATCAAATCCCTGCTTTTAATCTGTGTTTATGTGAACAAAGGGTTAGGGGCTAAATACTCTTATAAGGCACTGTATATAAATCTGCTTATTTTCTCAATCCTTTGTGGTAAATATTCTCAAGATGCTCTTAGATATCTGTTAGTCATCTATTCCTGAATGTATCTTTCACCCACTGAAGCTCAATTTCACTCAGAATTCATGCTTAATTACTTATTGTTTTAATAATACAGTGTGAATCAAATAACAATATTTCAATAGGAAGCATTTTTAACATGAGTTAATTTAAGGATCTTTCAGATAAAGTAGTTCTGAAGTAGAAACATAGAAACATAAAAATCTACAGCACATTACAGGCCCTTCAGCCCACAAAGTTGTGCCAGCCACGTAACCTACTGCCTAGAATTTCCCTACCACATAGCCCTCTGTTTTTCTAAGCTCCATGTACCTATCTAAGCATCTCTTAAAAGACCCTACTGTATACGCTTCTACCACCGTCACTGGCAGTGCATTCCACACACCGACCACTCGCTGTGTGAAAAACCTATCTCTGACAACCCCCTTGTCCTTACTTCCAACCATCTTAAAACTATGCCCCCTCATGTTAACCATTTGAGTCCTGGGGAAAAGCCCCCAGCTATCCACACAATTAGTTAACGTTTTCAGCGTTTTGTCAGTGACATCATTGTGTTTGCAGAGGCAGTATATCATCATGTGGTATGTGTAATTTTGAATTAATTAAGTCTGGATGGTTAGAAGTTGTCGTTCATTTTTTTCAGTGGAAGTTTCCATCCAGTTCAAAACTCCATTCTAGAGGCTCGTGCATTAAACATGGGGAAGTGATATGGTGCATGACTGTACTTTAGATATCACACTAAATTCTGTTTTCCTCTTGAGAATGAATAAGGATCCGTGGCTTAAAATGAAAAACAAAATTGGGTGATTTTGATGCCAACAATGAAAATAGCAATTAAAGAAGACTAGTGAAACTTAAGGTACTATTCCATGTATTTAATCTCTTACATGTAGCAGACTAATTACTGAAGTTACACGTGGTAGGAAGTAAAGGACTACTGATCCTAACTGTCCAAAGTGGAAAAATAGATAGTCCCTTGTCCAGCTCCTGTGAGAAATCTGTCAAGGGTTGTTGGGTTCTCTTGCCAAACCTATCAGTCAAAGTGTTATCAAT
Source organism: Hypanus sabinus (assembly GCF_030144855.1). Taxonomy (NCBI): domain Eukaryota; kingdom Metazoa; phylum Chordata; class Chondrichthyes; order Myliobatiformes; family Dasyatidae; genus Hypanus; species Hypanus sabinus. The sequence continues at coordinate 32,066,276 of NC_082720.1, forward strand.
GCTTCAGGGAATGTAGCCAAATTTAAGCCTGCTGACTGTTTTTCACTGAGCCCATGGTTATTCCTGATTATACCCATGGTAGACTCTGTTGTGTATTTAATATTTCAGTAATATTGTAAGCACATTGTTTGGTTAAGAGTTCTTTATTGTTTACATAATTCATTAGGGACTATATATAAAAGTATGTGAATGAGATGAGTCATTACTCCACAAAATCATAAGATCGTGCCTCACTAAATGAAAAAATTAGGAATACAGGAGATATCCCCGGACGTCCCATGTTTTTCATTTGATCAGTTTTTGGAATTACAAAACAAGACAGTGGGAACGAGTAAGGTTAAAATGAACCCACAATGTGGAGGGGGAGGGATGAAGCTGGAAAGTGGATGTCACTCCTTGCCTGCTATCCATCTCCCTCTGGTGCTCCCTCCCCCTTTCTTTCTCCCTAGGCCTCCCATCCCATGATCCTTTCCCTTCTCCAGCTCTGTATCCCTTTTGCCAATCCACTTTCAAGCTTTTAGCTTCATCCCTCCCCCTCCTGACTTCTCCTATCATTTTGTATCTCCCCTTCCCCCTCCCACTTTCAAATCTCTTACTATCTCTTCTTTCAGTTAGTCCTGACGAAAGGTCTTGGCCTGAAACATCGACTGTACTTCTTCCTATAACTACTGCCTGGCCTGCTGTGTTCAACCAGCATTTTGTGTATGTTGCTTGAATTTCCAACATTTGCAGATTTCCTCATGTTTGAAGATTTTAAAGCAAATGGAATAGCCAATGAGAAGCTAGTGTTACTAAATGTAATTGGTGGAAGGGCATAGTGTTTGCGTATAAGTTGTACTGCTCCTAACTGCAAAGAAGTTGCCAGAGCATTCTTAGTGCAGTGATGCACTAAGATGATGATGCACTGAGAGATCATTTAGTTTGTGGAATCTTGCAAGAAAGCACTCAAAAACAGGCCTTAACTGAAGTACAACTCACACTTAAAAATGCAGTTGAAATCGCTGTATCAATAGAAACAGCAGCCAGAGACACAATTGAGTTGTAGTAGCAGATGAAAAAGGGTGTGAACAAAATTACTACATCAAAAGAAAAACCTGCCCGGCTGAATAAATTGTGTTACTGTTATGGTAGGGGCTCACATTCAGCCGACTAACGCAGATTTAAAGGTAAAAACTGTGGAAAATGAAAGAAAGTAGGAAACATACAAAGAGCGTGTTAAAACATTTTCCAGCTGGTTGGAAATGATCCAAAGGAGCATGGAAGTAAGTAATTGTCTTGTTAATTGGCCATCCTTTTGTATCAATTGGTGACATCCTGTTCTTTGACGTTTTCCCTACGCTAAGTAACCAGCTGCGGCCTCCTGCTTGTTTCAAAAAACAGGTAAGAACCATGCAGGTGATCTAAGAGTTCAAGTAGCCTGTGTTCAAGTTGGGAGAAGAATGAATGAATGAATGAATGAATGAATGTGGAGATTCTTCTTACCCTCATCTACCAAAGTCCAAATCCAATCTAATATGCTTACAAAGCTAATCATTGTTAAACGTTAGATGCTGACAGGGTGTTGATGGGCTGAATGGTCATCTATACAGTAGCAACTCTGTTTCCACAAAATGTTCAGGTGCTTCCTTTGATCATAAAAAAAAATCATTGTAAATATCAGAAGTGTTGATAATGGGCAGATTTACTGGCAGCATCATTCAGACAGAGCAGAGTTCTGGACTGAAGTAGATCTGGTGTAAGTCTGTGATTTTTCTGGGTGGTAGTTGCTGCCATAATTTTTCCTTTGCTGTAATGCTGAAGAAATTAAGCCCAGCAGTGAAGTCCAGTGTTGGACGTCAGGATGGGAAATCAAATCCATGCCAAGTCAAAAGAAGTGCAGGATCTGAAACTTCATTAATTTCAATGGGATTTTCAATTTTTTGAATAGAGGAGATAAGTAATCTTTTTGATGAGTCTAAATTCAACAAAATACATTCCTTATAATGACACAGCAAGATTCATTTTAAATGCATAAGGTTGAGAATATCAAACCTTCCGACATGAATATAAATCATACATAGAGTACACTTAATATAAATTACATATAAATCTTCTTACATTTATATCAAATAAACTTCAGATGCTGCAAATCTGATCTGTGGAAAGGGAAACAAGGTTAAAGTGTCTGGTCAAAGATCCCTCATCAGAACAGGAAAAGAGAAAAATAAAAGGCAATATTAAGTAGCAGACTTAAAATGGTGGGAGGAATGGATGGACAGGGCGAGGCCAGTGTTACCAGATCAATGAATTATAGTCATTCCGTTGACTTGTCTGTGAATTAAAACTATTTCTTCAATCTCTTTCCCAGTTCTGAATAACAGCCTTCAACCTGAGATGTTAATTCAGTTCTTTGTCCCACAGGATCGACCTGACCTGTTGAGTGCTTTCAGACATTTTTGTTTTGACTCGTTCTTACACGTATAATGATTGATCCACAGTACATTGGGTAACTATAAATCTAGAATCATTTATTTGCAGTCAATCTACATGGGCCTAGAGTAGTGAGATTTTCAGCATTCACAATGATAGAACATAGAACAGTACAGCACAGGCAGGCCAACTAACCAGTTAAAGAGCAAAATTAAAAACATCCAACCTCAAATTCCCCCTACCTACACAATGCCCATATCCCTCCACCTTCCTTATATCCATCTACATATCTAAATGTCTCTTAAAAGTGTCTAATGTATTTGCCCCTACCACTATACGAGGCATCCACGTATAGTAAAATACCTCTCAGAGTAAAGTGCCTACTCCTTACATCCCCCTTGAACCCAACCCCTCTCACCTTCAATGCATGCCCTCTGGTAATAGACATTTCCACCCTGGAAAACAGATACTCCCTGTCTATTCTGTCTGTGCCCATCATCACCCCACTATAGGAAGGATGTTGAAGCTTTGGAGAGGGTGCAGAAGAGGTTTACCAGGATGCTGTCCGGTTTAGAGGGCAATGTACTATCATGAGAAACTGGATAAACGAGTTATTTTCTCTGGAGCGGCAGAGGCTGAGCGGGAACACCTGATAGAGGTTTATAAGATTATGAGAGGCAATCCCCACTCCAGCCTCTCGTGATAGCACACACCCTCTAAACCAGGCAGCATCCTGGTAAACGTCTTCTGCACCCTCTCCAAAGCTGTGTAGTCACTTTCGAGGAGCTATGAACCTGGATCCCAAGATCTCTCTGCCTAGCAACACTGTTGAGGATCATGGCCTTAACAGTGTACTGCCCTACCAAGGTGCAAAACCTCACATTTATCTGGATTAAACTCCATCAGCCATTTCTCTGCCCATATCAGCAACTGATCTACATTGTGCCATATTTTTTGCCGGTCTTCTACACTATCCACAACTCCACCAATCTTAGTATTATCCACAAAGTTACTAACTCAGCCAGCTATATTTTCACACACAAAATGCTGGTGGAACACAGCAGGCCAGGCAGCATCTATAGGAGAAGAACTGTCGACGTTTCGGGCCGAGACCCTTTGTCAGGACTAACCGAAAGGAAAGATAGTAAGAGATTTGAAAGTAGTGGGGGGAGGGGGAAATGCAAAATGATAGGAGAAGACCGGAGGGGGTGGGATGAAGCTAGGAGCTGGAAAGGTGATAGGCTAAAGTGATACAGAGCTGGAGAAGGGAAAGGATCATGGGACGGGAGGCCTTGGGAGAAAGAAAGGGGGTGGGAAGCACCAGAGGGAGATGGAGAACAGGCAAACAACTAAATATGTCAAGGATGGGGTAAGAAGGGGAGGAGGGGCATTAATGGAAGTTAGAGAAGTCAACGTTCATGCCATCAGGTTGGAGGCTACCCAGCCGGTACATTAACAGAAGTTAGAGAAGTCAATGTTCCATTAAATTACATATTTAGTTGTCTGCCTGTTCTCCATCTCCCTCTGGTGCTCCTCTCCCCCTTTCTTTCTCCCGAGGCCTCCCGTCCCATTATCCTTTCCCTTCTCCAGCTCTGTATCACTTTCGCCAATCACCTTTCCAGTTCTTAGCTTCATCCCACCCCCTCCAGCCTTCTCCTATCATTTCACATTTCCCCCTCCCCCAACTACTTTCAAATCTCTTACTACCTTTCCTTTCAGTTAGTCCTAACGAAGGGTCTCAGCCTGAAACGTCGACAGTACTTCTCCCTATAGATGCTACCTGGCCTGCTGTGTTCCACCAGCATTTTGTGTGTGTTGTTGTTTGAATTTCCAGCATCTGCAGATTTCCTCGTGTTTGCAACTACATTTTCATCCAAGTTATTTATATACATCAGTATATGCATAGGTCCCAGGACGGATCTCTGTGGAATACCACTAATTACAGAACTCGAGCTCGATTAAGCCATGAGTTTCCAAATGCTCATATACCCTATCTCTAAAAAATTTCTCCAGCAATTTCCCTGCAACTGTACTCTATGCAACTGATCTTTAAACACCCTCCTCATATCTGATGTTGGACTTACCATAAAAGAGGTGTTCCCAATTAACTCTGGATTTTAATGGAAGAACATTTCCTCCACTCCCGCTGCTGTCTGTAGTTCCCACTACTATCTAAAGAATTTGTACATTCTTCCCATAACTACGTGGATTGCCTCCCACATTGTAAAGGTATATGGTTAGGGTTAGTAAATGGTAGTGCCAGAAGTGTGGCAACATATGCAGGTCTGCTTCAGCATGATCCTTGAACTGCATTGGTCATTGAAGTAAAAACACATTCAATTGTACAGTATGTTTCAATGTACATGCAACAAATAAAGCTGAAGCCAAGGTAATCCTGGAGTCCTTTAATCCTACGATTTAGACCATGACCTTCAACTCCAATAAAGTTGAAGAAATCCTGGAATAAAAAATGCCTTGGAGAAAATGAAGCTTGAAGGTACTTTTCTCCAACTGAAGAAATGACCAGCGGGATCTACATTTTTGTACTAACAGTTGAGGGAAACTCTGAGAACTACCAATTAGGAGTTTAATTAATTATTCCTTAAGTTAATGTTCACAAAAGCTATCTTTCCTCAGGCGAAGACAAACAGTTTCCTCCATCTTAGAGTCAGGCAACAACGGCGCCCATTTAAAAAATAACAATATCTGTTAGCACAAAGCCTTCGATCCACCATCAGAAAGAAGTGGCTTTATATTAATAATTATATCCTTAAGTGAAATGTTGCATTTCTTACAACATCGACTTTTCTGCTCTGTCTCAAAAAATGTATTCTGTGCTAAAATCCTCACAAGCCCTTTGCCTGCAGAGAGCCTCAGCTGTGCGTGCCCTTTCATACAGCTTAGTGTCATCCACTGATGTGATGAAGCCACCAGCAACAGCCTCAAGGTAATGATTAAGGGGAAGCATCCTGTGGAGCTCTGCCAGCCATTGTTCCCACCTTGAGCCATATCTATCTGCTATCATCTTTGCTTTTGATTATCTCTACCAAGTAACTGTTGTTATTTTGCAATTTAATTCAGAAGCCTTTACATTCCTAAAGCTTTCCTCTAGGCATCTTGTCAAATGCATTCCAAGGTCTGGCTGGACACTCGATATCTTCAGACATGGTGACTTTTTTGAAGAAAGTCAATACATTTGTGGGTCACAATTTCTCTGACAGCCTCAAACAAAAAATGGACATTTTACTTCACACACAATTGGTTTGTGTTTCTGGATCACAGGCATTCATAGAATTAGCTGCTTACGAAGTGCATTGTTTTCACCGTATGTCAACGTTGGCCGAACTGGCATGGTCTTTTCTCAGCTACATTGTGCTCATTATTTTATACTGTTTCCCTTCAGTTTGTTACCTATTTCAACACCTAATTCAACCCTTAGGATCATAACCAGCATGATCAAAATCTTCTCTCTATAAAGGACTACCATGACAATTAAAATCCAGCCAATTTCTTAGATCACTAGCTCTATTTCATGAGATCCAAATACTGCAAATTACAAACTGCTGTAAGAAGTCAGTGGAACAAGCAGCACTTATGGGGAGGAGTTGCGATGGAGGATAGTAGGTGTAGGTGGAACCGGAAGGGGTGGGTGTGGTGGGTGTGGGCAGATGGATGCAGGTGGGGAGGCAGAAGGCTGAGTGTTTAGACAGAGGCCTGTGGGTGATAGGTGGAGCCGGTTAAGGGAGGGCTGATCCGCGGATGGACCCCAGGTAATGAAGGGGAAAGGAGAAGTGAACCTTCAGGATCATATCCAGCATGATCAAGATCTCTCTGTAAAGGGATGCAGAAGCTCATGGAGCGGTAGGTAAAGGCGAGGGGAAGTCTCTCTCTGTTAAGATGGCAGGAAAAAAGTTCAAAGTAAATTTCAAAGTTCAAAGTTATTATTAGCGTACATACATGTCACCACATACAACCCTGAGATGCTTCTTCTATGGGCATACTTAGCAAATCTATAAAACAGTAACTGTAAACAGAGTCAATTGGCAACAAAGTGTGCAAATGCAAATATAAATAAATAGCAGTAAATAATGAGCATGAAATAACAAGATAATGAGTCCTTAAAGTGAGACCATCAATTGTCGGAACACCAGACGTAGATGAGAGTAGTTAACCCTTTTGTTCAGGAGCCTGATGGTTGAGGGGTAGTAACTGTTCTTGAACCTGGTGGTGAGAGTCCTGAGGCATTTGTCCCTTCTACATGATGGTGGCAGTGAGATCATTAGAGATGCCAATGAGAAATTCAAGTCTAAGCATCAGGAGTACATAGAATCTACCTCACAAGCTCTCAAACCTCCCATCCCGCAAGGCAGTTTCTGACCAAATTATGGTCACATTGGTCTCACCGGTCCGCTCATCACAGTGGAAACAGATCATCTGGATCTCATGGGGCCACCTTTAGAATCAGAATCAGGTTTATTATCACTGGCATGTGTCGTGGAATTTGTTAATTTAGCAGCAGCAGTTCAATGCGATACATAGTATAGAATAGAGAGAGAGAAAAATCAATCAATCAATCAATTATAGTATATGTATATTGAGTAGATTAAAAATCGTGCAAAAATAGAAATAATATGTATTTTAAAAAGCAAGGTAGTATTCATTGGTTCAATGTCCATTTAGGAATCGGATGGCAGAAGGGAAGAAGCTGTTCCTGAATCGCTGACTGTGTGCCTTCAGGCTTCTGTACCTCCTACCTGATGGTAACAGTGAGAAAAGGGTTATGCCCTGAGTTAGGAGGTCCTTAATTATGGACACTGCCTTTCTGAGACACTGCTCCTTGAAGGCATCCTGGGCCCAGCAACTAACTTGATAAACATTCTTGAAATAATGTATTAGCTGATTTAAGTGCATGAACAAGCCAGAAAATTTAAAATACCTCAAAATAAAACTTGATTCTAGTCCTTCTCATGAAAAGGACTGATTCTCTATAGAATATTATGCGGAATATCAGAGAACTTTACAATTAAATGTCACATTTGCATTCTTAAATGGCAAATATAATAGGTATTTAGTTGAAGTGCAAATGAATTTGTGTAAATTCATAAGTTTCCTCCTGAATATTAATGTTCCAGTATATCCTGAGCATGAAAATGCAGCAGTCAAAATAATATCAAAACTCTAAAATAAAATGGTTATACACAAGGATTGGCACATTGTTGATGTACATGCTGGTTTTGTGTCAATCCTTCGACTGACAAAAGCTTATCATGCTCCAAGATCTTTACTGATAAGCTCCATTGTTGAGCTTAAGAAAATACATTGTTGGGTGAATTTAGTAATTGAAGAAGAAAAGATAACCGGGAAATGGACAGAGGATAACAAAGAAAGAGTCCGTGGGACATGCATGTGAAGGGGATACTGTGAGTTATGGGGAGAGGCTTCTGGAGAGTTGGAGGTTTGATGAGGAATAATCAGAGAAGGCAACTGAGATGCCAATGGACATCGGTAGGGAAAGGGATGAGAAAAATAAAGGAATGAAATAGGTTCATCAGCCACACTGTCATCAGCAGTAAATAAACCCACCTTTTCTGAGCTGATACTTTGTACGGGATGTAATGAAATTATACAGCTGGTCAGTTCCTCCAGTATCCTCCATTCCAGCATCTGCAGTCTCTTGTATTACTAATAAAATAAAGCTTTAATTTTTTACTCTGAGGAAATGTGTAGAGAGAGAGTAATCAGGGTGACCAGATCAATCACCAGAGGATCTTTGTCAATTGTCTTCAGTGAATTGACCAAAGTGACCATGAGTATGCAGGATTAAGTTCATAATTTAGAGAATGAAAGAATTATTATGTTATTGAAAACTCTCAACTTAAGTAAAAGTAGATCATGGTTGAAATTCAAGGCTGTTATTGTTAATTTACTTAGCTTAAGATTTGTGCAGCAGTTATATCATCTCCAGCTGTAAATGTAGTTAAGTTTGGTGCAGGTGCTTATCCAGGACCATGTTAAGTATTAAACAATGAGCTAGAAAGTAGCCTCCTCATAGCAATAGAACATTATGTCCTAAAAATTTATTTATAAATATATCGGTGCTTTTTCAGCTGGTCCCCTCACACTGAATGATGAATGTATTCATTACACATCAAAGTATTTCAAATGCACAGCCAACTTAATTGGATTTAATTTTCATTGAAAAGCACCAAATTATACTTGCCACTTCTATCACTGTTCCAACAATGCCAATCAGAGCGAAAGTTAAGTAGGCAGAATAAACTATAATAAATTTAAACACGAGGAAATCTGCAGATGCTAGAAATTCAAGCAACACACACAAAGTGCTGGTGGAACTCAGCAGGCCAGGCGGCATCTATAGGAAGAAGTACTGTCAACGTTTCAGGCCGAGATGCTTTGTCAGGACTAACTGAAAGAAGAGACAGTAAGAGATTTGAAAGTGAGAGGGGGAGGGGAATATCCGAAATGATAGAAGACAGGAGGGGGAGGGATGAAGCCAAGAGCTGGAAAGCTGATTGGCAAAACAGCTGGAGAAGGGAGAAGATCATGGGCTGGGAGGCACCAGAGGAAGATTGCAAGCAGGCAAGGAGTGATTGTGAGAGGGACAGAGAGAAAAATGAGAGAAAAGAAAAAAAAGGATGGGTGGATAAATAAATAGATAGATAGACAGATAAATAAATAAATAAATAAATAAATAAATAAATAGATAGATAGATAGATAGATAGATAGATAGATAGATAGATAGATAGATAGATAGATAGATAAATAAATAGATAGATAGATAAATAAATAGATAAATAGATAGATAGATAAATAAATAGATAAATAGATAGATAGATAGATAAATAGATAGATAGATAGATAGATAAATAAATAAATAAATAGATAAATAGATAGATAGATAAATAAATAAATAAATAAATAAATAGATAGATAAATAAATAAATAGATAGATAGATAGATAAGGGATGGGGTAAGAAGGGGAGGGGGGCATTAACAGAAGTTAGAGAAATCAATGTTCATGCCATCAGGTTGGAGGCTACCCAGCCGGTATATAAGGTGTTGTTCCTCCAACCTGAGTGTGGATTCATCTTGTCAGTAGAGGATGCCATGGATAGACATATCAGAATGGGAATGGAAGGACTGTCTGGGGCCCTGAATGGTGGTGAGGGAGGAAGTCTAAGGCCAGGTGTAGCACTTGTTCTGCTTACAAGGATAAAGTATCTGGAGGGAGATGGGTGGGAAGGGATGGGGGGGACGAATGGACAAGGGAGTCGCATAGGGGGCGATCCCTGCAGAAAACAGAAAGGAGGGGAGGGAAAGATATGCTTGGTGGTGGGATCCTGTTGGAGGTGGCGGAAGTTACAGAGAATTATATGTTGGACCCAGAGGCTGGTGGGATGGTGGGTGAGGACAAGGGGAACCTATCCCTAGTGGGGTGGTGGGAGGATGGGGTGAGAGCAGATGTGTGTGAAATGGGAGAGATGCATTTGACAGCAGAGTTGATGGTAGAGAAAGGGAAGCCTCTTTCTTTAAAAAAGGAAGTCATCTCCTTTGTCCTGGAATGAAAAGCCTCATCCTGAGAGCAGATGCGGCAGAGACGGAGGAATTGCGAGAAGGGGATGGCATTTTTGCAAGAGACAGGGTGGGAAGAGGAATAGTCCAGGTAGCTGTGAGAGTCTGTAGGCTTATAGATAAACCAGCTCCAGAGATAGAGACAGAAAGATCAAGAAAGGGGAGGGAGGTGTCAAAAATGGACCAGGTAAATTTGAGGGCAGGGTGAAAGTTTGAGGCAAAGTTAATGAAGTCAACAAGCTCAGCATGCTCCAGGAAATCAACAAACACCTAATAATTAGCAACCACCAAGCACCAAAATGCAACAAATGAACAATCTTGAAGTATCACTGAAGCAGGCAAACTGTTCACACAAGTTTTTGTTTGCAATTTTTTTCTGTAGGCAACTTCATTTTTCTAACTCACTGACATGAATAAGAACCAGACTGGATCAAGTTGCCCTGAATCTATTTTGTCATCCAAACTGTGCATGATCCACTTTATCATCTACAAAATAAACATGAACGGGAGAGAATAAGCCTGAAACTGATCTTCAGTTTTACTTGATGCATTGTATTGGACTTCCTCACCTCCCTTATATCCAAATGGTAACTCATGAATATTAAATAATTTACGACAAAATATGTATATTCTCAGAAAGGTGTTGCACAACATAAAATGTTTCCTTTTAATGAACCTGTGCTACTTCCTGGAACTTGAAATTATCATTTGCCCTTGATGAGCTTTATGAAATAAAATGGTGAAATAGATTTGAAATCCACCTCAACAAACAAACTCAATATATTTTCAATTCCTCCACCTCATATTTCATGCAGACTCCCCATCTAATATGTTAGCATGTTGACTCATTTACAGAATGCACTCTCCATCTGTGTAACAAAAGCCCAATCAAGCAGCAATCTGCTCATCAATGTGAAGTTACGTTCCCTTCAAATTCTGAAGTAAATTTTCTGTGGTAGAGATGAAGAACATCATGGCATTTTGGGAAAGGACAGACAGACTGTGAGACAGACATACTTTACTGATCCCAAGGGGAAATTGGGTTTTGTTACAGCCACACCAACCAAGAATAGTGAAGAAATATAGCAACATAAAACCATAAATAATTAAATAATAATAAGTTAATCATGCCAAGTGGAAATAAGTCCAGGATCAGCCTATTGGCTCAGGGTGTCTGACACTCTGAGGGAGGAGTTGTAAAGTTTGATGGCCACAGGTAGGAATGACTTCCTATGCCACTCAGTGTTACATCTCGGTGGAATGAGTCTCTGGCTGAACGTACTCCTGTGCCTAACCAGTACATTATGGAGTGGATGGGAGTCATTGTCCAAAATGGCATGCAACTTGGACAGCATCCTCTTTTCAGACACCACCGTCAGAGAGTCCAGTTCCACCCCCACAACATCACTGGCCTTACGAATGAGTTTGTTGATTCTGTTGGTGTCTGCTACTCTCAGCCTGCTGCCCCAGCACACAACAGCAAACATGATAGCACTGGCCACCACAGACTCGTAGAACATCCTCAGCATCTTCCGGCAGATGTTAAAGGACCTCAGTCTCCTCAGGAAATAGAGTCGGCTCTGACCCTTCGTGTAGACAGCCTCACTGCTCTTTGACCCCATATTCTCTAAAAACTCCCTAATTTAGCCGCAGGATTTCAGGGTAAAGAAAACAATGACATCAGGGTCCCTTGTGATCAAATTCACCAGGCAAGAAGACACATCGCAGAGGCTATTGTGAATGCAATCATCTCCCTGAAGTAATCTCACAGCCCTGAGGATGGTTGCTTCTATTCCACTTCTGTAACTATTCTGATTCTTAAGTGGATGATGAAGCTAATGTGGGGTTCCAGTCTCTTTCACAGGTAGGGCAGAGACTGTATAATGTATGAATGGATGGATATTTTCACAGATGGTGCATTGCTGTATCTATGCACACCCAGCAAATGGACCGAAGTTCTCAAAGGTGTTCCATCTGCTTCTTCTCCATTTTGAATCTCATAAGTTGAAATATTTTTCGGGAGGTGGTTGGTTTGAGAACATACTTGGAAAGTTTCCTCTGTCCACTTGGTCACCTCTTGCCACAAAGTTTGTGATCAAATGTCTGGGTCAGGAATCTTGTAAATACTTTGGCCTGGCCATCAAGCCAATTAAGTAAAATTTGAAACACCAGAGATTTTGCAGATGCTGGAAATCTATGGATGGGAATAAACAGTTAACATTTTGGACCAAGACTATTGGGACTGATGAAGGTCCTCAGCTCAAAATTTCTCTCCATAGATGCTGCCTGACCTGCTGAGTTCCTCCAACATTTTGTGTTTACTGCTCAGTAAAGTTTGAGACTTAATGATGGAAAATGTCAACATTGGTTCACTAATTTTGTCAGTGGATTTGGAACATTCTTCAGAGACAGTTTTGCTGATAACCCTCCAATGCTTTAAGGCACCAAATGTAGAAAATACATAGAAGAGCAAAGATCACTATTACTCTGAAGTGGTGCATGAGGTTTAAAGTCTTGATTTTCAGACACTCTTTTCCTTAGATACCCTGAGCCTGTAATGATACTCTAAAGGTAATGCTGAGTATTTGCTTTTGTTGACAGGTCTCTTGTACAAAAAGTAATGCATGTTATGGACTTACATTATATTTTACTTTTAGACGAGGTGAAAATGTGTTCAGGTTAATACACTTACTTTGCACTGCAGATATTAAATGTATGGTCCACTAATCAATGATGACATGAAACTCTCACTTTGTGCATACGCAAGCATCCTCTGCACACTGTAGCTCAGTGACCTGAAGGTGGGGTGACCTTGCATCTGCATTTGTCCTGTCGATCAATTCTATTTTAGTGGGAAGCCTTCTAGAAGTGAGGTGCAGCATTGTGCCAACAAAGACTGACAGCTGTCTACACTGATGTTGGGTCTACTGTTGACTGGTCAATTAAGATCATAGCTTACATAGCAGTCATGTCGCAAATGTAAGATGGAGATTGATGTGCCTGTACACAACTATATATATATATAACATAAAAGCATGCTCACAGGAGATTACTTTAACTGGTGTATTTACATTGCAGGGAGGGAGGGAGGGAGAGAGAGAGAACAATGCGCATGTGCAGACAACAGATCAATACGTAGTGCTAAGGAGGATCATTGCTCTAAAATAAATAAATCCACACATTACACTTCTTCCCCCTTTAGATTAATGCAACATAACACTGTATATGAAAAAAACATTCAATTTCCCTTTCATAACCCACATTCCAAATACGGGGGGGGGGGGGGGGGGGTTGACTGATAAGTTCGTGGCCCACAGTAGAAGGACTCTATTTTAGAAAACCTAGCACAACTATGTTTTCAACATAGTTTCCCCTCCTACATTTACACACTTAGTCCAGTGGTCGTGGAGCATACGGATCTTGGACCTCCAGAAAGTGTCCACAGATGGGTGATTGATAGGTTCGTGGCCTAAGGTAGAAGGAATGAGTTACACAGCTCTCATTACATGCACATGCAGGTCAGCTTCTTGAGTGATTGTGCTGTAAGTTTGAAGTTTATAACTCATCGCCTTCTACCTTAGGCCATGAACTTATCAATCACCCTCGTAAACATGCTTTCACAATAACAGCCCACAGCTAGCTTCACAGTTCTAAAGATTCAGTCTTTTGGGTGGAGCTCTGTTTCTTTAGGGTAGCACCACCAGACCTGTGCGGTGGCATCAGATTTTAGATTTAGATTATGAGGACACTCAGTCCTCGTTTATTGTCATTTAGTAACGCATACATTAAGAAATGATACAATGCTCCTCCAGTATGATATCACAGAAACACAAGACAGACCAAGACTAACTGACAAAAACCACATAATTATAACATTTAGTTACAACAGTGCAAAGCAATACCGTAATTTGATACGAGCAGACCATGGGCACGGTAAAAAAAAGTCTCAAAGTCCTCGATAGCCCATCATCTCACGCAGACGGTAGAAGGAAGAAAATCTCTTCCTGCCATGAACCTCCAGTGCCGCAGCCTTGCCAATGCAACACTCTGGAAGCACCCGACCACAGCCAACTCCGAGTCCGTCCAAAAACTTCGAGCCTCCAACCAGCCCTCCGACACCGAGCACCATCTCTGCCGAGCGCTTCAACCCCGGCCCTGGCCGCCGAGCAAAAGGCAAAGCTGAGGATTCGGGGCCTTCCTCTCTGGAGATTTTTCGATCGCACGGTAGCAGCGGCAGCGAAACAGGCACGTCAGAAGTTTCACCAGATGTTCCTCTGTGCTTATCACGTTGTCTCCATCAAATCAGGATTGGACATGGCATCCTACTTGACAGATAACAGATATTCATCCCGGAGCGGCCGCTGCGCGCTGCTGTTGCGCCGCCATCTTCTCTTCTCTTGAAGTTGGATAGGTGTTTTGTAAAAGACAATGTTCTTGGTTGATGTCAGTGACATCATCACTGAGAGTTAACTGAGAGTTAAGTCTGGTGACTATAATATGTCTGTCTTTTTGGGTGCAGTTGACTGAGGAGTATTCTTGGATTAAACATCCAGTATCTGGTCCACCTGATGTTTCCATATCTGATCTCCAACATCCACTGTGTACATCAGTGGTCCAGTTCTTCAGCTATCCTACCTGGTGTCCACTTGTTTTCTTGGTAATCAAGCACTAGGACTTCCTGTCCAATCTTGAAGCTCCTTGCTGCTTTACTTGGCAACTGACCAAACTACTTATTCTGTATTTCCCTCTGGAGGGCTGGTTTCAGGAGGTCTATGCAAGATCTCAGAATCCTGTTCATGAGCAACACTGCAGGTGCTTGATTTGTTGTTGCATGAACAGAGTTCCAATACACAAAAAGGAAAGTGTCCACCTTGTGCTGTAGAGAAATGTTCTCCTTGTCCACCACTTTAATTGACTTCTTGAAGGTTTGGATAAACCTTTCAGCTAACACATTCATTGCTGGGTGGTGGGGAGCTGATTTGAAATGTCTGATGCCATTTTCCTTCATGAATAGTTGGAATTCTTCTGACATGTATTGTGATCCATTGTCACTCACAATTTGTTCTGGTAAGCCGTTTCTGGAGAAAATAGTTCTCAGGGCAGAGACAGTCTTTGCTGAGGTAGTTAACTTAATCGGTATAACATTCAGCCATGTCAAATGACCATCCACAACAATCAGGAACATGGAGTTCAGGAATGGCCCAGCAAGGTCAATATGTACTCTTTACCGTGGTGATGACAGCCACTCCCAGGGGTGTAATGGTGCCTGTGGGGGTGCATTTTGAACTTCTTGGCATCTCGAACAACTTTTGGCAAAATCTTCAATCTATTTATCTATTCCTGGACACCACATGTAGCTCTTGACTACAGTGGGGTGCCCTTCATGCAGATTTTCGAACTTTCTGGTGCACAGTTTAGAGGGAACCACTACAAGAGATCCACACATCAGCATTCT
This sequence comes from Hypanus sabinus, assembly GCF_030144855.1. Classification (NCBI taxonomy): domain Eukaryota; kingdom Metazoa; phylum Chordata; class Chondrichthyes; order Myliobatiformes; family Dasyatidae; genus Hypanus; species Hypanus sabinus. The sequence goes on from NC_082720.1 coordinate 32,081,734, forward strand.
TTGTCTCATTGAGAACTCTGGAAACATAGGGTTACATGAGCTGGCCATCCTTGCATGGAGATTTCATAGACTTTTGACAATGTCGAGTCATTTCTTGTTTCCCTTTATATTTCAGAATTTGTGACCAGGAACTGGTCCACCAATGCGAAGTAGAACACCTCTACTGGGTCACATCATGAAGGTTTTTCTTCTTCAGTTGCCAGTGACGAGCCATCAGCGTTGCTCTGATGTATGTTTCCTTGAATTCTATGTCATATGAGTGCACTCCTAGGAATAGTGCCCAAAGCTGTTACCTGGTAGCAGTCATCACTGGAATTCCCTTCCTCGGTTTGAAAATAGACACAAGGGGCAAGTGATCCATCACTAGCATAAACCTTTGTCCATAGAGGTAGTGGTGGAACTTCTTTATTCCCCATACAAGACTAAGGGCCTCTCAATCGATCTGTGTGAAGTTGCGTTCTGCACATGTCAGTGATCTTGAAGCAAACACAATCAGTCATTCAGATCCATCTTTCATATTCTGTGACAAAATGGCTCCAATGCCCTAAGGGGACACACCCTTCCCAAGCTGATGGGCAGGGACGGGTCATAATGGGTGAACAGTTCATCGGATGATATTAGTCTCTTTGTCTCCCTGAATGCTTTATCATACCTTTCTGACCATTCCCACTTTTCTCCTGTCTGTAATAATGCATTCAATGGATATAGCAATGTTTGGGACAAACCGGTGGTAGTAATTTACAAGGCCTGAGTTGTGACACATCTTCTGGTTTGGGTGCCTGTAGCACTGCATTAGTCTTCTCTTGTGACTTATGTAAGCCATGCTTGCCAATGTCGTGTCCACAATATGAGATAACATTCTTGAAAAACTCTCTCTCTTTGCACACAGACCACACTCACTCGGTTTGGTAAGCACTTCACAAGATTCTGGAGGTGCTTTTCAGCATTTTTGCCAGTCTTGATGATGTCATCAAGGTAACACTGTGATCCTGGGATATCGTGGAGCACTTCGTCCATTGCTCTTTGACAAATTGCTGGAGCTGATGCAACACCAAAGGTAAGACGATTATTCGGGAACAGTCCCTGTGAGTGCTGATTGTGAGGAACTTCCTGCTTGACTCTTCAAACTCCATTTTCAGATAGGCTTGTGACAAGTTAATTTTTGAAAACCTCTCCATGCATGCCAAAGATGCAAAAATATCTTCTATTTGTGGCAGGGGTTAATACACAGTATGCAGTACTGGGCTGATGCTCACCTTGAAATCCCCACAATGGCTCCAGCCTTCCCTTTCTTGAGCACTTTCAATCACTGCACTCAACCTAGGAGGGAATTACAGATGCCTCCAAGCTCTGCAATTCATCATCCACTTTAGGACGTAGGGCATAAGGCACTGGACATGCTTTGTTGAATCTTGGTGTTGCTGATTCATCTAGTTCAATTCTGGTCTTACCTTTGAGCTTACTAATCCCTTTCTCAAACACCTTCTCATCAGCATTGAGCAGAGGTGCCAACCCCTGGGTAGTGCTACCATTTAGGCTGCCATTACCTGTTGATGCCACACTAAGAGCTTCGAGTAAGTGCCAGCCTCTGGATTTATGGATAAAGCTGACCCTGGATCCAGCTCCATTTTCAGCTTTACACCCTACACCTCTATTGTGATCCAGACTATTTTGTGATCTGCTTCAGCTATACAATGCAGTTCTAGGCATGACAGTTCACCTTTCTCAGACTCTATGTTGTCTGATTCTGTTTTACATTCGGTAACTTTATGTATCTGCTTAGTTTTATATTTGAGACTTTTCCCTCAGTCGTGTTTTTTGTCTGCCTTGCACACTTTCTCTAAGTGACCTTGTCTGTGACACTTTATGCAGACTTCTTCTTTGAACCAACAGACATTGGCATCATGGGATGATTGCCACATCATTAACATTTTTGGCTTTTTGCATCATTCAGGGACATTTTGTCCATTTCACATTCGAACCTCCTTTTCAGTAGTTCTGCTGCATCCTTTACTGCAGTTTCTAATGATATTGCAATGGTCAATGCCCATTCTAACGTTAGGTCTCTTTGTGCCAGTAGCCTCGTCTGAGTGCTTAAACTATGCATGCCACATACAAGCCTGTCCTTGATGCATCAGAAAATCCATCTCTGAAGTCACAGCACTGGGAAAGTTTGTGCATTTCTGCGATGTATTCAGAAAGGCTTTCATCTCTTGACTGATTTCTTCTGTAAAATCTATATCTATCTGCTATTGCCAGCAGTTTAGGGCTCAAGTAATTTTGTAAAATTGTAACAATTTTGTCGAACATCTTGCCTGATGGCTTTTCAGGGGTTACTAAGTTGTGTAAGAGACTGTAAGTTCTTGGGCCCATTAAGCTAATGAGTGTACGGGCTTTCTTTTGCTCTTCCATGTTGTTCACATTACAATAGAGTTCAACCCACCCAGTATACAACTACCAGTCTTCACTAGTGCTATCAAATTCATCAGCTTTTCCTGCCATGTTATTTTCAATTTAAATTCAGCGTGTCTTTCACTGTTACTCACACATTCCTTTGTTAGTATCCAAGATGGTTTTCTCTTGCGGGTTATCTCTCGCTGTTTCATCCCATAATTTTCAGTGCTGTCCGTGATATTTTCTGACATTCAGATTCATACTTGTCGCCAACTTGTTGAGTCTGTGCCCAACTACACATTAATTAATTAAAAGCAGGCACACGGGAGATGGCTTTAACTGGCGTATTAACATTGCAATGAGAGAGAGAGCAGGGCACATGCGTAAACAACAGCATATGCGCAGACAACAGATCAATACGTAGTCTAGGGGGATCATTGCTCTAAAGGAAATAGATCTATACATTACAGAGATGAAGATCTGTGAGCATTTCTCCACAAAACTTGTATCCAATGCAATAAATGCTTCAATTATCTCAAGTACGCAGCAAAGCTGAGCACAGGACTTCTCAATCTCTCTCAACATATGGGACCAGTCCTTCAAACCTATTTGGGGAATCAGGTCAAATAATCAGATTAAAGTAGACATTTCATGTTGAAAAAACACTATTTTACGCTTAAAGTTTTTGCAGAATCTGATCAAGTAGGTAGCTAGTGTTATGCCTGCAGCCCCCTCCTTTGTGAGAATCGCAAGATCACTATTGAGTTGGGTCAGGAGACCCAGGAAATGAGAGAGAGACGTGCAGAATGTCTCGCTCCCCCCGCGATATAAAGCTACAGGACATGGCCATTGTCTCTGGAAGACGAATTTGTGGATTGAAGATACTGTGCTACGTGGAAGCCCTCAGGCAAAGTGGGCTGGTTGAGGGAGGGATTGCCTCACCCCAACCTGATTGACATCTGCGACCCCGCAAGTCAGGATAAAAGAGGATCTGTGGGAACAGTCCCTCAGACGCACCAGAAGAAATGCTAGTGATAATAACGGTAATAGCGGAAGCGAAGCCATTGGAAGGAGGCCACGTGCATTCAGTTCTGTTGCCTGGAACTGGTGGCTTGTTCCACGGAAAACGGCTTTTAGCTAACAACGGGGAAACCAACTCCCCACCACCACCGCCGACTCCGAGGATTGGCATCATAAAAGACCTGGGCAAGTTTAACTCGTCTCTCTCTTAAACCCAAAATGCTGCAGCTTGAACGAACTAACAGTGATTTTTATATTTCCATCGGACAATACATTATCCCCTAGACAACGATAGAGTTTATTTCTTATTGGTTATTATTATACCCGTGCTTTTAGATTTAGTATTGATGACATATATTATCTGTATGTTTGCATTAATCTTATTTTTGTGCCCTTTATCAATAAATACTTTTAAAAATAGTAGACTTCAACGGACCTCTCTATCTTTGCTGGTAAGTGACCCAGTTACGGGGCTTCGTAACAAAGTGCGAGTTCTCGTCTCGGGATTTGACACCAAATTGGGAGACCAGTGAATCGGGTTTGTAAGTCCAGAACTTGGATCTGGTTGCGCGGGTAGCCAGACGGGAAACCAGCAAAGATGGACGTGGGTGAATTTATAGAAAACCCGACTCTGGAGGCGCTAGAGGCGGCCACCAAATCAGACTTAATAAGTTTGGCAAAGGGGTAAAACCGCGTAGAGGTGAGGTTGTCAATGAAAAAGCGGGAGGTGCGAAGGGCAATAACTCAGTATTATATTGGGAAGAATGTGTTTACAGCTGAGGTATTCGAAAATATCCCTGAAAAGGTACCAGATAGTGGGACGGCTCAGTTAGAGTTGGAGAAATTAAAGTTGGAACATGCAATTCAGTTAAAGCAGCTGGAGGCAGCTGAGAAGGAGAATGAATGAGCCGAGAATGAGAGGGAAAGAGCCGAGAGAGAGAGGGAGTATACGCTCCAGCTAAAGGAGTTAGAGGTGAAATGAGAGCATGAAATGCGGTTAAAACAGCTGGAGGCAGCTGAGAAAGAGAAACAGAGGAAACATGACTTGGAGATGGAGAAGTAACGGCAGGAGCCACGAGTTCCGGGGTCAGACCGAGAGGAGCGGTTCAATGTTAGTCGAGAGTTGAGGTTAGTACTTCCGTTCAAGGAGACGGATGTTGATAGTTATTTCTTGCTTTTTGAAAAGGTGGCAGTGAATCAGAAGTGGCCCAGAGGTCAGTGGGTGGCACCGTTACAAAGTGTGTTAAAAGGGAAGGCACAGCGGGCATATACGGCGTTGGCCATGGAGGAGGGAGAGGAGGAGAGTTATGACAAAGTAAAGGTGGCCATTTTCCGGAGTTATGAGCTAGTACCTGAGGCATATAGACAAAAGTTTAGAAATTTAAAGGAAGTGTGGAATCAGACATATACCAAGTTTGCCTATGAGAAGGGTGTGCTCTTGGACCGTTGGTGCACAGCAGAGATAGTGGAAAAGGATTATGGGCATCTCAGGGAGTTAATTCTGATTGAAGAATTTAAAGGTTGTGTTTCGGAGGATATCCGGATGTATTTGAATGAGAAGCCGAATAAGTCCATCTCAGAATGTGCTAGGTTCGCAGATGAATATGCCTTAACCCACAAGACAAAGTTTTCCTCAAATAAAAGTTCCCAGAGAGACCGTGGGAATGATCGAGAAAGTCCGCCGGCTGAGGCAGAGGTCCCGCCGGGAGCTAATGGTAAGGTTGAGGGGGCAAGGCCAGACGGCCAGAGATTTCTGGGCTTGACCTGTTTTAATTGTGGAAAGGTGGGGCATATTGCATCTCGGTGCTTTGCTCCGAGGAAAGAGACAGGAAAAGGGAAAGCAGCAGTCCCTATCGGATGTGCCGTGGTAATCAGTAAATCAACAAGAGAGCCCCAGGTAGACAGAGTACGAGAAGGGTCTGAAACTTGTCTGTCACACGGAACCGTGTCTGTGAGGGAGGGAGACACACCAGTTCCCGTACGGATCTGGAGAGACACGGGGGCTGAGCTGTCATTGATCAGCAGTAAGGTACTAGAGTTTGGCCCCAAGACGAGAACGGTAGCTGTGAAGGGAATAAGTAAAGGGACAGAAATGGTGCCCTTACATGAGGTCATTATGGATTGTGAGCTGGTATCTGGACCCGTTGAAATAGGGGTGCAATCAGAATTCCTGAGAACTGACACGGACGTCCTTCTCGGTAACGATTTGGCAGGTGGTAAGGTTTGGGCAGCCATGACGTTGGCCAGCCGACCGGTGAGTGCTGGTGCCCTGCCCCTAGATTCCAAGATCTATCCCGCATGCGCGGTCACTCACAGCCTGTCGAGAGAGGCAGCTGAGAACGAGAGCAGTTTAAATCTGGCCAGTTTCGATTTGGCCGAGATGTTTCTACTGGCCCTGTACCACGAGGGTTTAGAGGGTGGTAAAACGAAGAGTAGTAAAGTGAAAGAGGGTAAGGGAGAGGAGTTAGATCTGCCCTTAGCGAGGAGAAAGGTCCTAGAGGCAGAAAATAAAGATGAGGAACCGATAGAACGGTTAAGAGGTCCAGAGTTGGACATGGATGATCTGTCTGGTTTGGCAGAACTGTTTGAAGAAGTTGAAAATTCTAAAGGTGTTCCCGATAATGAAATGAGGGCAGTCCTGGATGAAAAGGGTGCCCTTGCCTTGAAGAAGTCTGCTGGGTTGGCAGATGAGGTTGTTTCAGCCCACGGGGTTGAGTTTACTCTGGAAGGGAGTTGCCCAGAGAGTAACTGGGAGGATCAGGAGAACTTAGAATTTGAAAAGGGTACAGGTATTGAAAGCCTGGAAGAGGCCAATGTCCCGTTTGAGTGTGTCCAAGATGGGAATGCACGTGATACTGAACCTGGTAACGGAGCTCAGAAAAAGTCTGAGGTATTTGATTCATTGGAACGAGACGACCATCCTCGTGGGTCAGATAGACTTGGTTCAGTGAAGAAAGGGTTAACCTTGGTAATAGTGGGAAGTGAGAGTTCCCAGGTGTTTGTGCTCAAAGGTGTGTTAAACGTTAATGTGGAGCTCAAAAATGGGGAGATAAATATTATTATTGAAGGAAACGGGAAATATGTAGTTCCCAAATCAAATGAAGAAATTTTAAACCCTGCGGATGGCTTACAGATTAAGCTGGGAGATGACGGGGGGGGTGGGGGGGGGCGTGCTATTGTTATTCAGAGTGTGGTGTGAAAAGGGAGAATTTGAAATGCTGCTTGAACAACAAGTTCAAACTGAATACTAATAGCCTGAAGGGTCCTGAAGAGAGGGCTAGCCACCTGTGTAACATTAAAGAATTGGGTGGAAATTCAGAAGATGGTCTAAGTTTGGGACATGGTGTTGATAAACTAATTCCTATGGAAAAAGCGGGAGAGAGTTTATTTCGCCAAAGTACCCAAGCTCCCCACGTGGGAACTAACCGGAAAAGAGGCAACGGTTAATGGGGACGCCATTTTTAAATAGCAAAGCCAGTTGCACAGGATTTCGACAAAGCATGTGAATAATAAGGACAACCCCATGGAAGCCTGCCTGTTAAGTTTGAAAATGACCGAAAGATTAGTATTTATCTAAACTTTTGTAGATGCACGTAAGCTAAGATCACAACTCCTTAGCTTTGTTGCTGAAGGGAGGAAATAAAAATAGGTGGTTATTAAATTGAAGTCTGATGCTACAAAACTTTAGTAAGGTACAAGATGTTAAGATATTAAAGGAAGTGGCACTGTAATCGTTAACTGTTTGGATGCTGAATTGGATGTATAACTGTATTACTCTGTAGTAAAAAGGAAAAGCTTTTGTATTGTGTTAGATTCCACAATCCTGTAAGACTCTGTACTACTTCGTTTTAACCGCTGGTAAAAATGCGTTGAAGAAAGGGGGTGTTATGCCTGCAGCCCCCTCCTTTGTGAGAATCGCAACATCACTATTGGGTTGGGTCAGGAGACCCAGGAAATGAGAGGGAGACGTGCGGAATGTCTCGTTCCCCCGGTGATATAAAGCTACGGGACATGGCCATTGTCTCTGGAAGACGAATTTGTGTATTGCAATACTGTGCTACGTGGAAGCCCTCAGGCAAAGTGGGCTGGTTGAGGGAGGGATTGCCTCACCCCAACCTGATTGACATCTGCGACCCTGCGAGTCAGGATAAAAGAGGGTCTGTGGGAACAGTCCCTCAGACGCACCAGAAGAAACGCTAGCGACCCGGTAATAGCGGAAGCGAAGTCATTGGAAGGAGGCCACGTGCGTTCAGTTCCGTTGCCTGGAACTGGTGGCTTGTTCCACGGAAAACGGCTTTTAGCTAACAACGGGGAAACCAACTCCCCACCACCACTGCCGACTCAAAGGATTGGCATCATAAAAGACCTGGGCAAGTTTAACCCGTCTCTCTCTTAAACCCAAAACGCTGCAGCTTGAACGAACTAACAGTGACTTTTATATTTCCATCGGACAATACATTATCCCCTAGACAGCGATAGAGCTATTTCTTATTGGTTATTATTATACCCTCGCTTTTAGATTTAGTATTGACGACGTATATTATCTGTATGTTTGCATTAATCTTATTTTTGTGCCCCTTTATCAATAAATACTGTTAAAAATAGTACCATCAGACTTCAACGGACCTCTCTATCTTTGCTGGTAAGTGACCCAGTTACGGGGCTTCGTAACACTAGTAAATGTCAACAATAAGCTCAGACTCCCCTGTACTCCTTCAAAAGCTGCTGCTAGATGTCATAATATAAGATTGTGTCTAATTTTTATTGTTCTGACCTTCGAGTAGCTGCCTATATCTGACAACTGCATCTTTTTTATAAAACAATAGACAACTTAATCATTTTCTCTCGCAACACCTTCCTCACTGCCCAGCTCTTCCTGTCTCTCCTTCTTCATGGGCTTGTGTCTCTGCACTTGCAGAATCTGCACCACCATCCATTCAACTCTCCACATTGTTTTGCGTTCCAGTGTGGAACTCATTCCCTAATTCTGCCCTTTCCCCTCTGCAGGATAAAATATTGCACAATACAAAGGAGATGGGGAGGAACTCATCAACTACATGCTGTGGACAGAGCTGAAGAAGCAGATGTTTAAGACCAGTGGTTTTGCCCAAAGCACTCTGTTTTAAGGCTTCTGTGTATAGTGTGTCTCATATGTACAGGAATCCTTTGAAAAATGAACAATCTGACAATTTAGTTATAACCACAAACAGGAACAATCATCATCTCCACAGATGGCCACTCGCAAATGAGGAAATAGAATCAGAATCAGGCTTATTATGGCTGACATATGTGGTGAAATGTGTTGTTTTGTGGTGGTAATACAGTGGTGCAATACATGAAAAATCACATAAGTTTCCTGTAACAATGCTGCGTGTAGATGTGCTCAATGGTAGGGAGGGCTTTACCCATGATGGACTGGGGTGCATCAACTACTTTTTGTGGGATTTTTCGTTCTAGGGTGTTGGTGTTTCCATACCAAACTGTGATGCTGCCAATCAGTGTATACTCCATGACATATCTATATAAGTTTGTCAACATTTGAGCAGTCATACTAAATCTTTGTAAATTCCTAAGGAAGCAGAAGCACTGTAGTGCTTTCTTCATGATTGCGCTTTCATGTTGAGCCCAGGACAGGTCCTCTGCTAAGGAATTTAAAGTTGCTGACCATCTGCATCTCTGCTCTTCTGATGAGGACTGGCTCGTGGACCTCTGGTTTCCTCCTCCTGAAGTCAATAATCTGCTCCTTTGTCTTGCTGACATTGAGTGAGAGGTTGTTGTTGTGGCACCACTCAGCCAGGTCTTCAATCTCCCTCCGATATGCTGATTCTTTACCACCTTTGATTAGGTCTATGTCAATGGTGTCATCAGCAAATTTGAATATGGCATTGGAGCTGTTTCCTAGCCACACAGTCTTAAGTGTAAAGTGAGCAGAGCAGGGGGCTAAGCACACAGAGATTATCGAGGAGGTTTAGTTGCTGATCCAAACTGACTGGGATCTACAGTGAGGAAATCAAGGATCCAAATGTAAAAGGAAGTATTGAGGCCAAGGTCGAGGCTTAATGATAATCTTTGGGTGATGATGGTACCGAATGCTGTGGTGAGTCGATAAAGAGAATTCTGTTGTATGCATCTTTGCTGTCCTGATATTCCAGGGTTGAGTGAAGAGCCAATGTGATGGTATCTGCTGTGGACCTGTTGCTCCAAGTCACATCTCAGGGAGGAGTTGATATTTCATCACCAACCTCTCAAAACACTTCATCACTGTGGTTGTAAATGTTACTGTATTATAGTCATTAAGGCAGGTTACCACATACTTCTTGGTCACCATTATGAGTGAAATCTGCTTGAAACAGTTGGGTACTTCAAGATCAATGTGGGAATGACAAAGTCTTCTGTGGATAGAGGAGGAGTTGCCTTGACAAGGCAGGTGGATAGGTAATTTGTGAACTGGTGCACTCCTTCTACCCTTTACATGAGCCTTTTGTGCCTTCTTGATGCCTAGCTTCAAGGTTCTGATTACCATCCTTAAGATTCCTTTTCCCCAAGGAGTCAGTGACCTGTTGCATTTATTCAACACATCCTTGAGTCCTTTCCTGTCTGGCTGCCTGGTAATCTCTTCATTAGCTAGAAACTATGGTAACAATCAGGATTCTTAACCTATCTCCCAATTGCCCATCAATAAATTCTTTTCAGTACTATGCATTTACATTTTTGCAAACATTACGTTTTTGAAACTTAGATCATGAATTGAATCACTAAACAGAGATAATGTGCAACAGTTATAACAGAATAAACTGTACTAGGAGCTTTACTCTCTCTTGGGTCATGAGCTTCTGGTAATGCAAAATAATACTCAGACATTTGAAAGCCAGAAGTAGAATGCAGCATTATTGTTTATCCAGATATATAGTCTGGGAAAGCTTCATTTTGTGCAAGTAACAGATAGCAGTCTATCCGTTTACTCAAGAAGTTATATGAAACTTCAGTTTGTTTCAATTACTCTGGACAAGAATTTATATTTGTTTTATCAGCTTCTTAATAGGAAAACAAAGTTGATAAATATCTCTATTCAGCCAAACATGAATCGTAAAATCTTGGGAAAAGTCTGTTGGACAAAATTCAAGTCCACCACTGCAACATTAAAACATAAAAGATAGATAAATAAATTTAGTCTGCCTATGACTGCTTCTGCAGAACAATAGAGACTTCTGATGGAAGTCTCTATCCAAATCTGATGGAAAAGAAAGACAGTCAAGGAGGAAAAGCCACATAAAATACTGGAAATACTCACCAGGTCAGACAGCATCTGTGGAGAGATATTCAGATTCTAATTCATTTAATTATCACATGCACACCAAAATATAAAGTGAAATGCATCATTTGTGTTAACAACCAACACAACCTAAAGGCAGCCTTTAAGAGTCACCACCATAGCATGCCCACGATGTTCAGCACAACAACAGCAACAGCAAAACAAGCCCCTCTCCTCCCTCCCATCTATCCACCCACCCACTCACGCACATTCACATACACACAGACAGTCCGCCAACCCCAAGACACACCACGTCCAGGCCTGCAGCCTCCACTGGACTCACAGACTTGTAAACAATGGGCTTATGACTTCCCCAGTGGAGTTGCAGGCTCACAGACACACTGGGCTTTGACCATTAGGTCTCAACTTTAGACTTCCAATTGACCTTTAGGGTTTGCTCTTCAGTGTTGACCCCAGGACTCTCTGATTAAAAGACCCCAATCTCCAGCCCTCAATCTCCAGATTCACCAATGACAAGATCCCAAGCTTCAGGCCTCAAACTCCAGACTTGCTGACCTGCTTACCCAGGGGGCAACTGGCCCCCTAAAAAGAAGGAAAGGTAACCTTTCAATCTATTAGCTTTTATGAGAATTAGGAAATGTTGGAAATTGAATGCTTTCTTCCATTTTCCATATTTTTCCTCCCACTCCAAGACCAAGGATGGGCTTCCCCTTGTCTTCATATTCCATCCCACCAGACAACTTTGCTTAAACTTCATCTGATTCATTAGGCAGAAAATGGTCGCCATGACATGAAAGAAAGTGAATACAGATTGTTTTGCAAAACATTTCCATTCAGCCTGCAAGGGTGTGTCTGAGCTTCAAGATTCCATCATTTTAACTCTCCATCCAACTCTCATTCTAACCTTTGTCCCCTTGGCTTCTTATACTGCTCCAATGAAGTCCAATCTTCAGGCTGCCCCAAGAAATGAACAGGTTCCATTTTTACAGACATCCGCCAGATGATCTTTTCTGTGTTTGAAAATATATAGAAATCACTCAATTTAGTAACCATACCACCACAGTATTATAATAAATGGTATCAAAGTACATAAAACTGATCTTACAGAAGCAAGTCCTGAAAGTGGAAAGTGAGGGGAAACTCATTCTGCCATTCATTGGAACAAAGATTATTAGTATGTCAAAATTTTGAATTTAATAATATAGGAGTTCATTCATATGTGGGGATGTTCATAACCCAGGAACAGAATGTAAGCGCTTCAGTTTCCAGCTCTGATGCAAGTTCAACTTAAAAATCTTGACTCTGTTTCCCTCTTCACAGATGTTGACTGACGGTGCTATTACTGATTGAAATTTTCGGCATTTACAACTTTTAGCTTTTCAAACTGTTTCTAAATCTTCACCAGTTTTTCTACACTTCAAAAGAAAATTAAAATCTGGTGCTCATGTGCATTGTTCAGCTTGAAGAAAACTAATGAGCATCTTTATAATTGTGCTTCCTAAGTAAACACGAAATTTACAGCAAAAGAGCCTTGGTAAGCTTCTGTAAATTTGCAGGCTTATCTTTCGCATTTTCTGATAATGAATTTAATTATCTGTTAAGAAATGCCTTTCAGTAGTCATTAATAATAAATGTTATGATGCCAAACTGAAAACTTCATAAAAAAGATTAAATAACTATTGCTATCATTTTTCTACAAAAAGCTTTATTTAGAAAAATATCTGAAATGAGAAATGAACATAATTATGTACTTGTAATGTTCAGTCTAAAAAGTCTCAAGAAATATTTGAAAATTGTAGGTTAGTCTCCTATGCAGCATATAAAAAACTCAAAACATAACTCAATTATCATAAGATAATAGGTTTAATTGACTGAAGAAACAAATAATTATGCAATGTGTAAGTTGGTTCTGACTAACTGATATGATAATGATGGTTGAATAATGATCTTTCTCAACAATGGTGTAGCACAATGGCACTGCAAGTAAAGTTGTTGCCAATAATGAAGGTTCAATCCTAACCTAGGATGTTGACTACGTAGAGTTTGCAATTTTTTACATAGGTTTCCATTAACTGGTCTTGTTCTTTTTCACATCCCCAAGATACACCCCTAAGTCAATTGGTCACTATAAATTCCCCCAGGTTTGCAAGTGAGTGTTAGAATCTATGAGATGTTGATGAGAATGTTGCAAGAATAATATATGATGACTGGCACAGATTCAGTAAGCAGAAGGGCCTGTTTCATGTAGTTTAATGATGCTAATAGAGACACTGCTTAGAACCTGTGCAGTTTCTGTGCAGAGGGGGAAGAGCACATGGATTCCTCCAGACACCTAGGGTTGTTGCCTCACCTTCAAGTCACATATTTTGAAGATGAGGGAAAAGCTAACAACACAAACAAGTTTTCTACACGTTTTCAAACAGACCTGCTCTTTCAATAAACCATGCATATCTCCAGATTTCCCTGATCTTGCACCCCTTGGTTTATATTATCTCTTCTCAGTCTTCTTACCAACAGCTAATATTTCACATCCAACATGCAATCTGCTGAAGGAAATCATTGGGTCAAGCAGTGCCCAGCTACTGATGCTGCTTAACTCGTGGAAGTTACTCCAGCAGATTGTGTGTCACTCCAGATTCCTGCATCTGCAGTCCCTTGTCTTTTCAGAATTTGACACTTCTAAGTGGTTAAAATATCATATATGATCAGAGCTTCAATAATAGAGGAATACAGTAAAAGACCAAAGACATTATGATGAATCTTTTGAAAACACAGGTTCACCCACAGATGGAGTATTTTGCCCAATTCTGGGCACCACAATTTATGAAGATTGTAGGAACAGGGGACTTCAGTTATGTGGATAACCTGAAGTAAAAAGAGGGAGGCAGAAGAAAAGAAATTATAAGTCAATTTGCTTGACCTCAGTGATTGGAAAGTGATTGGAAAGTCTGTTATTAAAGATGAAGTTTCTGAGTACTTGGAGGCACATGATAAAATAGGCCAAACTCAGCATGGTTTTGTAAAGGGGAAATCTTGCCTGACAAATCTGTCGCAATTCTTTGAGGAAATAACAGGCAGGGTAGACAAAGGAGAGTTAGTGAACGTTGTTTATTTGGATTTTCAGAAGGCCTTTGACAAGGCTTCAAAACAAAATAAGAGCCCATGGTAAAATGGGAATGAGAAGAAGATTGGCAGATTGGCTGAGTGGGAATAAAGTGAGCCTTTTCTGGTAGGCTGCAGGTGACTAGTGGTGTGCCACTAAGGTTAGTGTTGAAACTGCTTCTTTTCATGTGGTATGTCAATGATTTGGATGAAGATATTGATGGCTTTATAGCCAAGTTTAGAGATGATACATAGATACATGGAAGGGCAGGTAGTGTTGAGAAATCAGGGTGTCTCCAGGACTAAGACATATAGGTACTTGGCAAAAAAGTGGCAGATGGGATATAATGTAGGAAAATGCATGGTCATACACTTTGGCACAAGGAATAAAGGCATGGACTATTTTGTAAATGGGAAGAATATTCAAAAATCAGAGGTGCAGAGGGTCTTGAGCATTCTCATGCAGGTTTCTCCAGAGGTTAACTTGCAGGTTGAGTCGATGGTAAGGAAGGCAAATGCAATGTTAGCATTCATTTCAAGAGGAGTAGAATACAAACGTAACAATGTAATGCACAGTCGTTATAAGTGACTTATCAGACCGCTCTTGGAGTATTGCGAGCAGTATTGGGGCCCTTTTCTAAAAAAAGATGCGCTGACATTGAAGAGGGTTCAGAGGATGAACCCAGAAATTAAAGGGTTAACATATAAGGAATACTTGATGGCTCTGGGCCTGCACTTGCTGGAGTTGAGGAGAATGCGGGGGTGGGGGATGGTCTCATTGAAACCTATTAAATAATTAAAGGTCTGGGTTGAATGGATATGGAGAGGATGTTTCCTATAGTGGGGGGAGTCCAGGACCAGAGGGCACAACCTCAGAACTGAGGAACTGAGGGAAGTCCATTTAGAACAGAGATGAGGAAAATTTTATTTAGCCAGTGGGTGATGAAGCTGTGGAATTGTTTGTCACAGATGGCTGTGGAGGCCAAGTCAATGGGTATACTTAAGGTGGAGGTTGATTGATTTTTGATTAATCAGGGCATCAAAGAATGGGGTTGAGAGGGACAATAACTCAACCATAATGGAATGGTGGAGCAGATTTGATCGGCTGAATGGCCTATTTCTGCTCCTAGGTCCGGTGGTCTTATGGTCCCTGAGATAGTTAGTCTCAGAAAAAGTAATCTGAAAGGAGTGTGTAAAATCATGCATTTCAGATTCAAAAAGGCAAACAATAGAATATAGGAAAGACAATTTGGAGTAAGCCATTTAGCTCCTTGTGCCTGCTTTGCTATTCAAAAAGATTCCGGCTGATCATTTACCTCAGCATCGTTTTCCAGTCCTAAACCCATGTCCTTTGATTCTATTAGTATCTAAAATTCTGTCTGAATATATTACTGTTAATCTTCTCCAACCCTAAAGCCATCAAATATATCTAAGCTCTGCATGTCTTGCCCCTTGGATGCCTCTGATTTTGATTGCTTCCACTTTAATCAGACTGTGCTCAACTGCCAAGGCCCAAATATCTGAAAGTCCCTCCCTGGGCACCTCAGTCTTTCCATCCCTCCTTTTCACCTTCAGAATCCATTTTTAAGTTTTTGCTTATCTGACCTAAAATTTCCACATGTGGCTCATTTGATAAAACTTCAACATGTCATGGGACTTATCATGCTATGTTGAAGGTGCTGAATAAATGCAACTTGCTTCTGTGTGAATCTCCATGATCACAGTTTGAAACGCTATGCAAACTATGACTGTGACTGAGAAAATTAAGCAATTTAGTTTCAGTTATGCCAGAAATGAAGTAGAGAAAGAGGTTGAAAATTTGCTGAGTGATGTAATAACAACAACCACTCACTCAATGTCAATAAGACCAAGGAACTGATTGTAGACCTCAGGAGAGGGAAACCAGAGGTCTATGAGCCAGTGATCATCAGAGAATAGGGGTGGAGAAAGTCAGTAACTTTAAATTCCTGGGTGTCACTATCTCAGAGGACTTGGCTTGGGCCCATCATATAGATAAATATAATCGTGAAGAAAGTACAACAGTGCCTCTACTTCCTCAGGAGTCTGCAGAGATTCAGCATGTCATCAAAAACCTTGCCAAACTTCTATAGATGAACTACACTCACTTGAAGACTCTTGTATTTTTTTTCACACTCATTATTTATTGCTATTTATTATCAGCATTCACACAGTTTGTTTACAGTTCATGATGTTTACAGTTCACAGATCCTGTTAACAGTTACTGTTCTAAAGATTTGTTAAGTATGCCCGCAGAAAAAGAATCTCAGAATTGTATGTAGTGACATGCATGCAGTCCTTTGTGTTTGAAAAAGATTTGGAGATTCAATTAATAGTCATTGTTATCAGCATACAAACTAAATTTTAGCTGATCTGTTCCCAAAATCACATCTTCAAAAATCAAATGTAATAAAGTTATAATTTTTCAGGAAGTAGAGAACTGGGCAGTACCTGAACAGGAGGACAATTCGAAGTCCCAGTGCAGTGTGCCATTGTCCCTCACCAGAATGTTAATGTAACAAGTAAGTCAAGTAAACTTTCACCGAGTTATTTGTTATATCAGCATTTCAGGTCTCATTAATAGTATCATAATTTGAAGTTATTCTCATTCGTAATTAGGTATGAGCTGTGGGGAAAAAAAGTTTATCAAGGCATCACATTTGAAAATCGAATTTTAATAGCCCAAATACTCTCCCAAATGCAGTCAAGTCCAATGATTCCAGGCTACTTCTTTCTACTCAAAGAGTTACTGAAACTCAGAATGGATAGGGTTTCATAACTCAGTTAAACAGTAAAATTTGGAGTATTATGTACAGTTCTGGTCACCAAATTATAGGAAAGATGTCAACAAAATAGAGAGAGTATAGGAAGACTTACTAGAATGTTACCTGGGTTTCAGCACCTAAGTTACAGGGAAAGATTGAACAAGTTAGGTCTTTATTCTTTGGAGCATAGAAGGTTGGGGGGGACTTGATAGAGGTATTTAAAATTATGAGGGGGATAGATAGAGTTGACGTGGATAGACTTTTCCCATTGAGAGTAGGGGAGATTCAAACAAGAGGACATAAGGGGCAAAAGTTTAGGGGTAACACGAGGGAGAACTTCTTTACTCAGACAGTGGTAGCTGTGTGGAACGAGCTTCCAGTAGAAGTGGTAGAGGCAAGTTCGATATTGTCATTTAAAGTAAAATTGTACACGTATATGGACAGGAAAGGAATGGAGGGTTATGGGCTGAGTGCGGGTCACTGGGACTAGGTGAGAGTAAGCGTTCGGCTCGGACTAGAAGGGCCAAGATGGCCTGTTTCCATGCTGTAATTGTTATATGGTTATATGATTATAAAAAACAGAATAATATTTAAATATCAATTAAAAATCTATAGTTCTCTTACCATATATAAAAATCAGTTTTGTGTTTTCACTGGGTTGGAGCAAATCTTGAAAATATGGTATTGTAATTGTGAGAAATTGGTAGATATGAAAGTCTTTATTCATCATGACGATCAAATATTCTCTTGGAGATCCTCTCAGTAGAATCTTCCAAGCTCAAAGTACAAAATTTATTTATACTCTCAGGAACAGGTAACAGTGGGTGATTCAATATAATTTCAATGGCAGCATTGGTTTCAATATTTTATGTCTAACAAATGGTTCCATTGAAGTACATACAGTATTTTCAACTGGAGCACGGTGTAACTGACAATATACCCCTGAATGTTCAGACACCTTTGTTTGGAAAAAGTATTTCATATGGCTAGTCTAAACCAGGGCTTCTCAACTGGGGTTCTGTAAGACGCTGCTCAGGGTTCCAAGAGAGATCGTGATTTTAAAAAATACATCGTTTTTTTGAACGCACAGTGCATGATGCTAGCGCTCGCTGTGGTGGGCAGTGACGGAGCAGAGCCGTTAGCAATCTCATTATAGGTCTCTCAGCCCAATATGGCAGTGTGTAGTCGGGCTATTTTTAAGGTAGTAGTGTTCAGTCCATTCTCAGTTTTTGATGAGAGACAATGGAGGCTGCTGATAATTAGTGAGTGCTGTGTTGCACGGAGGCGAGGACGGAAGGCTGATAATTGGTGAGCATTGTTTGAGAGTAGCTGCCTTCTCGCCCAAAAAAAACAATGCAAGAGCCCATTTGTGAGCTACTATATGCGGACGCCTGTGGTTTTCTCATGCACTCAGAGGACACGCTACAAGCTGCAGGTACTCAGTTTGCCAAGGCTGCAAGGGCGTTTAGGGTTAACGGTCAGTCTGAAGAAAACAATGATCCTCCACGAGAAGACCATCCGTGGGATCATCTTCATGAGAGTACTTTTGTACTCTCAGATCATCATCAAAATAACTTAGCTGGTGCCTGGTTTGAAGTAAGCCAATTAATATAGCCCCAATGTCTTATGTTTGATTGACGCATATGAGACCAGTCTCATTAGTTACGTTCATTTACAAATCATCACTCGTGAGCAGTCAGCTCTCCACTGTAAGCTAGCAGCTTGTACTCTGTAGGCACTTTCTAAATTTAAAAATGATTACTGCTTGTACTATACAAGGCTTTTGGAAAATCGGTTGGTTCCTATTTATATTAATACCTGCTACATCTATACTGTAACTCTTGAAAGATTCCCAAGACTGGTACTATAATTTCTGAGAATACATAAAAGTCTAACAACAAGCAGAAAAACTGATTTGGATCCATAGATTTGCCTCTCTGAGATTTATTTGACCATAAGACATAGAAGCAAAATTAGGCCATCTGGCCATCAAGTCAATGACATCATTTGTTTCAATATTTTATGTCTAACAAATGAATTACATACAGTGTTACACCACAACCAGATTCTTATTAAGACTGTTCAATGTATGATCCTTGGAACAGTTATCCAAGCTGTGCTGTATTTTATTGAATAGGATTTGAAGCCCTTTATCTCTGCCTCCAGTATACATGGGGAGCCACTTCTTTTTAATTTTGCACTGTAGCAAGCAGCCCAGACAGCAAGAGGCTAAACAGAGTCTGGAGGATATAGGATAGGATTGGGTAGGATGGGAGTTGTGTTGGGGTTGGAAGAATGATTGGGATTGAGAGAAAAACGGGATGACAGAGAAGGAGCATCAGAAATGGGCCAGGACTTTTTGCAGAGTTGGAAACAGAGGCAGCCAGGAAATGAGAAAACACCAGAGAAAGGGGAGATAAGATCTCATTGTGATAGTAATCTGCACATAGTCGGAGGTGGACAAAAATTTTAAATAAAGGTAAAAGACTAATGGTCACTGGTGTGTAAACAGGAATGAGAAAGCAGAATAGTGCTGCACTGCCCTTTCCAGGATCATTTTCCATTTTGTTACTTGATACAGATGAATGAGATAAGAACAATTAATGAAGTCTATCCAAAACTGACTAAAATAATAGTGCAAAGCAAAATTTAGTCTATGTAGCCCAAAAGGCTCTTTCCAGCATTTTCTTTTCTTAGTCCAAAATACTCACACTTTGAAATCAAGTGCAGAGGGAAAGCAGAAGCTCCTTAAATAATTAATGTACAGAATACCAGGTCTGCAGCCAGTTTGAAAGAAAACTGCTGATTTGTTAGTGACTTTGTTGCCATTACGCCTTTGGATATGAGCCATGGGATTCCAAACAGAACTGAAAGAAACTTGGGAATAAAGAAGTGGATACTCTAGAATGGAATTTTATGATAATATTAATTATTTTATATATTAATTTATTATTATTGTTGTTGTTGTTGTTATATGTCCATGAGAATGATTCTGGGAATGGAAGGGTTAATGTATGAGGCACTCTGGGCCTATACTCACCGGAGGATCTCATTGAAGCCTACTGAATGTTGAAAGGCCGAGATAGAGAGGATGTTTCCTACAGTGGGGAGTCTAGGAGCAGAGGGCACAGCCTCAGAATAGAGGGAACGTTCATTTAGAATGGAAATGTGGAGGAATTTCTTTAGCCGGAGGATGGGGAATCTGTGGAATTCATTGCCACAGATGGCTGTAGAGGCCAAGTCATTGCATATAGCTAAAGTGGAGGTTAATGGTTTCTTGATTAGTCAGGGTGTCAAAAGTTATGGTAAGACAGCAGGAGAATGGGGTTGAGAGAAAAATAATAAATCAGCCCTGATAGAATGGTGGAGCCGATTCAATGGGCCAAATGTCCTCATTCTGTTCCCATGGCTTATGGTCATAATGAGATCTAGATTCTTGTAACCTAAGTTGAGCTTCATCAGGTAGATCTTCGGTGGGTAAGTGTCATTTTAAACCATTGTCAAGGCTACCATTCATTTGTTTGGTGTCAATCTGAGGCAGGCTAGTGGGGTGATAAATGACCAGAACAAAAACAGAAAAAGCTGAAAGCACTCAGCAGATCAGACAACATCAGAAGGAAGGAAATCAGAGGTAGAATTTCAAGTCAGAATAGGAAAAGTAAGAAAACAAACATAGAGCCATAGTCATAGAAAAAGACAGCAGAAACAGGCCTTCGACCCATCTGGTGCGTGCCGAACAATTTAAACTCCCTGTTCTCATTGACCTGCACTGGGACCATAGCCCTCAATACCCTTACCATCCATGTGCCTATCCAAACTTCTCCTAAACGTTGAATTTGAGCTTTCATGCACCACGTGTGCTGGCAGCTCATTCCACACTCTCACCACCCTCTAAGTGAAGAAGTTTCCCCTCATGTTCCCTTTAAACTTTTCACCTATCACCATTATCCGATGAGCTCAGGTGGTATCCCACCCAACCTCAGTGAAAAAAGCCTGCTTGCACTTACCCAGTCTTTACCCCTCATAATTTTGTATACCTCCATTAAATTTTCTCACAATCTTCTACATTCAAGGAATAAATTTCTAACCTATTCAATTTTTCCTTTTAACTCGGTTCCTCCAGACCTGACAACATATTTGCAAATTTTCTCTGTACTCTTTCAACCTTATTTACATCTTTCATGTAGGTAAGTGAACAAAACTGTATACAAGACTCCACATTAGGCCTCAACAATGTCTTATACAACTTCAACATAACATCCCGTCTCCTGTACTCGATACTTTGATTTATGAATGTCAATGTGCCAGAAGCTTTCTTTATGACCCTATCTACCTGTGACACCACTTTCAATGAATTATGGACCTGTATTCCCATATTCCTTTGTTCTACCACACTTCTCAGTGACCTACCGTTCACTGTGTAACGCCTACCCTGGCTGGTCCTATCCAACGTGGAACACCTTGCACTTGTATTGTTATCTTCCAACTACCATTTTCTCAGTTCATTTTTTCCAGCTGATCCAGAACCTGCTGCAAGCTTTGATAGTCTTCCTTGTTGTCAACTACACCCCTGTTTTTGGTGTCATCCACAAATTTGCTAATCCAGTTAAGGACATTATCATCCAGACAAACAACAACAGATGAAACACTGATCCCTGTAGCACTCCATTAGTCACAAGCCTCCAGTCAGAGAGGCACTCTCTGAATTCTCCCACAAAGCCAATGTCCAATCCAATTTACTACCTCATCTCGAATACCGAGTGACGGAACCTTCTTACCCCTTGCAGGACCTTGTCAAATGCCTTATTAAACTCCATGTAGACAACATCCAGTGCCCTGCCTTCATCAACTTGCCTGGTAACTTCTTCATAAAACTCTTTAAGATTGGTTAGAAATGATTTGCCATGCCCAAACCTATGCTGACTATCATTAATCAGTCCATGTCTATTCAAGTACCTATATATATGGTCCCTCAGAACACTTTCTAATAACTTTCCTACTATTGATGTCAGGCTCATCGGCCTATAGTTTCCTGCTTTATTTTTAAAGCCTTTCTTGAACAGATGAACAACATTGGCTTTCTTCCAATCCACTGGTACATCACCTGTTGCTAAGGATAATTTAAAAATCTTAAATCGTATTTCTGCACGCCTCCCGCAGGGTCCAATGGAATACCTTGTCAGGCCCTGGGGATTTATCCACCCTAATTTGCCTCAGGACAGCAAATTCCTCCTCCTCTGTAATCTGTTTGGTTGCAGAGTCTGTCTGTTTCCCATTGCTGGTTTTTAAACTAATTCTTAACTCGACAATATTTGTCTGCACTTGATTAAAGAACATTCCCACTGTCCTCTCTGCCACTTCCCTTGCTCTGCAGTAGTTTAGTAATTTTCCATTTCTGATTAAGGTACTTGACACAAAACATGAACTTTGTTTATCTCCCCACTGATTGCTGCTTGACCTGCTGAGTGTTTCCAGCACCTTCTAAGGTTTACTTTGGACTTCCAACAAGTGCAGTTTATTGTTCCACATCAGTTATAGTTACCCTTATATACCCTGAATCCAGTTGGAGTTGTTCTGTGGGCAATTTTCTCAGTTGTAGAGTAGGTATCAATATTGCTACTGCATCTGTTCAGTCTTGTGTGGCAAAGTAGTTTGTGTTTCTGGTCAGGATGTAACTGCTGTCCAGTATATGCAGCCATTTCTTGAAATCACATGGCAGCTATAATGGCACTCTCGGAAAGAGATTGTATTAGCAGCACACCTATCTGTGAACCCTTTTCGAGCAGTGATTAATGCAGGGAATATTTAAAATCAGAAAATGACAGCATCTTCTTTATTCAACTCTGGGTCTTGGATAGTCCTGACTTGCTCATGGCTTAGTGGATTGAGCAGGGCAAACCAGACACAGGGAATAGACAGAGCAAAAGGGAATCTACGGAACAAAAACGCAACGGTAAATGGCCACAGGATGAAGCAAGGAGGGCAGAGTGACTGGAGGCGGCCTGCAGAAGGTGAAGAGGTGCAGGGGGATGAGTCAGTGTCCCAGGTAGGAGGATGCTCCATCAGGGAAATGGCAAACTGGCATTGGATCCAAGCAGACGTGAAAGGGAGCAGAAAGGGTAGAACTAGGTGAGTGTGAAAGGGTGTTGGCCTAGCAAACCAGAAACAGGGATGAACAGAGAGATTAGGAAACAAAGAGAGGGATGTTCAGCAGTAAATTGGCCACAGGGGGAGCAGGGTGACTAGAAATGGGTTGTGGAGAGTGAAGAGTAATGAGGCAGCACACCAAGTAAAGTGAACAGTCTGAGCAGAGTGAAGCGACTCTGGACTTTGAGGGTGCAGAGTTAGTGAACATCAGAGAGAAGTGCAGAGGTAGCAGGATGATCCAGAGTGGAAATGCAAAGGGGTGCTGGATGCAGCAGGAGCCCAGGCAGATGTCTAAAGGAATAGGAAGGGGGAGGCTCAGCCAGACATGAAAGGGTAGTGGCCTGGCGGACCATGTGGGGTCATCTAGGAGCAGGGACAGACAGAATGAAAGAGCAAATAAGTGTAATGCTCTGGCTAAGATTTCTACTGCAATGCTGTGAGGTAGTTTATTCTAACAGTGATCTAGAAGGTTAATAACTCCAGACAGATATGCTATCCTCAGATGAATCCAAATTAGAATCAGGTTTTTATCATCGGCATATATTATGAAATTTGTTAACACAGCAGCAACAGTTCAATGTCAGAAGAAAAAAAAAATAATAAATCAATTACATGATACATATATTGAATAGATTAAAAATAATGCAAAATAATATATATTTTAAAAGTGAGGTAGTGCTCATGGGTTCGATGTCCATTTGGGAATCCGATGGCAGAGGGAAAGAAGATGTTCCTGAATTGCCGACTAAATTTATGACCGTCTGCATATTCTTTTGGTCCTGTGCAGTAGCTACACCCACCCCCCCCCCCCCATAACAGACAGTGACGGAACCTGTCACAATGCTCTTCACAGTACATCTATAGAAGTTTTTGAGTGTTCTTGGTGATATACCAAATCTCTTCAAACTCCTAATGAAGTATAATCACTGTCTTGCCTTCTTTGTAACTGCATCGATATGTTGGGAACAGGTTAGATCCTCAGAGATGCAGGAACTTGAAACTGCTCACTCTGTCCACTTCTGATCCCTCTGTGAGGATTGGTATGTGTTCGTCATCTTACCCTTCCTGAAGTCCACAAACAACTCTTCTGTCTTACTGAAATTGAGTGCAAGGTTGTTGCTGCAACACCACTCCACTAGTTGGCATATCTCATTCCTGAACATCCTCTCATCTTCATCTGAGATTCCACCAACAATGGTTGTATCATCAGCAAATTTATAGATGTTATTTGAGCTACACAGTCATGTGTATATTGAGAGTAGAGCAGTGGGCTAAGCACACACTCCTGAGGTGTGCTAGTGTTGATCGTCAGCAAGGAGGAGATATTATCAGCAAACAAATAATTAGCAAGAGTAATCAGCCACAAGGAGAGATGGGAAAATAGCAGGTGAACTGGTCAATGTAGAAAGTGTGTCGATGTTGCAGGTGAAGCACAAATCAATGCAGTTGATGGAAATGGTGTAGAGAGGTGCAAGGGCGGTATTTACTTGTTGGGCAGAAGGGCCTGTTTCTGCGCTAGACTCTTAAATTGTTCTTGTACCAAGGTAAAAGCAAAAAAGTCCAGTGAATTAGAACTGGGCAATCATGAGATGCTATGAATTGCTCAGTGTCAGAATTATACTGTATTCCTCCTCAGTCTGCATTCTCATGATCTAGGATATTCTAGAGCAGTTGGGGATATGTTTACATCATGTATTTACTGTATATCCACAACAGAGAATAGGTTTGATCTTTCTCATGGCTCTTCTAGTTGCAGGTGGTTGAAAATATTTTGACCTTGTCTTTTAACTCATAAGGAACTCCACCATCAACAAGGATGTGAATGTTCTTGAAGCCTTCTCCCATTAGTCAGGGAAATCCTGTATTATAGCTTCATACTGTTGGCATCTCATGTACAGGTCTGCCTGGTGAGTTGATCATCTGACTAAAACGCAATGGTAGTGTGAAGGATATGGTAGTATGAAAAATAAAGCATATTGTGAGATTACAGACTGGGAGGAATATAATTCTGTTGCTGCAAATGGCACCTTATAGTTATCTAAATCTAAGACACTAGATTTGTTTTGAATTTACTTTGAAGACACTAACGCTCAATAAATCAGAGAGTGGTCTCTGTGTGAAAGTCAAAAATTGACTTCCGAAAGGAATGATGGTAAGTCATGGACGGATGCATCTGAAGTAGATCGACTGGAGTGCATGAACCTGAGTAGGCATTTCCTCCATGTTGATACCCTCACCACCCTTCACCGGCTTGATCTTTCCTTCAAGACTCGGCTAGCTCAGAGGTGCTTCAACCAATGCCTGTTGCTTATTGAAGCCTCCAGCAAGGACACATCTTATCCCTTTAGTACTCTCAGTGCTTTTTCCAGATGAAAGTTCAGTGTGAGAGAGCACTGGGATGACGAGGTGGAAAGCTGTAATCGCAAGATTGTATTTCTTTAAATTCGCCATAAGAATTATAATGATGCCAGTCATGACTCAGTAGGAAGCATTCCTAAAAAGAGAGAAAGATCCTGACCAATATTTCACCCAAATCAGCATCACAAAAACTGGTTATTATAACACTCTGTGCAAATTGGCTGCTGCATATACTGAGATGTACTACTGGCTTTACCTCATAGGTATTTCATTAGCTGCAAATCTGTTTGAGATAGTCTGAGATCATGATGGATTAAATATATAGCATTTGTTTCTTTCAAAATTTTCAATAATCTTTCTTGTCAAAGTGGAGAGTGCTGATTACAGCTAAATTGCATTTGAGGTTACATTGAGCCTAATGGTGTGGAAGGATGTGAATTAGTACTCACATTTAAAAGAATAAAACATTGTCATTGGATCCTAGATTAACGATTATTTTTGCACTGTGAGATCTAGAATGAATGTTACTTTTTTTAATCTTCATGATTGCAGGAATTGTAAACTGGAGCATCAACAGGGCTGTTTACTTAAATCGAAACAAAATGTTTCTTGAAAATCACAGGCATTTATTTAACTCTCCTTATACATAACAATTCCTAATGCCTGCTTAAGCTTATTGATCAGTCAAATTGTCAATGTAAATCTGCTATTTGCGTGAAGATGGATCAAACTATGTTCATATCCGTAAAAGAAAATTAAAAGATGCATTAAAAATGCATAAAATGTTGCAGTATGTTTCCAGTTATCGAACCCTGTGCTTAGCAAATGCCTACTCTATGTTTGTAGCTGTATTAATAGATATAAGCATAACTGCAGAGTCCTCAGAGACACTAAATATAGTTGGAAACTATATAATAGCATTGAAGAACAAATATATCACACATATCCAAAGTAAACATGCAGTATCAGTAATTTTATTTTCTTTGCTGACCAGTCACTTCCATACTTGTGTTACCAGACAGTACCTTCATAGATTACAAAATGCAGATCAGGTTGAATTTCAGCATGCAGCCTGTGTTAAAGCTGTGTGTCAGTGGCTCTGTTAATTCAAGACTTCAAAAGCTTTTTAGGATTTTCAAATTGGCATCCATACCACAGTAATGTTCACTTTGAAGAATGATGAAAATAGGTTCATGCTAATATTAGAGAAATGTTGCTCCTTACAAGTTGTATCAAATCGCAGATGTTTACCTTTCTGATCCAATTGCCAGCAGCTGATAATCTGATATTAGTTATCTATAGCCATTGTCCCTGGATTGGAATCGACTGGAGACTTGATGCCAGGATGAATTACACCATTATACCTTGATGTGTGCATGAATTGCTTCACTGAATCCTGCAACTTCAGCAGTCACAACATCCATAATAATGCAGAGCTCTTACAGGCCCTCACCTGTCCATGTCTAAATAGATTCAGATATTTTACCAAACATAAAACTAAATCCAATCTGACAGAGCAACCTATTAACTGTTAATGACAATGACCTGAATCCATTATGAAGAAATAGCATTAATATTGTTTTTCATAATTGAAATGGCCTTCTTTGTCAATTTCCTAACCAAATTCATTGTATAAAATGTCTGAGACTTTTTCTCGCCACAGTGAAAACACTTGAAACAATTATTAATTTCTAAAATTATTTATAAACTCCTAATCACAATGGCAGGAAATTCTCAACCCCCTAGTATCCAAACACTGAATTTGAAGAGTGCAGCTCTATCCAATAGTGGCAGTATTCTACTATATTACTCAAGAAATCATCCATCACAAACATAATGTTATGTCATTTCACGCAGCTAAATAGTTCTTCAAAATGTGATGCCAAAATGGGTTATGAAAGTAGCTATAATTTATAGTATGCATAGTAATCTCCTCAAAGGGAAAGGCTGCAAACCCCAAAAAAAATTCCTTCAAAGTTCAAAACAGAAGTTCAGTCAGAAGGGATTATGGACCTGGAAGAAACTTGAAAACAATCTCAAAGTTATGTTGAAGTAACAGTGGTCACTGATAATAAAACAAAATAGTTAAAATAACAGGGCCCAGAACGCACACACTCTTACGACTCAAGTGTTCTTTTTATTTTCTTGTGCACAAGGAGAACAACGTGGTCCTGTCACCCACACTGTTCAGGTCTGAACAGAAAACTTCTTTCTTTATACAGAATTGGCTTATCAGTCATTGTAAATTGTATATGTTTGAATTCTTTACTCACAAGATCAATCATCCTGAGTTAAAGCCAATCAAAACTTCAAGCAGACAGCCAATGGTATCTTGAAGTCCATAAAAACAATAGAGCCTTAGTTGTTGGATATTCTATTTATTTATCTATTTATTTATTTAGTTATTTACTTACTGATTGGTTGATTGCAATAAAGTAGGCACTTTCAGTCCTTTGAGCCAGCAATTACCCAATTTAACCATAGGCTGGGGGGGTACGTCGCATGATGACGTAGGATCGAGACGTGGAAATCCAGCTCTCTCATAAAGAATCAATACATTGATGTTTAAATGAAGAAAAGTTAGTAAATACTTTCTAAAAGTTACTTATAAACTACTCAGGATTGTTTCAAACTATGTCTCATAAACAGAAGCAGAAGAAAACTATTACCTTGAAGACAACGCAAGCTGGAACAGAATCAAGGCCCGCCGCCACGAAAGAACTGCGGGCTCAAGTACATCTTACCTCCGGCAATACAGAACAGGTAACTGCGGCAACATCAACCATTTCTAAAGAAAAGGACCAACAAGAATTGTGCAAAAGTGAAGGAAGAAGCATGTGCAAACGCGAGCATCCTGAACTACAAATCCCAGTTACGATCGAAACCAGAAGTGAAAGTGAATCTGAGGTAGATTCAGATTCTCTGGATAAATCAGATGAAGATGGAGGTAAAAGTTTTTCTGGAGATATAGGAAAAACTTTGATGCAAATAATGCATAAATTAGAAAAATTAAATGCATTAAAAGCAATAAAAAAGATATTAAAAATTTGAAGATTATGTTTGACGAAATGATAAAAAGACAGGACAAAATGGATAAGAGAATTACAGACTTTGAAGGAACAAAGGGAGACATCATTGAAAGAATGAATAAAATGGAAGATAATATTTCTGCCTGGACATCAGAAAGAAAACAGTTGTTGGAAAAAGCGGACATGCTTGAAAATTTTAGCAGACGAAATAATATTAAGATTGTTGGACTTAAAGAAGGTATAGAAGGAGAGGATCCAATAAATTTTTTTCAAAAATGGATCCCGGAAAACTTGGAAATGGAAGAAGGAACTCAGTTAATTGAAATTGAAAGGGCTCACTGAGCCTTAAGATCAAGACCTCAAATTGATCAAAATCCATGATCAATCTTGATAAAATGCTTAAGATATCAAGACTAAGAAAAGATCCTGAAGGCGGCTGCCCAATGTGCCAGAAAGAGAAATGGGCCATTGATGATAGAAGGGAAAACAGTTCTTTTCTATCCTGATATAAGTTATTGCCTTTTGAAGAGAAAGAAGGAATTTAACCCAGCAAAAACAGTTTTATGGGAAAAGGGTTATAAATTTATAATGTGTCACCCGGCAATAATTTTTTTGGATGATGGAAAAAGAAGATTTTTTACTGATTATCAAGACGTGGAAGAGTTTGCACAAAAACTCCCAAATATTCGCTAACTACACCCAAAGATTTAAAAGCGAAATGGATTAAAGATGAAGACAGGGACAGGGAATGGAATTGATGGACATTTAAGGACAGGAGAATATTTAAAGATATTCTTAATTATATGATACGGGGGAGAAAGGTAAAAATTTGAGAAATATTAATTGAGAGTAGTGATGTTTTTTTCTTTTTCTCATATATATACTTTTTTGTGTTGCGGGGGAGCTGGGGGAACTTCGGATCGATTGCTATGGGATTCACGTGTGTAATCATGGTGATTGCCACGACCCGTACAACAGAGGGGGGTAATGTTGTGTTCTTTTTTATCCACAACATTAGTAGGGGGATATTTTGTTTTTTTCTTTATAATCTATTTTTCTTCTATCATCCTTTCTTTGCCTGGATGATCAGTGGGGAGACACATAGCAACATGGAGAATTTTAAAAAGATTCCCCAAGGTACCACGAAAGTTGAAAGATTAGGTATTATTATAGATTGGAGTAACCCTATTAAAAACAATGAATAATTTACTGATTTTTTTAAGTTTTAATGTTAATTGGCTTAATGGACCAGTGAAAAGAAAAAGGATTTTAACATACATTAAGAAAATGAAAATAGATATAGCTTTTTTTACAAGAAACACACTTAACAGAGATAGAACAACAGAAATTAAAAAGAGATTGGGTTGGAAATGTTATTGCAGCTTCATTTAACTCAAAGGCGAGGGGAGTTGCAATTTTGGTTAATAACACATTACCAATTAAAATACAAAATGTATTAATTGATTCGGCAGGGAGATATGTAACTACACATTGTCAAATTTTTTCTGAACTATGGACTCTTATGAATATTTATGTAACAAATGAAAATGATGTAAGATTTATACAAGAGGTCTTTTTGAATTTGGCTGACGCACATGACATATTGATAGGTGGAGATTTTAATTTTTGTCTAGATCCAGTTCTAGATAGATCAACAAAGGTTGTCACAAAATCAAAAGTAGCAAAATTAACTTTATCATTGATGAAAGATTTAAATTTGATTGATATATGGACAAAAATTAATCCAAAAGAAAGAGATTACTCATTTTATTCAAATAGACACAAAACTTATTCAAGGATAGATTTTTTCCTATTATCAATGAATATTCAAGACAGAGTGAAAAATATGGAATATAAAGCAAGAATATTGTCAGATCATTCTCCCTTGATAATTACAATGATAATGATAGATAAATAGGAATCGATTTATAGATGGAGATTTAATTCAATATTATTAAAACGTCAAGATTTTTGTGATTTTATGAAAAAGCAGATTCAGTTTTTTTTAGATACAAATTCACATTCAGTTGATGATAAATTTATATTGTGGGAAGCAATGGAGGCATATTTGAGAGGCCAGATAATAAGTTACACTTCTAAAATTAAGAAGGAATATATGATAGAAATAGATCAATTGGAAAAAGAAATTACAAAATTAGAAAAAGAATCTCAAAGATATTTGACAGAAGAAAAACAAAGACAACCTGTTAACAAGAAGTTACAATATAATACACTTCAGACATATCGAACAGAAAAAGCAATTATGAGAACTAAACAGAGATATTATGAACTAGGTGAAAGATCACATAAGGTGCTTGCTTGGCAGTTAAAAACAGACCAGACTTCCAAAACGATAAATGCAATCAGAACACGTGTAAACAAAATTACTCATAAACCTTTAGAAATTAATGAAACTTTTAAGAATTTTTATTCCGAATTTTATCAATCAGAATCACAAAATGATAATGTCAAGATAGAAAGGTTTTTATCACAAATAACTCATCCAAAATTGAATTCGGAAGAACAGATGGGATTAGATATGCCTTTTACATTAAAAGAGGTCGAAGAAGCTCTAGGATCACTTCAGAGTAATAAATCCCCAGGAGATGATGGTTTTCCGCCCAAATTTTACAAAAAGTTTAAAGATTTACTAATTCCTCCTTTTATGGAGTTAATACATCAAGCGGAAAGAATGCATAAACCTCCAGAACCTTTTTCGACAGCTATTTTAATAGTATTGCCAAAAACTATAGAGATCTTTTAAAGCCAACATCATATGGACCTATTTCTTTGTTAAACACTGACTATAAAATAATAGCAAAAAATTTATCTAGTAGATTATCTAAATACCTACCAAAATTAGTACATATGGATCAAACGGGATTTATCAAAAATAGACAATTGGCAGATAATGTAACCCGGTTACTTAGCATAATTCATTTGGCACTAAAGAGGGAGGAAATGAGTGTGGTAGTTGCTTTAGATGCAGAAAAAGCATTTGATAGATTGGAATGGGATTTTTTATTTAAGGTATTAGAAAAATATGGATTAGGAGTATCCATATTAAAATGGATTAAAACCTTAAATACTAATCCCAAAGCTAAAGTAATAACAAATGGTCAAATTTCAACACCATTTCAGTTAACAAGGTCAACTAGGCAAGGTTGTCCATTATCACCTGCTTTATTTATGTTGGCGATAGAACCATTAGCTGAATTAATTAGAACGGACCCAGATATTAAGGGTTTTAGAGTTAACCAGGAGGAATACAAGATTAACTTATTTGCTGACAATGTTCTGCTTTATTATATTTGCTGCATAAATTATCTTCTAGATTGGAAGAATATGGGAAAATATCAGGCTACAAAATAAATTGGGATAAAAGTGAAATTCTATCTCTTACTAAAGGAGATTATAGATAATGTCGATTAATAATTCAATTTAGATGGCCGATAAATGGTATAAAATATTTCGGTATAAGAGTTGATAATGATATAAAGAACCTATATAAATTAAATTATTTACCATTATTGAAAAAAATTCAAGAAGATCTTGATAAATGGATGATATTACCAATAACATTAGTAGGCAGAGTAAATGCCATAAAAATGAATATATTCCCTAGATTACAATACTTATTCCAAACACGACCAATACAACTACCCCAGAAGATTTTTCAAGAGTTAAATAAATATGTGAGGAAGTTCCTTTGGAAAGGTAAGATGTCAAGAATATCCTTGGAAAAATTGATATGGAAATTTGATCTAGGAGGGTTACAACTTCCAAACTTTAAGAATTATTATAAAGTAAATCAACTTAGATTTATTGCATCTTTTTTTGATAAAGATAAGCCAGCATGGATTAGAATAGAACTAGATAAAATAGGAGAAAATACACCAGAAGATTTTATATATAAATGGGAATCTAGATGGATATGGGAAAAGAAAGAATCTCCTATATTAAAACATTTGATTGATCTATGGAATAAAATAAATGTTGATAATGAAATAAGGAATTCTTTATGAGCAAAGAGATCTTTAATCCAAAATAGACTTATTCCTTTTACAATGGATAATCAACTTTTATATAATTGGTTTCAAAAAGGGATTAGATATATAGGAGATTGTTTTGAAGGAGGTATATTAATGTCATTTGATCAATTAAAGAAGAAATACAAAATATCAAACAACACTCTTTTTTGTTATTTCCAATTAAGGGCTTATTTAAGAGATAAATTGGGTCAAACAATGTTATTGCCAAAACCTAACGAAAAAGAAACTTTAATTCAAAAAGGAAAATTTTAAAAATTTATTTCTTGTATGTATAGTTTGATTCAAAAACAGGCAACTAAACAAGGAATTCATAAGTCAAGACAAAAATGGGAAACTGACTTGAATATTAAAATTGAAGAAACAAGTTGGTCAAGTTGACAGTATGACAAATACAACAAATGTCCGGTTAAGATTAGTGCAATATAATTTTTTACATCAATTATATATTACACCACAAAAAATAAATAAATTAAACCCAAATTTATCTGATCAATGTTTTCGATGTAATCAAGAAATTGGTACTTTTTTACATTCTACTTGGTCTTGTTCTAAAATTCAACCTTTTTGGACAAATTTAAGAGTTTTACTGGAACAAATTATTGGAACACAACTTCCACATAACTCAATATTATTTTTATTAGGTGATATTGAAGAGATAAAACCGAAACCCAAATTAAATAAATATCAGAAAGAATTCTCAAAAATTGCATTGGCAGTAGCCAAAAAGGCTATTGCAGTTACTTAAATCAGATTCATACTTAAGTATACATCGTTGGAAGAACAAAATTTTTCAGCTGTATTCCGCTTGAAAAAATTACTTATAATTTAAGAGATAAATATGAAACATTTTTGAAAATTTGGCACCCTTATTTACAAAAGACAGGATTGAATATATAGGTGCTCAGAAGATAAAATTATTGGTTATTTGGGGAAAGAAATAAATATATATACTAAAGCTATTATGAACTTCGTGGAGCCTGTGGGGATCTTCTGATATCCAGGCATTCTTTCTTTCTTTCTTTCTTCTTCTCTTTCTTTTTCTTTCTCTCTATAGGGATATGTTAGGGGGAGGGGGGAAGGGTTGATAATTTTTCTTTCTTTCTTTTGCAGTCATTTGAAAACTCAATAATTTTTTTTAATTTAACCATAGGCTAATCACAGGACAATTTACAATGACCAATTCCAACTGGTATGTCTTTGGACACTGGGGGGAAACCAGAGCACCCGGAGGAAACCCATGCAGTCACGGGGAAAACGTACAAATTTCTTACAGGCAGCGGCGGGAATTGAACTCGTGTTACCTGTACAGCAAAGAATTGTGCTCACCACTACTCTACCATTTCAGATCCTGTTTCACAACCACTGCACTATGCCTCACTACCATTTCACATCCTTCTCTGTTCGCGCTAGTCTCTGGCACCCCTTTTGTGTAAAGGGACACCATGTTTTAGGAAGACCTTTCCGGAAATGTCTCCCTACAGAGGCCTCACTCATTCGACTTGAATACACACTGCCACAATTTATCTGGTAAGCAGAGGTGTCTCTGGCCGTCTCACTTCAAAGGTCTTGCTTCATTACAATTGCCCCAGGCTTTCTATGCCTAACGGCAACTTCCACAATCCCTCCTCTTTGTCCTGCTGAGGACAACATACATTTTTACTGAATTTTAGTAGCACAGAGTCTCTGAAACTCAGTGACAGTTTTGTCACAGACAATTGGCTGTTATATCATGCTGGAGGCAGCTGCACTGCAGGCTAACATTCCCCAGTAAAATCTCAGGCAAGAGACTAAAAGGAATATGACAACTAATAAAAATACAGGTCTCATTGCCCACTGTACAATGAAGTTGTCCCAGCCCCTAAGAGTGTAGCCAACTAAAGGGTTCTCATTTAGAGAGTGGAGTGTGCAGCTCTCTCTCAATCCCCCTAACCTTATCAGCTTCTACTCAGTTGTGCACAGCTAAATTGGTGATATTCTCGGACGTATTAGTAGTGATGTAGAGTACATACAATACTCACAGCCAATGAGCACAAGTACCACCTTTTTCGGCTAACAATACGTTTAATGCCAATCGATTTTGAATGATTACAATGTGGAATATCACCATTTTGATGCTGATAGTAATGGGAAGGGATGTCAGAACATAAGAACATAAGAAATAGAAGCAGGAGTAGGCCATCCAGCCCATCGAGCCTGCCCTGCCATTCAATAAGATCACGGCTGATCTGTCCGTAAACTCAGCTCCATGTACCTGCCTTTTCTCAATAACCCTTAATTCCCCTACTATGTAAAAATCTATCTAACTGTGTCTTAACTCTGTCTGGGCAGAGAATTCCACAGATTCACCACTCTCTGGGAAAAACAGTTTCTCCTCATCTCCATCCTAAATCTTCTCCCCGAATCTTGAGGCAATGTCCCCTAGTTCTAGTCAGACAGCAAAGCTGTCCAGTAACGAGTTACTTGGGCAGCTGTTAAATGTTAGATTAAGTAAATCAGAGACAGCATGGGGTATGTATAACACAACTGGGTAGCCCAAGGTCAGATTTGGAGATGCGTATATGTCATGGTCATCTGCAGCCACAACTTTCAGGCCACCAGGACAACCTTGAGCTACAGGCTCCAGGTGAGTACTGTAATAGGCTACCAGACAATAGGTGTCACCACGTCATTGAGTAGGTGCTGCCTGAGAAAAACCTCAGGCTTTGAGCACAAACGGATGGAAAGACTTATTAAAATCTGAGAGCCTGAGGGACAGGGCAAATATCAGATCTGTAAAAGTCCTGAAGTTTAGCACTGTTTAAATTCCACTGTCGGCAATACCCAGTCAAACAAAGGAAGTGGAAAAGATCCTTCTTGAGAACTGATTTAGGCAAACTCACAATGGCCTTCACCCTTTTGTCAGAAAATAAAAGGGCCCCTCTCATGATTCAACATAAATAATGCACTTTGGGTTGACAAAGCTTCAGTTTTTCTCTGGACACTTTGTGGCGCTTGTCAGCCAGGGTGTGCATAAGGATTATGGAGTCACGTAAAAAAGGCTTCATGATCCGAGGAACATAAAAACAGATATTCTACACATTACAGCAGCATGAATTCAGATGTGAATACATCTGTCAAGATGTATTTCCATCTGAGTTCAGGAAAAGACCATTGGGCTCTCAGTATATCCCTGTGGGAGGCAGCTCCAGCAACAGTATATTGTCAGTAAAAGCAAACAAATATTGGGAACTTGAGTGAATTGGGATTGAAAATAATGCCCACATAAGTCAACAACTTTATTTAGTATTAACGGGAATACAATTGAGGATCATAGCTGGGTTTGGGACTTTGGGATAGGTTGCTATCATAGATTCATTAACAGTCCTGAACTCTTGGACAAAATGCTAGCTTCCACCCTGGCAATAGGCGTATTACATGGACTCACCATTGGAATGACAATACCCCTTTGTAGAAATCATCTAATACAGGCTTAATGCCATTCGCTGCTTCTGGGTTCAAGAGTTACTGAGATTTGCATGGGAGGGGTTTTGCCAAATCCAATCCTACTTCAAAAGATTCTGCAGGAAGTACTCAGCCAACATCATTACTTCCTTTTACCCACGGTGTTTCAGACGCTTGAGCAAGCAAGCATTTTGTTATTTCATTATCCCTGATACATACATCAGGATGCTCTACATTAACTACAGCTCACTATTCAGTACCATCCTCCTCTCAAAGCTAATAAAAAGGTCCAAATTCTAGGCGTCAATACCTCCTTGTCCAACCACATCCTTGATTTCCTCACTTGCAGACCACAGGAAGTGTGGGAGCACTAGCTAGCACTAACAATCCTGGATAATTGAGAGGTGGCCCCTGTTATGGGCTCTGTAGTAATAGTAATTGGGGATACAGAGAATTGGAAATGTCATCTAATTCATCTTCAGATTCTCGTACTATTTATTTAGCTGTTGTTTTTCCCCTTAAAGCAGCTACCATCATCTTTGCCTGTTCTATTTGTATCTTTTCCATCTCCAGCTTTTACTCATTTTCTCTACTTTGTCTAAAGGACTGGTCTAACTATTTCTAAGTTTCTTCCTTCTGTTGAACAAACGCAAACCACCTTACAGTCTTCCCACCTTTTCCTTTCTCTAACAACACATCTGCAGACACTCACTTAGTGCATTTCACCATACAATATACTGTGCTTCCCAATATATGTAATGCTTCCTGGATCATAATGTACAAACATGCACACAAGCAGAATTCTTTAGTGTCTGGGACATGCTATGATTCACACACACACACACACAGACACATTTTGGAATTCCTTTCTTTTTAAGCAACACGCTCAGTGAATTTTTGGTATTTCATGTGGAACTCCAACTCAGCCCATGGTGACCTCATCCTTGTTTGTTTCACATTACTCTTTTTCTCTTTCAGTGACTAAGGTGGTGTACCCTGACTACTCCACACGTAAGGAAATTTACATCCCAGCAGCAGGATCTGTCCCTTGCTCAAATAGGAGCCCCCTAGGATTTAGGATCGATTGGCTACCGGGACTGAATTCCTTTCTCCTGTATAACAAAGCCAAGGATTAGACACCTCAGTGAAACTCCAAGTTACTGTCAAATTAAATGTCATCACCAATAATAAAATAAAATAACTAAAATAACTGGGCCCTGAACACACACACTCTTATGACTCAAGCATTCTTTTTATTTGTGCACAAGGAGAACAACGTGGTCCTGTCACCCACACTGTTCTGGTCTGAACAGAAAACTACTATTTTTACACGGAACTGGAATATCAATTATGGATATTGATTACTGCAAATTGTATATGTTTGAATTCATTACTCTCAAAATAAATCACCATTCACAATGGAGTTGTTAAGGGCAATTGAAACTTCAAGCTGACAGCCAATGATTCCAACGGCCCAATCAGCGGCAGGGCACAGTGACGGGATTTCTCGCAGGCCCACGATGCTTGTTTAAAAGGAGAACTTTGCAGGCTCATTCTAACGGCCCAGTTAACGGCAGGAGCAGACCACAGCAACGAAGTTTCTCACAGGTCAGCGACGCTTGTTTAAAAGTATGGACAAGCCATTGTTGGAAGTTGGCCAGTGATGAGAGTAGGAGTGTCAGGCTTTGGCTCAAAAGAAGCTTAGGCTCGAAAGAGGCGTTGGCTATGGGTAAGCCTCTGTTAAGGTTCCTTTATTTTTCTCTTACTGTACCTAGTGTAGTAAATGGCTGTTGTGTGTTCTTCGTGCCGGAATTTAGAGTCCTAGGAGACCCAGAGTCGCCAGGGAACTACATCTGTGTGAAGTGAATCCAGCTGCAGCTCTTTAAAGACCGTGTTAGGGATCTGGAACAGCAGCTGGATGACTTTCAACCTGTATGGGAGAGTATGGAGATAATCAATCGGAGTTACAGGGAAGTCGTCACCCTGAAGTTGCAGTAGGCATGTAGCTGGGCGACTGTAAGGAGAAATGGAAATGTGAGTAGGCAGTTAGTGCTGAACACCCCTGTGGCCGTTCCCCTCAAAAATAAGTATAACGCTTTGGATACTGTTGTGTGGAATGACCTTTCAGGGGAATGCCATGGAGACCGAGTAATCGGCACTGTGCATGGGTCCATGGTACAAAAGGGAAAGAGGGAGAAGAGGGGAGAGGTAGTAATAGGGGACTCAATAGTCACGGGTACAGACAGGACGTTCTGTGCATGTGAATGGGACACCCAAATGGTATGTTGCTTCCCATGTACCAGGGTCAGGGATGTCTCAGATTGCGTTCACAACATTTTGGAGAGGGAGGGAGAGCAGCCAGATGTCTTGGTACATACCGTAACCAATGCTATAGAAAGGAAAAGCAAAGTGGTTCTGAAAAGAGAACTTAGAGAGCTAGGTAGAAAGCTGAGAAGCAGGACCTCCCAGGTAGTATTTTCTGGATTGCTGCCTATGCCATGCACCAGTGAGGGTAGAAACAGGATGACTTGCCAAATTAATGCATGGCTGAGAAGCTGATGCAGGGGGAAGGGCTTCAGATTCCTGGATCATTGGGATCTCTTCTGTGGGAGATATGACCTGTTTGAAAGTGATGAGTCACACCTAAACCAGAGAGGAACCAATATTCTCATGGGTAGGTTTGTTGGAGTTGGAGGGAAGGGTTTAAACTAATTTGGTTGGGAAGATTGTCAATTGTCAAGGATGAGGTTCTGGAGTACTTGGTGACAAGATAGGACAAGGTCAGCATGGTTTCCTTAAGGGAAAATCTTGCCTGAAGAATCTGTTGGAATTTTTTGAGGAGATTACAGGTAGGATTGATAAAGGGGATGCAGTGGATGTTGTATATTTGGACTTTCAGAAGGCCTTTGACAAGGTGCCACACATGAGGCTGCTTACCAATTTAAGAGCCCATGGCATTACAGGAAAGTTACTGACATAGTTAGAGCATTGGCTGATTGGTAGGAGGCAGTGAGTGGGAATAAAAGGACCCCTTTCTGGTTGGCTGCGAGTGACTATTGGTTTTCTGCAGGGGTTAGTGTTAGGACCACTTCTTTTTATGCTGTACATGAATGATTTAGATAATGGAACAGATGGCTTTGTTGCCAAGTTTGTAGATAGTATGAAGATTGAAGGAGGGGCAGGTAGTGTTAAGGAAACAGGTAGGCTGCAGAAGGACTTAGACAGATAAAGAGAATAGGCAAGAGAGTGGCAAAACAAATTCAATGTTGGAAAATGCATAGTCATGCACATCATGCATCTTGGTAGTAGAAATAAATGTGCAGTGTATTTTCTAAACAGGGAGAAAATCCAAAAATCAGAGATACAGAGGGACTTGGTAGTCCTTGTGCAGAACATCCTAAAAGTTAACTTGCAGGTACAGTCTGTGGTGAGGAAGGCAAATGAAATGTTAACCTTCATTTCAAGAGGTCTGGAATGCAAGAGCAGGGAAGTGATACTGAGGCTTTATAAGGCACTGGTGAGGCCTCACCTGGAGTATTGTGAACAGTTTTGGGCTCCTCATCAAAGAAAAGACGGGTAGGCATTGGAGAAGATTCAGAGGAATTTAATTCTGGGAGTGAAAGGGTTATAATATGAGGGATGTTTGATAGTTCTGGGTCTGGACTCGCTGGAATTCAGAAGGATCAGGGAGACCTCACTGAAACCTTTCAAATGTTGAAAAGCCTAGACAGAGTAGATGTGGGAAGGATTATTCCCATGATGGGGGAGTCTAGGACAAGAGGGCATAGCCTCAGGATAGTGGGGCATCGATTTAAAACAGAAACACAGAGAAATTTCTTTAGCCAGAGGGTGATGAATTTGTGGAATTTATTACAACTGGCAGCTGTGGAGGCCGGATTGTTGAGTGTATTTTAAGGCAGAGCTTGACTGGACATGGCAACAAAGGTTACTGAGAGAAGGCTAAAGAGTGGGGCTGAGAAGAGGAAAAAAGGAATAGCCATGATTGAATGGTGGAGCAGACTTGATGGGCCAAATGGCCTAATTCTGCTTCTCTGTCTTATGATCTGATGGTCAATGATATGTTGAAGTTAGTAAAGAAAATAGTGAGTGGTGGGGTGGAGATATATCCCTACCAAAGGCAGTGTAAGGTGTTTCTTCCCTTTGCTAGCTTGCAAATCACCCTTGGGCAAGGTGTAGCACCTGCTTAGACCCTGATTTGGGTCACATGAAGGCATGGGAGCAGGTGGTGGATTGTTGTTTGAGAAACTAGTGCATATCACAATTCCAGGTTGTGCGACTACTGAAGCCAGACGGACAATCTCTGAAAAGCATTGATAATGGCTGGGGTCACCCATCTTGTAAAAACATTGCCCAGAAGAAGGCAATGGCGAACCACTTCTGTAGAAAAGTTTGCCAGGAACAATCATAGTCATGAGACCATGATCGCCTATGTCATAATGACACGGCACATAATGATGATGAAAGACAATAGACCCTTAATTGTTGGATATGTTTCACATCCTCCTATTATCTTGTCTGTCTATGGAACCCCTATTGTGTAAAGTGACTCCATGTCAGGAAGACCTTTCTGGAAAAGTCTCACTACAGAGACTTCACTCATTTGGCTTGAGTACATTCTATCTGGTCCGTAGCAAGCACAGATGTCTCCAGAGGTCTCACTTCAAAGGTCTCACTTTGTCCTACTGCAACTTCTACAATTACATAAGTTATTCAGAATCTGCTACTAGCAACATTAAACTAAACTTCATACACTGTTAAACATTTAACATCTTTTAAAGCCTCATATTCATAATGCTCCATTCAAGCTGCCTTCACTTCTGAATGATTTCTATACATGGTCAGTGGTTCTCCTGCTGATTGCAGGTTCTCAGCTAGAGCCTTCACTATCGCCTACTGCTACTTTACTTCTCAAAGGAACACTGTATCTGCACCATAACATGATCATTTTGATTGCCTTTGCCAAATGGCTGAATATGCAAGAAAATGGGAGGCTTGGTTTTCGATCTCCTCTAAGTAAGATACTACAAGAGTTTTCCCAGTCATTTGAGGAACAAGAAGAACCAGTTAATACTGTCACCTGTCACTACTCCAAAACCCTGGGTTGGCTTAAGACTTCCAGGCTTAATCATGAAAAAGGGTGCTCCCTGTAAGGAATTTTCACATTCTCCCTGTGATCATGTGAGCTTTTCTTGGGTGTTCCAGTTTCCCCTCACGTTCCAAAGGTCTCTTGACAGGATAATCACTACTAGATGTAACCTCTCATGGAGGCAAGTGGAAAGAGAATTGAAGAACATAAGCATATAAGTTGCAATGTCACCGGAATTAAAGAAGAAACAATGGGACCAATGGGATTGCTTTCTTGAGAGCAGTGCACTGCTTGTACTTGTGGTTATTGATTTTCAGGAACGTCAGATATTCACTTGTAGTTATGAACCCAATGTGACTGCTTGCATTGAGGAGAATTTCATGATCATCTAGCGGGTGCACAGTAAGCTACTTCATCTGCCAGACTGTACTACAACCGAGTGATGGCATGATATCTTTTCCACTCCATTACAGTGAAATCCATATTATACCTTTCTGGTTCTGTGCTTTCACTATCTTCAGAGAATAACACCTTCCAGTCTTCACTGTCACTTTCTTAAACATGGTACACACAGATTTGTTGATTTAACAGCACCATCTTGAGACTGATAGCGTGCTTCAGAAAAGCG
This sequence comes from Hypanus sabinus, assembly GCF_030144855.1. Lineage (NCBI taxonomy): Eukaryota > Metazoa > Chordata > Chondrichthyes > Myliobatiformes > Dasyatidae > Hypanus > Hypanus sabinus. Next base: position 32,123,068 of record NC_082720.1, read on the forward strand.
TGCTTCAGATGCTCCTAAGACAAGTTAAAAAGTCACTGGTTAATGGGTGGCATTGCAGCAACAACTTGAAATCAATTTATTTAAGGGTTGTTCCTTCCACATTGACCTTAACTGCACCTGGTTCATTGAGATCAACTGCTACTGTGAAAATGACCCTTTCTACATCTTTGTATACCTCATCTTGTCCACAGCATAGGCTTTCAATGTATATTCCATTACACACTGCTCACAGGAATGGCTTTCCAATCCACCTTTCTGCATTTGTAGAGCTCTTCTTTTCTTGCTAGTTATGTTAGAGTCCACAACACTTGCAACATCTACACGACTTTGGCAGAACTTTAATCTCTTCTGATTTTTGTCTTGTACTTCGCTGCAGATTCTTTCTTTTGTTAGCCATTCCATATTACTGGCCAGGCCTTGGATATCCCTGCTCCTTTGAATCTTGTCTATATGCACTTCTCTGAAATTAATTACACTGCCGGACTCTTCAAATTCACGAGAATTATTCCAGGGTTGAAAGACTTATCATTTAAGGAGCATTTGATGGCTCTGGGCCTCTACTCACTGGAATTCAGAAGAATGAGGGCTGACCTCATCGAAACCTATCTAATGTTGAAAGGCTTCGATAGAGTGGATGATATTTCCAATGTAGAGTAGTCTAAGATCAGAGGGCACACAGTCAGACATCTTTTTAGAACAGAGATAAGAAGGTATTTATTTAGCCAGAGAGTGGTGAACCTACAGAATTTATTGCCACCCAGTGTGTATATTTAAGGTAGAGGCTGATAGATTCTTGATTAGTCAGGGCATGAAGGGATAAGGGGAAAAAGCAGGAGACTGGGGTTGAGAGTGAAAATTGGTCAGCCATGATGAAATGGTGCAGCAGACTCTAAGGGCCAAATGGCCTAATTCTGCTCCTATGTCTTAAATATCCAACTTTTGATGAATGAACCCTTCAATTCTGTGACAATAAATTATTTTCTTCCTTTAAGTTGAGTGTAGAAAGCAGGTCACTCAACTGTTTCATTTTAAAGGGGCCATTTGAAGGTTTTATTGTATAGTATAATTCTTTCCCTTTGTGACCAATGAACTATGATAATAATTTTTGTCATATTTGTTCTGGTTTACTTTCATTGCTAATTCAAAATATTGTGTGAACTTCCCTTCCACTACTTCTATTTGACTAGCAAAATACTTACTTGGATAGCTAGTGGGTTGGGCGCCTTTATGTGCTCCATCATGCATTGATTTCAGTGGATGCATATTCCTATTCTTTTCCCTTCCAAATTTCTGGAAGACTCATTGCCTCGGCTATTGCCCTGGTTCCATCCAGCAGCCATTCCCTTTCCCATGGCATTGCCCATGAAACTGCTGGAGACATAGCAAATGCCATTTCACATCTTTCATCCCCACCAAGCAGAGAGCCAAACATCCATTCCAGATGGAATAACAAAACACATGTTCATCCAGTTTAATGATTTATGTTCAGTACTTGTAACGTTCAGTTTCTTTACACTGGAGAAGCCAAAAGCTCTCTTGGAATATGATGGTCTTGAGCTTCCATTTGCTTATTGCTTTAAGTCTCCCTTGTTCACCTACTCTGCCCATGGATTTTGGTGACTCAGTTAGAGTAAAGATGTTATTAAACTAGAAAGAGTGCAGAAAAGATTTACAAGGATGCTGCCTGGACTGGATCCTAAGTTGCAAGGAGAGGTTGGAGAAGGAGGAGGTAGCCAAGAGAGAAGATGAAGGTATGGCAGTGAATATTGTCAATATAGAATTTATCACAACTTTTAACAACTTTTAACTTTTAATCCCTGGATGCATAAGATTTAGGGGTAACCTTACAGAGGTACATAAGATTACATGAGATTTAAAAGGGGCACCAGCTTCACACAAAGGGTGGTGCATACTTGGAATGAGCTGCCAGAAACAGTGGTTGAAACAGGCACATTTGTGATATTTACAAACCCTCTAGCTATGTACATGGATAGCAGAGATAAAGAGAGCTGTGGTCCAAATGTAGGCAACACAGCCAACATGGATGAATTGTGCCAAAGAGCCTGTATGACTATGACTATTCCGTTGTTATGCGCTTGTCGCTGTATTTATTGTTGAATTTATTTCTACTATTTATACTGTTTACTCTCTGAGCTTGACACAAGCAATGAGTTCCATTGCACCCTGATGTATATGACAACAAACTAAACTAAATCCAAGTCTGAATGTGAATCAGTATAAAATAGTGTTATAAATCTGCTCTGAATACATCAGCATATTTCCATCAGTAGGATGCACAGAACACAAGTAAAAAAAAAACCATCCCAAGGTCTTTAAAAATAACCAAAGAAGGGCAAATTAAGTGTTAGAAATGTGAAGCAGCTGCTGAATGAGCACAGTGAGCTATAATATTCTCTGGAAAAAAGCTGTTTTGCTATGCCTTTTTATCACCAGTGATCTCAAATGCATTAAACCAAGCAGTGAATGAAGTGAAGCCATGGTAACAGGGGAAATCTACAACTCATGACCCTTAACATGCCAGGGATCCTTCAGTCCAGAGCCCACAAGGAGAACTATTTCACATGGTAAATTAACAGGTTAACTTCCTGCTCATTTAGACTTAATAAGGTACTAACTACCATTTATCCACACATTGCATCCAAAGAGGTGACCTTTTGTCAATTGAAGGAAATTTTAGAGAGGAAAGGCACAAATTTGAAATTGGATTTTTCTTGGTAGCAGAAGAAGTCATTTCAATCATCTTTCCTGCTGTGGGCTATGCAGCTGTTTAATGCCAGTACCATTACTCTGATTCTTAGGAAATGGAAATCTAGGGAGTGACTCAGGAGGTTGGTTATGCATCTTATGCACAGTATATAAATCCATATAATGATATCTTGTTTGTTGGAGGACAATCATCACACGCCACGGCCAACTGCAAGAATTCCTCAGGGCAGTTGTAACCCTTCAACAGTCCTCTTCATAAGATCACTGGTGAGGATATTCACTGATGAACACACAACATTTTTTTTCCATTCATAACACGTGATACAATAAATCAGTCAACATTGGCATGTTGCATGTCCTAGACAACATTCAGGCCAAGACTACAAACTTGCAAGGAATACTTCAGATGGATGCTTGTCAGATTATATGTATTAAGGATTACCATCTTCCCTTTGGATATTCAATGACAGTGTCATTGTTGAACCCCAATTATCAACTCCCAGAGGATCAACAATGACTAGAAATTTAAAAAGGCCAACCACACAAATATTATGCCAACAAGAGAACATTAAACATTGAGATTGCAGATGCTGAAATCTGAAGCAATTGGCTTCCCTCCCCACTCACCCCCCTTTATTCCAGGTTCCATCTTCCTCTCCTATCAAGTTCTATTATCTGCAGTAGTTTCTCACTTCCACCTATCACCAACCAGCTTCAGACACCATTCCTGCTCTCCTTCCTCCCTCATCTTCCTGTCAACACTATTCCCTGCATTCACCTGCCAGTTCTTGCTCCACTCCCTCCCTCCAATTGTTATACTTGCTATCCCTCCTCTAGCCTGCAGTCTAGATGAACAGTTTTCACTGAAAAGATCAACTGCCCATTTCCATCCTTAGCTGCAGCTGACCTGCTGAGTTTCTCTAGCACCTTATGTGTTGCAATGAAATGTTTCCCACTTGCCTCGATGTGTACAGATTCAAAAACACTTGAGGTTGACACCATCCAGAGCAAAGCAGTTCAATTCATCAACACGCTTTTCCACTGCCATAGATACTCCATTTCTTCACCTCTGGTGCTTCCTGGCGGCACCATGTATCATCTACAAAATTACTAAACCAATTCACATGGTTTGTTTAACAGCACCTCCAAAACCCATGAGAGTTTCCAACAAGAAGGGCAAAGGCAACAACAGTGAGGGCATCACCAGTTGCAAACACTCATCAAAGTGATAGACTGCCCTATCATCAACACTTAACCAAAATTCTAGAATTCCCTTACAATAGATTAACCACTTCAACTACCGCTGTTTGTAAAGTCTGTCCACCGCTTCAGCTCAAGGAAGATGGGACTGGGTAATGTGACTGAGCTTGCCAACAATATCCAGATACAGACTCTATTGTTCCACAGAGTGCATAAGATAACGTTATGGTCGTGCTCACTTAAAGCAGTCAAAGTATCTATAGGGTAGGCCAACCTCTCACCAATTGTAAATTATTTCAAATAGAATATAACATTATTAATAAATGCACCTTACTCCACTAGTCCAGAAATGAAAAAGGGTATTCTATTAACATTATAGGATCTCTTTGCCTGCTAAATTGCCTGGAGGACCATGTAGTTATCTTTAATAATATCACAGTAGCTATCAGACATTTGATTTATCACAGGGGAAATAAGCCAACAAAACTGCAGGGCATTTCTGGGGAGAAGGAAACCAAACCATGGTCTGTCAGTCTGTCATAGCACAAAAATAAATAAAATGTTGTTCTGCTCTCTCAGACTTTTCTCACTGAGAAACACAAAGAGATAACTTAAATTTGCAAAGCTACCATTTTAAAGTGGTGAATATCATATTCAGCATAGTGTAACATCGAATAAAAATTTAACTGTTTTAATAAAATTTAACTGTTGGATAGCCAACAGTTTAAAAAAAGCTGTTGGAGAACAGTTTTTTAACTGTTTTATTAAACAGTTAACAAAACAGTTTAATTAACTGTTTTTAATTAAATAACTGTTTTAATAAAATAAAAATTTAACTGCTTTAATAAAAATTGAAAATGAGTCCCATAGGAAAATTAGTTGAGCTGATATTCTTCAGAGAAGGTCATGCTACCCCTTCTCATTTTGGCCTACATCTAACTCAAGCGGAAGTTGGCTTGCAACTGCCTTCTGAAAGGATTGCTGCAAAATACTAGACTTAGACAAAAAAAAAATGATGAGCCAGATGTAAAAATAAACATCAATCTGGACACCAAATTCCAACACAGCAAAGTCACCCACAGCCTAGTCAACGTGGCATAAGCCTCCTCATAAACATCCAGAGCTGATATTTTAATCAGGAGAGCAAGCTCAGAAAAGCTAGTCATTCAATAACCTGACTCTGTCCAGTTACTAACCTATTGCGACTCCACAAGATTAGTCGAGCTCCAGGCTTGCTGCTTTGCATCCTGTGCCAAATGCCTTCCTAATTGTTTCCAAATTTCAAGATCATCAAGGCATTCAAAATCAATTTAAAAGGATTTACCTAATTTAAAGAATTTCAAAATATTTTATAGGAAGAAAACATTTATGGAAAAGCTCGTTAAATGAATAAAGAGTAACACAGCAAGGAAACAGGCCCCTCAGGCTAACTCATCCAATTATTTAAATATATTCCTATCAGTTAAAATAGAGTAAAATGAACTACTATCACGCACTTATATGTTCAATCCAATGAATTACATCTAGCTATAGGAGGAAATAAGGAGAGAATGTTTTTCCCAGAGAGTAGTGAATTTGTGAATTTCTCTACTCAGAGAGTCATTTAATATGTTTAAAACACAGTTAGATTTTTACATAGCAGGGGCATTAAGGGTTATAGAGCAAAAGTACGTAGGTGGAGCTGAATCCACAGCCAGATCAGCCATGATCTTGTTGAATGTCAGAGCAGGATTAACAGGCCCATACCTGCTCCTATTTCTTATGTTCTTATGTAGAAAAAACATAGACACATAGAAAACTTATAGCACCATGCTGTGGCAAACATTAACTTACATTAGAAACTACCTAGGGTTATGCAGAGCCCTCTAGTTTTCTAAGCTCCATGTACCTATTCAGGAGTCTCTTAAAAGACCCTGTCGTATCCACCTCCACCACAGTCACCAGCAGCCCATTCCACACACTCACCACTCTCGTAAGCGTAAAAATCTTACCTCTGATGTCCCCTCTATACATACTTCCAAGCACCTTAAAACTGTGCCCTCTCATATTAGCCATTTCAGCCCTGGGGAAAAGCATCTGACTATCCACATGATCAATGCCTCTCATCATCTTACGGTATACACCTCTATCAGGTCACCTCTCATCCTCCATCGCTCCAAAGAGAAAAGGCCAACTTCACTCATCCTATTCTCACAAGGCATGCTCCCCAATCCAGGCAACAACCTTGTAAATCTCCTCTGCACCCTTTCTATAGTTTCCACATCCTTCCTGTAGTGAGGTGACCAGAACTGAGCACAGTACTCCAAGTGGGGTCTGATCAGGATCCTATATAGCTGCAGCATTACTTCTCGGTTCTTGAACTCAATCCTATGGTTGATGAAGGCCAATGCACCATACTCCATCTTAACCACAGAGTCAACCTGCGCAGGTGCTTTGAGTGTCCTATGGAGTCGGACCCTAAGATCCCTCTGATCCTCCACACTGCCAAGAGTCTTACTATTAATACTATATTCTGCCATCGTATTTGACCTACCAAAATGAACCACTTCACACTTATCTGAGTTGAACTCCATCTGACATTTCTCAGCCCAGTTTTGCATCCTATCAATGCCCCGCTGCAACCTCTGACAGCCCTCCACACTACCCACAACACTCCCAACCTCTATGTCATCAGCAAATTTACTAACCCATCCCTTCATTTCCTCATCCAGGTCATTTGTACAAATCACGAAGAGAAGGGATCCCAGAACAGATCCCTGAGGCACACCACAGGTCACCGACCTCCATGCAGAATATGACCCATCTACAGCCACTCTTTCCCTTCTGTGGGCAAGCTAATTCTTGTTCCACAAAACAAGGTCCCCTTGGATCCCATGCCTCCTTACTTTTTCAATAAGCCTTTCATGGGGTACCTTATCAAATGCCTTGCTGAAATCCATATACACTACATCTACTGCTCTACCTTCATCAATGTGTTTAGCAACATCCTCAAAAATTTCAATCAGGCTCATAAGGTACGACCTGCCTTTGACAAAGCCATGTTGACTATTCCTAATCATATTATGCCTCTCCAAATATTCATAAATCCTGCCTCTCAGGATCTTCCCCATCAACTTCAACCACTGAAGTAAGACACATTGGTTTATAATTTCCTGGGCTATCTCTACTCCTTTTCTTGAATAAGGGAACAACATCTGCAAACTGCCAATTCTCCGTACCTCTCCCATCCCCATTGATGATGCAAAGATCATTGCCAGAGACTCAGCAATCTCCACCCTCACCTCCCACAGTAGCCTAGGGTATATCTCATCCAGTCACAATGACCTATCTAACTTGAAGCTTTCCAAAATCTCCAGCACATCCTCTTTCTTAATGTCTATTATGCTCAAGCTTTTCAGTCCGCTGTATGTCATCCCTACAATCACCACAGTCCTTTTCCGTAGTGAATACTGAAGCAAAGTATTCATTAAGTACCTCTGCTATCTCCGCCGGTTCCATACACACTTTTCCACTGTCACACATGATTAGTCCTATTCTCTCACGTCTTATCCTCTAGCCCTTCACATACTTGTAGAATGCCTTGGGGGTTTTCCTTAATCTTGCCCACAAAGGCCTTTTCATGGCCCCTTCTGGCTCTCCTAATTTCATTTTTAAGCTCCTTCCTGTGATCCTTATAATCTTCTAGATCTCTATCATTACCTATTTTTTTGAACCTTTCAAAAGCTCTTTGTTTCTTCTTGACTAGATTTACAACAGGCTTTGTACACCATGGTTCCTGTATCCTACCATCCTTTCCCTGTATCATTGGAACGTACCTATGCAGAGCTCCACACAAATATCCCCCGAACATTTGCCACATTTCTTCTGTACATTTCCTTGAGAACATCTGTTTCCAATTTATGCTTCCAAGTTCCTGCCTGGTAGCCTCATATTTCACCTTACTCCAATGAAATGCTTTCCTAACATGTCTGTTCCTATCCTTCTCCAAAGCTATGGTAAAGGAGGTGGAATTGTGATCACTCTCTGCAAAATGCTCTCCCACTGAGAGATCTGACACCTGACCAGGTTCATTTCCCAATACCAGATCAAGTGCAGCCTCTCCTGTAGCCTCTCCTCAAGGAGGCCTTCCTGAACACAACTAACAAACTCCACCCCATCTTAACCCCTTGCTCTAGGGAGATGCCAATCAATATTGGGGAAATTAAAATCTCCCACCACGACAACCCTGTTATTATTGTATCTTTCCACAATCTGTCACCCTATCTGCTCCTCAATATCCCTGTCATGACTGGGTGGTCTTTGAAAAACACACAGTAGAGTTATTGACCCCTTCCTGTTCCTAGCTTCACCCACAGAGTCTCAGTAGACATTGCCTCCATGACTTCCTCCTTTTCTGCAGCCGTGACACTATCTCTGATCAGTGGTGCCACGCCCCCACCTCTTTTGCCTCCCTCCCTGTCCTTTCTGAAACATCCAAAGCCTGCCCTCTAAGTTGCCATTCCTGCCCCTGAGCCATCCAAGTCTCTGTAATAGCCACAACATCATAGCTCCAAGTACTGATCCACGTTCTAAGCTCATCCGCTTTGTTCATGATACTCCTTGCATTAAAATAGACAAATCTCAAACCATCAGTCTGAGCGCATCCCTTCTCTAGCACCTGCCTATCCTCCCTCTCACACTACAAGCATCCTTTATTTGTGAGCCAACCGTCCGTTTTACGGTCTCTTCAGTTCGGTTCCCACCACCCAGCAATTCTAGCTTAAGCTCTCCCCAACAGCCTTAGCAAACTTCCCTGCCAGGATATTGGTCCCCCTCGGATTCAAGTGCAACCCCTCTTTTTTGTACAAGTCACACCTGCCCCAAAGAGTTCCCAATGATCCAGAAATCTGAATCCTTGCTCCCTGCTCCAATCCCTCAGCCACACATTTATCCTCCACCTCACTCTATTCCTCTACTCACTGTCACGTGGCACAGGCAGCAATCCTGAGATTACTACCTTTGTGGTCCTGCTTCTTAACTTCCTACCTAACTCCCTGTAGTCTGTTTTCAGGACCTCCTCCCTTTTCCTACCTATGTCGTTGGTACCAATATGTACCACAATCTCTGGCTGTTCACCTTGCCACTTCAGGATATTGTGGACACGAATAGAAACATCCTGGATCCTGGCCCCTGGGAGGCAAACTACCATCCGCGTTTCTTTCCTGCATCCACAGAATTGCCTGGCTGACCCCCTAACTATAGAGTCCCCTATCACTGCTGCCATCCTTTTCCTTTCCCTACCCTTCTGAGCCACAGGCCAGACTCTGCCAGAGGTGCAGCTACTGTTGCTTCCTCCAGGGAGGTTGTTCCTCCCTACAGAACTCAAACAGGAGTACTTATTGTTAAGGAGGACAGCCACAGGGGTACTCTCTAGTATCTGACTCTTTCCCTTCCCTCTCCTAACTGTTACCCACTTATCTGTCTCCCGAGGTCCCGGAGTGACCACCTGCCTATCGCTCCTCTCTATCACCTCCTCACTTTCCCTGACCAGACGAAGGTCATTGAGCTGCATCTCCAGTTCCCTAAGGAGCTGCAACTTGATGCACCTGGTGCAGATGTGGCCATCTGGGAATCTGGGAGCTGCCGGACATTCCACATCTGACACGCAGTACAGAACACCAGCCTCACAGACATACTTCCTATTCACATGTAACTTACCTCGTCTTGACTGGTTATCGCTGAAGCCCTGGTGAGCCAAAGCCCTCCTACTCTCTCTACTTCCAATCAGCCACCATCATCCCTGTACCAAAGAACTTGACTACCACCCAGTAGCACTGACACCAATCACCAGGAGTGTGTTGAGTGGCACACATCAAAAACTCCATTCCTGCCACATTAGACCCTCAACAGTATGCACCTGGCCCTGACACACCTAGAAAACTTGTCAGAGTGCTGCTTCTGGATTTTAGTTCAGCATTCAACACTCTTATCCCACAGACCTTGTGAACAAACTCCTACTCCTTGGTGTAAGTACACCACTGTGCAGTTGGGTGCTGGACTTCGTAACCACTGAACTCAGATAGTCAGGGTGTACAACCACTCCTCCCTCCCCATCACCCTCAATGCAGGTGCTCTCCCAGGCTGTGTGTTGAGCCCATTGCTGTGCACTCTGCTCACACGGGACTACACAGGCAAACACCAAAGTAATCACATTGTCAGGTTTGCCAATGACACCAAGTGGTAGGGCTCATCACCAACAACAATAAGACAGACTATAGGGAGGAAGTGGAAGAACTCAAGGCCTGGTGCCAGGCAAACAACCTCTTCCACTATGTCAACAAGGCAAAGGAGATGATTATCGCCTTCAGGAGAACTCGCACCACTCACACAACTCTTTACAGCAGCAGCACACCAGTGGAAAATGCAAGTACTTTCAAACTCTCGGCAGTGCCCATCTCGCACAACCTCTCGTGATCTCAGGACACATTCGACACAATGAGTAAAGCTCACCAAAGCATCTTCCTTCTGAGGAAGTTGAAGAGATCTGGACTATGCACTTTTATAGATGTGCAGTAGATCCTAACAAGCTACATTACTGGATGGTACAGAAACTGCACTGTAGTAGACAGGAAAGCTCTTCAACAGGTAGACAAAACTGCCCAACACATCAACAGTACCAGCCTACGCACCATAAAGGATATATATATATACAAGACGATGCCAGAAAAGGGCTAGCAACATCATGAAGGATCCCACCCCATCAGGGATGTGGCTATATAGCATCCACATCAGGATCATCAAATTCAAAGCCAGTTACTTTTACCAAGCAGTAGGGCTGATCAAATCTCCACCATACTTCCAACCACCACTACTTTATCATTAAACACAAAGTACACTGCAGATGCTGAGGTCAAATCAAGATGTACAAAACGGCTGGATGAGCTCAGCAGGTCGGGCAGCATCCATTGAAATGAGCAGTCAACGTTTCGGGTCGAGACCCTTCGTGACGATGCTGCCCGACCTGCTGAGTTCATCCAGCCTTTTTGTACGTCTTGACTACTTTATCATTTCCTGTTTGTCACTTTATGTACGGACAGTCCTATGCCTAGTGTCACTTCATGGACATATAATCAATCAATGTTTTAAAGTTATCTTATGTATTTATATTTCTTGTGTTTTATTATCATTGTATTTTTTATTATTATTGTGTTCTTCAGCTGATTGTTTTTGTGGTGCTGCAGCATATCTAGAGTATCAACTGTTTCGTTCTCATTTACATTTGTATACTGGAAATAACATTAAACAGTTTTAAATCTTGAATCTAAACAGCAGGAGATTAAGAAATAATCCTGATAACATTTCTTAGATCTTAACATACTTTACATCATACAAACTTCAGCATGTCTAAAGCACCAATTAGTTGTAGAACTCAGTAATCAGTAAGGAAGAAGCCTGTGTACAATATACACTCTCACGTAAGCCTCTGTACTTCATAATCAATAGTTAACTTCAGTTAACGTATTTTTTAGCAATTCTATTTCAATAGCCTATCACATCACAAACTAAATGCCAACAAATTGGTACATGACTTCAAAGCACTTTAACTTACAGTTCATTCAGCAAAAAAAAATAGAAGCAGAACTTCAGAACATGCAGAAAGTTAATAAAAATGAAGTTAAGTAAATGATGTGGGGGACAAAAAATATGTTTTGCTGAGTGGAATTATTTGATTCAGTTGGAATTTTTTAGAACCAGTGATAACATCAGAGGAAAATTGAAATCTCAAACTTCACTTGTACTTCACTTATATGCAGAGAAAAAAAATCAAACATTAACCAAGGCAAAATACTTCATTATAATAAGTATAGGCAAAAGATTAGACAGGAAAAAATATGGATTCCGGGTACTTAGCAAACAAGGTTTGTTCCTGGATAGTGCCTGAGCCAGGTATATGTGCAACATTGGAAATACGATGGGGAATGTGCACAGATTTCATTTGCCAGAAATATATACAGGAGGTAGATCATATTGACCATCAATATGGAACTCCAATTCAATACCAGTGTTGCCTTTTCTGAATTTACTATTCCAGCAAACATCTTCTCATAAAAAAAAAATTCATTCAGCAGCAGAAAAGATTTCCCACTAATAATGATGATGAAAAAGTTAGTCAAAAAATTAAAATACAATAGGTACAGGAAATATGAGACAACTATGAAACAAAGAATTTCTGGAAATACTCATCAAGTGGACAGCACCTGTGGAGAAAATAAATTATGTTGACTTTAATAGTAAATGACTTTTCTCCAGAACTGAGGAAATACAAGAATAAATTGTCTTAATGTGTATAGAAAATGGAGAGGGGCAAAGTAAAATCTGTGATGACAGGAATGATTAAATGATGAAATCAGTAACAACAACAATAAAAATAATAACTCATGTATCGAGCACTTTTTATGCAAACAACATAGTTCAAAGTGCTTTTCAACTGGGATAAAGTACAAATATGAAAATAAAAGACACAAAGATGTTAGTTAAAAGCAAGATTATATACATATGTTTTCAGCTGCCATTTAAGAGTGTCAAATGAGTCTGTAACCCTTATACTTTAGGTACTAAGTTCTGCAGTTTAGGGGCATCATTCAAAAACAATGACCTGCCAACTATCTATTGAGAGAGATTGTTTAAATTTAAGGCATCAATGGAAGAAGGCCTGAGTGCTCAAGCAGGATTATAAAACAAAAATGATTCTGTGATTTACTCCAGTTTCAGACCACAGAGAACTTTAAAAACAAGATCATTTTAAAATTGTTTCTAAAAGATATAGGAAGTGAATGCAGAGTAGTTAGTATGGGAGTGATATGTTTCCTCACCCTGCTGTTAGTTAAAAATCTAACAACACACTCTAAATGAGTTGAAGTTTGTCAATAGATTGCTTTGGAAGGCCAGTAAAAAGTGCATTGCAGTAATCTAGTCTATTCAATATAAAGGCTTGAATTCATTTTCCAGCTTCATTATGTGACAGAAACAGATGCACTTTTGCAATATTTCTTAAGTGTAGAAATGATCTCGTCACTTTCTTTATGGAGGATTTAAAATTCAAATCTGAATCAAGGATAAAACACAGGCTTTTTACTTCTGATTTTACAAGGGGAGCCAAATTCCCAAGTTTATCTAGAGGCTTATCTCTTTTATCTTTTACTGTCATTTAATTTTAGAAACTTATGGCTCACCCATTTGTTTATTGCTGCCATACTAGAAGTCAGTGAAGATAAGAGCATATCAACATCAAGTTCAATGGTGGGTGCCAATCTGCATAGCTGTGGTAGTCAGGATATTTATTTATTTCACTTTATTTTGTTTAGAGATACAGCACAGAATTGGTGATCTCTAATGATGTCTCCTAAGGAGAGCATGTGTAAGAGTAGGAGACCAAGACAGCTTCCTGTAGCAATGCCAAAAGGTACACCATATCTCTTAGAAAACTGGTCTCAAGACAGACAAAATATTTTCTAAGATATATGAGTAAAACCAATTAAAGGCACCACCAAAGAGGCCAACCTAGTTTTCAAGGTGGGTATTCTAGGAGAATGTTGTGGTCAACTGTGTTGAAGGCAGCACTTAGATCTAGCAGAGTTATGACCAAGACCCCGTTGTCATTAGCGCTGAGACTAAGGTCGCTGACAATTTTGGTAAGCGCCATCTCATGCTATGGTTTACTCTAAAGCCTGACTGAAACTTTCCTAGAATATTGTTCTCATTCAAAAAGTTTAGAGTTGGTTGAAAATTACTTTCTCAAGAATCTTGCCCAGGAGGAGAAGATGTGATATAAGCCTGTAGTTAGCTAGTACTTCACTGTCAAGGTTTGGCTTTTCAAGTAGTGGTTTGACAACCACAGTTTTGAAAGCATCTGGAGAAAATCCAGTTTGAAAGGATGAGTTAATAATTTTTCTAATGGAATTGAAAACACTGTTAGAAGAGCTCTTAAATTGAGTGGTATGTACAGGAAGTAGGCAGTTTACTCTTTGTTACAATTTGATAGAGTTCTTAATCAGAAATACTCATAAATTTTGACATGGCTGTCATCTTTTTGCAAGGCTGGCTGTAGAGATTACCAGTATCTGTACCTATACTCTCCCTAATGAAAGTAATTTTATAGAAGAATTATTGTGAATTCCTCACATTTTCTGGAAAATGCTTGAATCAGAGTGATGTGAAAGAGAATGGTGAAGAAATGAGTAAATAATCTGCAGATGAGATGCAGATAGGAAATGAATAATTATCTGAAATTATCAAAAGATGAGAAAGCATGAATGCTGGAAATGTGAAATGGAAAGACTGGGTTGTTTGATTATGTGAAACTGATTAATTAATTGCTAAATTCAGAAGGCTAGTACAGTATACAAATTCAATTGGGAAAGCTATTCCAAATTTCTACAAAACTTCTCTGTTAAAACAGGCTGTCGAATTTGACAATGGAATCTATGCCAATGCACACAAAGCACGACTAAACTGGTGCACTTAGCACCTGTTTAACTCTGAAAGAAATGCATTCCAATTTTTAACCCACCATGTGGAAAATCTCAGTCTAAAGTTATTCATTTTCTAAATTCTCATAATATTTTGCCATTGCTCCTGATGAACAATTGATAATACGATGATAGATTCTGAGCTTCATTGTCTGTAAATAACTAGGTACAGCAATCAATGCATTATAGGATTAGGATCAAGAGGATAAACAAAGCACAAAATATTAATTTGGATTTTAATAGACTCAGAATGCTCTAGTTAAATAAGGATGTTCAAACATGACAGGATAGCATGATAAAGAAAAGCAATCATTTACTTAAACTGCTTAAATGTGCAGTCTACATTTAATCTTCTCAGAAAATAGGAAGAAAATGTCTTAAAATTATTAAGGAAATGTAATATGCACTAAAGATAAAACAGAGCCCCCCTGTTGTGCTTAATCAATCACTGGTCTCTGGAGAGACATTTAGTAATTTCAGTGCACAGAACTGTCAGACTGCCCACTGATGAGTTCCTGATGTGTACCCACGGACTGTAGAGTAGGCCATTAAGTGGGCTGGTGAGAGTAATCTGCTGTGAATGTTTGGCTACCACAAGTGATTAAATAGCTGAGGGTGATAAGAGGAATCATAAATAAAGGCAAGATAATCCTAACAATGCTAGATCTTAGATACTGTCCAAATTTCTGTTAAATACTAAATAGAATGTTATTCGTTTCAAGTCCAATTATAAATAGAATGAAACAACTATCATTGACCTCAGGCAAAAATATCTCTTAAAAATTTCATTTATGCTTAATAAAGAAGTCATGAAATTTGCCAAGAAAAGCAAAGACCTAGATACATATCTGGATAATGCCCAAAATGGCACTATATAGATGAAAATTGTAGAAACATAGGGTTCATCAGTTTTGTACACTATTTTTGAATGAGTTATTAACAATTGTGAATAAAGATGGACCTACTGATAAAAAATATTCACGTGCCCTAGCTTTCAGGCTTCAAGCTTATCCAAATCAAGTCAATAATAATATAACATAGACAAAAGGGGTACAGCCAATGCTGGAAATCTAGAGCAATACACATAATGGGCTGGAGGAGCTCAGCAGTTTAGCCAGCAGCTATGGATGGGAATAAACATTAAAATTTCAGCCAAGTCCCCTCATTCAGACTGCCAAGAAGGGGGAAGGAGTCAGGAAAAGAAGGTGGGGGAGGGGCTGATGAAGTAAAGATCTTTGAAGTTGAGTGGTGGAAGAGGTAAAGGGCTGGAGAATATAACACACAGATTTGGTGCATAGTGAATTCTTCAACTATTTTAGCCTGATTTGCAAACCAGCTTGTAACGATCAAAAGATTCAAACTGTGCATTATGTAAAGAGTTACAGGAGCACCATTGAGAGCTTCCTGACAAGTTGCATCTCCATCTGGTGTGGGAGCAGTCGAGCATTGGACCAGAAGTCCCTACAAAGGACAGTGAGAATAGCTGAGAGAATCTTAGGGGTCTCCACACCATCCACCAGGGACATCCATTAGGAGCGCTGAATACACAGGGCCATTAGCATTATTAAGGATCCCATCCATCCATCCAGCATCCTCTTTACCATTCTATCATCAGGCAGGATACCATGATGTATAAAAACAAGAACAGCTAGAATGAGTAGCAGTTTCTTTCCCAGGCCATTGGGCTTCTGAACTCCCTGCTGCATTGTATTCGAAGTGTCACTGGATAACCTGCTCTGTACTTTACAGTATTTAGTATTAAAGTTATGTTTGTTATGTATGATTCTCTAGATTTTATCCTTACCTTCATAAGTTACTGTGTGCTATTTGTGTTAAATGTACTACTAAGCTTTACACCCTGGTTTGAATAAACGTTGGCTTGTTTCTATATACATTATTTGGTTACATATGATATTATATACCTGTATACCTGTAAATGACAATAAATTTGACTTGACGAGTTGTGCATGTGTTTCCTGCAGTCTTGGATGGAATACTTCAAGGAGACTGACCCAAGTCCAGTTTCATATCTCTGTATGGATTCAATAGGTCTCTGTTTCTCCCTCTACAGCAGCTGCCTGACCAGCTGAATAATTCCAGAAATTTCTGTTTTATTTCCTCTTTCCAATCCTACAGATTTTTTTTAGATTTGATTTTTCATTTTTGGTCAGATTAGAACATGGTAAAAAGTTGGAGTAAAACCAGTGACAAATGAAGCTAGAAGTTGCCAGAGAAGTGATGTGAGCTGATGGCAATATGAGGGGGATAAGAAAACTGGAATGAAGGATGGTGCAGATTCAAGTGGCTGAAAGACCTCTTCCTGTGCAAATAATTCTATGACTCCAACTTAAATCCAAATTTCGTTCAACTAGTTTGATCTGTTCTTCTGGTTTCTGGTCAAACAACTATCAGTATAGTGTCAGTGATGCTGAACGTTGAGAATGGTTGTATCATGTTAATGTCACAACTGGATTTTATTTAATTGGACATATTTACAATAAAAATCTCAGGAGGCTATCTCTCCTGCCACCTGATATTCACCAACATTCAGCTATTAATAAATACAATTAATTGATATCCTGCTCTGTCAAGCTACAGCTAGATTAGAAAGTCTCAAACCAATTGGGGTTTGACATGTAAAGTGAGTGCTTAACCCTGCAGATAAGAGTTAACAAAGAATTTCCAGAATTTGATCGGTATAGTTATAGAATTGTGTGGCGCGTGGCCAAATGGTTAAGGCTTGGACTAGCAATCTGAAGGTCATGAGTTCAAGCCCCAGCCAAGGTAGCGTGTTGTGTCCTTGAGAAAGGCACTTAACCACACAATGCTCCAGACCACCCAGCTGAAAATTGGTAACGGCAAAATGCTGGGGGTTAACCTCGTGATATACTGGCATCCTATCTGTGGGGGCGGGGTGGGGGGTGGAGGTCTCGTACTCTCAGTCGCTTCACGCAACGGAAACCGGCATAAGCAACAGCCTGATGAGCCTAAAGAATAGACTGTAACTTTAACTAGTTATAGAATTGATGCTCTTATTATTTTAATTCCTGACAACCATTAAGTATCCCTGTCCCAGTATTGAGAATGTGTTTGTAACTCCATATCTCTCAAGCAATTATTTCTCAAGATCATACTCCTGTTAGCAATGTTCACTGCTCTGCAGTTTTCTATCTACGTGGCTGAGCCAGGGCATGATGGGGTCTTATCATGCAGAGTATCCTTGGCAAAGGTACTGAAATATAGGGCAGAAATGCTGATGCTACAGCCTAGATTCTACCACATTTAGAATTAAATGACAACTGGGTGACAGAGTTAGAGGCCTAAATTAGTTAGCTGCAATGCTTTGAGGGAGCTTTTAGTCCTTCATTTTAACCTTATTCTCCTTCTGGGATTTCAAGTATGTCACCTCTATGTGTTAAAATGCTGATGCAGTGTTTAATTGAAGGGTATTTAAAGGTTCACTTTCTCTCCAGACTCAGTAATAATCAATATTTCAGGTTACAGTATTCCATTACCCTCAGGCAGAAATCACAGTTCACCCTATTAGCATTTTAACATCTACCTTTGATATTGTCCTATCTACAGTATTTTAAAAAGCTTCATGATTAAACATTTTTGATAAAACGTGAAAAAAGAGTTGTTAAATAAACTAAGTGTGGTTAATTTACAATGAGAATTAATAGAATGAAAATGGCTGCAGGAGGTAGAGGAAGTAGTACAATTGTTCCATAAAATGCAAGTGATTTGCCTGTCAGATTATCATTGTGGTTAAAATGTTTTAACCTTGGTGTATTATTACTGAAAACAATTCTCCAAGACACTATAGTCCTTCTGTAGCACTCAATCCTTTCAAGTCTCAAACAATGTGTATCGAGAGACCTTGACAAGGATGATTTGGACTCAAATGCTGGAGAACCCAAGGCTAGAGTCGGGACAGGATACTAGATTGAAATGAGAATGGAGTACTTAGCAAGCTTCATTATACCATAATCCAAGTAGAATTTATAGCTGAGCATTGAGGCTCTGTTCAGGTGCTCTTGAAATACTGAAATCTTGGTGCCCAAAACATGATTGCCAATCAGCAGGATGGTCCTGAACTCTTAAAGGGGCTGCACCAGCTATCCATACTGTGGAGAGATAGAGCATCTAAACCCCGGAAACTGGTGTGGTTGGGTGCATCTCATAACAGGACCCCCGCTCCTGATGGCTCTGCCTGCTGGGAGATATGGTGGTAGTAATCGTGGAAGAGAATCAGATCCAAGATGTCTTTTTCAGACACCCAACACCTCTCTTTGGGCCCAAATCCTTCCCAGTCCACAAGGTATTGCCAAACATCCCAAAAAGTACGTGAGTCCGAAAGTCTTCTTACCATGAAAGTCTTCTTACCTGTTCCCTATCAACAAACCTAGGTGGTGATGGGGCAGGTAACAGTGGGGTCAAGGGGCAGGTGCTGGCAAGATTTAATTCAGAGATATGAAAGCTGGGATTGATCTTCAGGGTCTTGTGGAGCTGCAAGGAGCACTAGGTTTACTTTCCTGAGGACCTTAAAGGGTGCGATGAACTTTGGTGCCGGCTTTCTAGACTCCACCCAGAGAGGTAAATCCTGAATAGATATCCAGACGTGTTGCCCAGGCTGCAGGCAGGTTCCTGTGTTCTCCTTCAATTAGCCTTGGTTTCTACCTTCTGGGTAGAGGCCAGCAAGACCTCCCTTGCCCTAGTCCATTTTAGCTTGCAGCATTGGACAAGTTCTTTTACTGCAGGAACCCCCAACCTCGGCCTCCTGTTAGAGGAAGAGTGGCAGAAAATACCCATATTGACATTTGAACGGAGATTTCCTGTGCGCTAAACGCTGTAAGGTGTAGTGGGCAGCCTCTGCCCACATCAAATAGTTGCAGCACTCATTAGCTCAGGCACCTTATGGTTTATTCCAAATCTTAGTTGACCCGCTCTGTCTGGCTGTTAAACTATGGGCAAAACCCAGCGGAGAGACTTGTTGTTGTCCCAATCAGTTTACAGAATGCTCTCCAGAAATGTGATGTGAACTGTGGACAATGAACTGTGACTATGTCCACCAGAAAACTTTGGATTCTGTAGAACTGGTCAGGATAATCTCAGCCATCTCCACTGCAGATGGAAGCTTGTCCGAGGCAATGAATCTGCAGGCCTTTGAAAACCAATCGACAATTACCATGATGACAGTTCTCCCCTTGCAAGGCAGAAGACCCATGACAAAGCCCATAGAGATTTGCGCCCTTGGTCTATCCAGAACAGGAAGAGGATGGCGGAGCCCTTGAGGTTGAGTATGGGACTCCTTGTTCCAGGCGCACACCTCTCATGCCTGCATGTATTGTTGGACCTTCATTGCACTTCTCTCTGGGTCTGAGAACGCATATAATTGACTACGTGGACGACAAGTGCCAGGCAGAAAATCTATAGCAGTCATAGGGTCCATGTGGTAGAAGAGTCAAAGCTTTTCCCTTGCTGAAGACCCCTTCCAAATCTTTGTATTTGGAGGGAACTTCGACAAGTCTGGGTGTAACATGTTCTGCTGAACCCTCGTTCAAGGACAACTCCTGAAGCTTCGTAGGTGGCATGGGTGGTTTGACCGACCTCTGAGTCTCCTGCCTAGCCTCACTAGACTCTGTCACATCCTCGGGTGATGACAACAAGGTGTATCAGATGGTCCTTGCACTCCAGGAACAGGTTCCAAGGGGCTGTGATTAAGAACTCTTCCCTCGGGACCTGTCGGCTGGACCCCCTAGGCTTCAAGTTACCTCACACTGAAGTCTGTCATTGGTCTTCGGAGAGTCTGGGGTTAGGAACACCATGCTGCAAACATACCTCTTACAATAACTGGACCAACTAATGATTTTCCCCTCCCTCCATTTCACAAAAGGCTTATACTGAGACAGCAAAGGATATCCCAGGATCAGGGGTTTGAGCGGTGAGTCAATGATTGTAGAAACTAATGTCCTCCATGTGATCCTCAATCCTCATCTGCAAGACCAAAGTCTGGTGCTGAATCTGCCCAGAACCGGGGGATGGCTGTCCAAGACAGTTGCAGACATAGACTCGCTCAACTCTCGCAGCTCGAGCTGATGGGTGGTCCCCAAGTCCAGGAAATTGCAAGCTGCCTCAGAGTCCAAAAAAGCCTCCACCTGTCTTCTGTTACCCCAAGAGATCTCTGCCTTCAATGTGACACCCAAGTCCATTGGTTGGAGATGGTAGGTGCTACTGTCACAGTCCTCCCAACAATGGACGGTCTTAGCAGTTTCCCAGGTGGCTGCAGCTTCAGACTTTTGGCCCACAGGCGACCTGCTTTTCCATGGTAAATTGAGCAGCCTTGATTCTGATGCTGGAACCTCTTGTTGGCGTTGTGCAACTGATCTGCATGCGCTCAACAGAGTCCCAAATAGGAGACAGGTTGGTCATGGTCTGAGATTGGGGGAATGAGTGAAACTGATGAGCTGAGGCCAGGCTTAGGCAAGCCCTCTTTGGCCATGTGATGTGGTCCCTCTTGCGCTGTTCAAGATGATTGTAAGGCAAATAGAGATGAACTGCTTGATGAGGACCTTTAAGTCCCTGCTGGCTCCCCCAAGGCAAGGGCATCCTTTAGTTTCTCCAAGAGTCTGTAAAACAACAGAGTGGCCAAGATTCCCCATTCCAACCACTCTCTTAGGACAAAGTTCAGAACTCGATTGTAGTGGGCCGCTGACCGACTTCCCTGATGCAGCTTTAACAGAACTGTACAAGGCTTTGTTTGTGCCGAAGGGATGATAAAATATCTTTCTCATGGTGGCCAACTCTTCCAAACACACGCAAATCTCTGACCTTCGTTTCAAAGGTGTGGTAGCCCAGTCGGGAGAGAGATGATGAAGGCCACTTTTCCATGCTCTGAAGGGAACCAAGATGGCTGGAGCTCAAACGCCGGTGAGCATTGAGTGAGGAAGCCGCGGCAAGAACGCGGGTCTCCGTTGAACCTCTCCGGGGTCAGAAGATGTACTGTCCCCGCAGAGAAACCGACAGCCTCACCCCGGCGACTCTAGCTTCCTCCTTGTGATAGCTGGTAGGCGGCGGCCTGGAGGTGAATATCTCCAGGTTCTGTCTGGAAATCCTGTCGCTGCGGCTGGCTACAGCTGCCGTGAGCCTCTAATACCACACTGCATCCATGGTGGCTCAATCATACTGTGACAAGGGACCTTGACAAGGATGGTTCGGACCCAGATGCTGCAGTATCCGAGACTGGAACTGAGACATCATACTAGATTGAAATGAGAACTGAGAATTTAACAAGACGTTATACCATAATCCAAGTAGAATATGTGATTGAGCATTCAGGTGCTCATTAAATAATGAATTCTTCACACGCAAAATATGATTGCCAATGAGTGGGACAGTCCTGAACCCTTCTGTACTCCGGAGAGTTAGAGCATCTAAACCCCGGAAACTGGCGAAGTTGAGTGTGTCCCATATCTTAATGTATAAACTAAATTTAGTTTAGTGCTCTTCATGCTAGCTGTTTATAGTTTTTTGTCCTCTCTGATATGGTTTTGCCTTATCCAAGTATCTAGTGATATGGGTACACAAAAGAAACCTCTGTCTTCAATCGTATTTGGAAAGGCTATTGAAATATTCAGAGGAGAAAGCAAATAATTTCTACCATAGAACTCCTGATGCATTAATTAATTAGCTAAATTTTGACCAAAATTATCCTGTTAGTGATGATAAGACTATTTTGGCAGTGATAATGCATTGCTTTTCCACAGATGATATGTTAATTTAACTGATTAAAAGTAATATTTCATCTACACTTTGGATCCATTATATCTACATTTCTAGATTATTGAAGTATTCTACATTTCGAGCAATCAGAACCTGAACTGTGCTAAACCAAATCAATGACCATCATCTCAACAATAAACCCTTCTCAAGCATGGATGGGTATTTTGCAAATCCACCCCTGCCCCCAACCGGCCCATTTAGTTCTTCAAAGCCTCCAATATCTTGTTCCTTTATTATTTTTCATGAAGTCTAGACTTTGTTAAAAATTTGCTGCGAACTCTGACCCTTTATTTTAAACTACCAGATACATGAAATCCTCCAGATAAACAAATCAGCATTAAATCAACAATGTGTTTCAAAGTTGATAGAATAGTCTAAAATACAGAGAAAGGCAGAATACATATAAAACATGGTTTGCTTTTATGAAAGTGCTGTAACCTTTGTGAAAGAATAACTAACATTTGCAGCGGTCTGCTGTTAACAGAGTTTAAAAGAAACCTGCTTATTTAAACTAAATGGAATTCCATTGTTGCTTTATGTCTGAATAAACAAGCACTCATTCATCAGGAATTAAAACTATCTGGTCACAGCATGGTGTCAAGTCTACTGAATGAGACTTCATCTGCAGAAAGTAGATTTAGTATCACTTTGTAGGAAACATGCAAATTACATTTACAATTCACTTCATTGAACACTTGGAATTTAGTTCAACAAAATGGTTATAAGGTTAGTCAACTCTGAGTTACTCAAGTGCATATAAGCATAATAAAAGATTACATAAATAATGAAAAAAATAATTTTACTGAACAACGTTCATACTGCCCAAAAATATTGAAGTAAGCTTACTTTCATTCCTCTCCTGAACATACACAGCTAAAAGCAAAATTGTATTTTAAGTGGGATTATAAATAGAAAAAAATTGAAGGCATATGATTTTGCTGGCTCTGACATCTGGAGTGCCTTCAAAATGCAAGTGCTACCTCGTTTCAGCTGCAGCTTTCTGTCTGGAGCTTTACATAAAAAGGATGAATTGAAGAGTTCTGTATCAGCAGGTCCTGAGGTCAACAACCACCAGTTTGGTTAAAATATGCAATATTCAAATACCATGTAACGCTTGTTGTAATTAATAGATTCAAGGCTAAACACATTGAAGTGCAAAGGAATTAACCAGCCTGTTACAACCTGAGGAAGCTCGTGATAAAACTGTTTATAATATGTCATTCATTTTCCCACTATGAATATTCACAAACTGTAATTAATCTGGCTTATAAACCCACACTGTAAAATCACAGAACATCAGTATAATAATACTGGACATCCCTGGTAGCCTAGTAAGTCCCTGATTTATCTGCAATGCCTGGGATAGAATTTATTCTCTGTCATCTTAATTCGTCGTGCTTTTATACTAACCTTTTTGATCCCTGGTCAGCAAAAGAGCAAGTGTTCTTCACAGGACCACTAGCTAGTACTGGTGAATGTTAAACAAGCCTACCTCTCATCTTTGACCCTTTGCAACTGCTGAGAAATTGCATCACGCCTCAGTAGCAGGTCACCTGTTAAGAGCTGTTGTTATCAGTTAAATCATTCCTATACATACCACACTATACACTTGATGAGCACTGAGAATTTCCGTCATCCAGGTTTCACTTAGTACAAGGCTAAAAGGAGTAAGTGTAAGAATCCACAATGCCCAAGCAAAAGAAATCCCAGTGGTGCTCCAAATTCATGCTTCACAGCTCAAACACGGTTCTAAAAACTGAACGTGAGAATCGTTATATGTGATTAACCTTAAGACTGATTTATACTTGTGCGTCGCATCTATACCGTAAGTACCTCATACCCTACGCCGTAGAGTGACGTGCACCTCTCCAAAAAGTAACTCACGTGTCGCAACAACGCAGACCACAACAATTGTTATCAGTCCGCTTGGTAGCATCACATTTCCAGTTGCTTCTTCTCCACCATGTCTGTACACTGATGCAAAATAGATAGGCCAAATCATCAAATCTACCTGCCGACATGCGAAAATGTTTGAACTGCATTTCCTCGTCCATGTCTCTCACGAAGAAACTTCTTAGTGGCATAGAATCCCCACCACCAACTAGTGTTTTGGCACACACCAACACATGCTTGCTATGGCGTAGAGTGATGCAGAAGTGAAAATCAGGGCTATATAGCCCCTATGCACAAGTAGAAATCAGTCTTTAGTCCTCTTAACCGAGTGCAATCAGTTCATCCTCCCTGATCTTCCTAAGGCTTTCAACACCCCCAGTCAACAATAACCACTCAGTTTGATAGAAAAGACCAATATTGTGATTCAATAATTACTTGGGTTTCTCTGCACTGCTTAATGCCTATCTGTACCTCTTAAAGGTGAAAGTACACTGCAGCAGGTTTTAGAATTCCTTACAGGGATGATTGCAGTTTGGTAGAAAGCCCCTGGTAATTCGGTGGATAGAAGCATGTTTCAAGCTACATTAGAGACAGAAGAGGTGATGTGTCCCATAGAGACTTTCAGACACACACACAGTGAAGGCTCTGGGACTAGACTGAAGCCAGTGCCAAAAATCAAATCTTGAGAACCTGGCTGCTGTCATGCAGGAACTTCAATTACCTCAGTCATGTGTTAGTGAATATGTCTACAAATGCCATATTCCACATATTGTAGCATAAGCCTCTCACACTGCTTAATGTACCATATCCCCAGCACTCCTGTCTATGCTTCATGGTTGACATTTAATGAAGCACCATGTCCTGGCACCATTGAAATCCTCAAATCCACACGTCATATCTTCTTCATCTGCCAGCAAATTAGCTGTAACAGGCATATTTACCTAAACATATTTCCCTTTCACTTGCTGGACAAGCAGATATAACTTATATATCACTTCCCTTACAATACCTTCCAATAACTTTCCCACTACTGATTTCAGGCTCACCAGCAATTTTCTGGCTTATTCTTAGAAGCTTTTTTAAACAACGAAACAACATTAGCTATCCTTCTCTGGCACCTCACCCGTAGCTAAGGACGTTTTAAATATCTCTGCTAGGGCCCCTGCAATTTCTGAGGGGATGCATTGTTCAGCCCCGGGGATTTACCCACCCTAACTTGCTTCGAGACAGCAAGCATGGCCTCCTGCATAATCTGTATGGGGTTCATGACTACACTGTTGCATTGCCTCACATCTGTAGACTTTGTCTGTCTCCTGATGCAAAAAATCCATTTAAGATCTCCCCCATTTCTTTCTGCTCCATGCATAAATAACCACTCTGATCTTCCAGAAGACCAATTGTGTCACTTGCTAACCTCTTGCTCTTAATATATCTCTAGATGCCTTTAGGACTCTACTTCACATTGTCTGCTTGAACAACCTCATGCCCTCCTGATTTCCTTCTTCAACGTTCTCTTGCATTTCTTATACTCCTCAAGCACCTCATTTCTTCCTACCTACCTATACTTGCTATGCACCTCCCTTTTCGTAACCAGGGGCATATTATCTCTCGAAAGCCAAAGTTCCCTGAACCTGTTATCTTTACCTTTTATTCTAACAGAAACACACAATCTCTGTACTCTCAAAATTTCACTTTTGAAGACTTCCTACTTACCAATTACCTTTGCCAGAAAACAACCTATACCAGTCCACACTTGCCAGATCCTTTCTCATACCATTAAAATTGTCCTTTCTCCAATTTAGAATCTCAACTATCCTTTTCCACAATTACCATGAAACTAATGGTATTAGATCACCTAATGCAAGGTGCGTCCCAGAACACAGCCTCAGAATAGAGGGGCGTCCTTTTAGAACAGAGATGAGGAGGAATTTCTTTAGCCAGAGAGCACTGAACCTATAGAATTCATTGCCACAGGTGGTTGTGGAGGCCAAGTCATTGAGCATATTTAAGGCAGAGGTTGATAGATTTTTGATTAGTCAGGGTATGAAGGGATATAGGGAGGAGGCAGGAGTTGGGGCTGAGAGGGAAAATGGATCAGCCTTGATGAAATAGTAGATCAGACCCATTGGGCCAAATGACCTAATTCTGCTCCTATATCTTATAGTCTTATGAAACAAATTAATAAAGATTATCTATATTACATGTGCAAGCAAACTGCTAGTTTATATATATCCTTATTATTTATTTATTCTTCCAACAAAATATAATCATTAATTCATGACAATAGAATACATTTGATGGCAGGTATATCAAAGCGCTTGTACAAACTTTTTGTTGTGGATCTTTTGAGGAACACAATTTATGATGCAAAATAAACAAATCATTATTATTATTTATTCAAGGAATATAGTGTCACTGGTAAATCTGGCACATATTACTCAATTATTAATCATGAAAGAACATGTACTTTGCTCCATTAATGATGAAGGTACAGCAAACTATTTCCAAGACAGAGTGGTGCACGACTTTGGAGGAGAGGATGAAAGTGCTGATGTTCACATTTGCCCCTTGTTCTTCTGGGTGTCAGATATCATGGGCTGAGGGTTGAAGGAGTCTTGGAAAATTGCTGCAGTATAGCTTAAATGCAAAAGATCTGCAAATGCTGGAAACCCAGAGCTATACATACAAAATGCTGGAGGGATTCAGTGAGTCAGACAGCATCTACGGATGAGAATAAACAGTCAATATTTTGGGCTGAGACCCTTCATTAGGACTGGAAAGAAAAGGTAGCCAGAATAATCAGTTTGGGTAAGGGGAAGCAGTACAATCTGACAGGTGATAGGTGAATCCAGGTGATGGGAAGGTGGGTGGGTGGGGGAGAGGAGAATGAAGTAAGAAGCTGAGAGAAGATAGGTGAAAGTGGTAAAGGGCAGAAGAAGAAGGAATATGATAGGAGGACAGGGAGATAGAGAATGGGCTCCAGAGGGAGGTGATAGGCAGGTGAGAAAAGGTAAGAAGGGAGTCAGAATGTGGAATGCAAAGAGAATGGAGAGTGGGGTGAAATTACTGGAAGTTAGGGAAATCTATGTTAATGCCATCAGGTGGAGGTTTACCCAGATGGAATATGAGGTGTTACTCCTTCAACCCGAAAGTTTTGTGACCATGGTCTGATATGTCAGCATGGAAATGGAAAGTTGAATTGAAAGTGGTATCCCCTGGAAATCCCACCTCTTGTGGTAGATGCAGTGACGGTGCTCAGCGAAGTAGCCCCCCAATCTACATCTGGTCTCACCATTCCAGAACATCTGAAGTGTCCTACTTCTTCAGAATTTCTCTTCCTCTACCAAAAATGTTACCCTCACCCACATCTCTTCCATTTCTCAAGACATCTGTCCTCACCCCATCTTCTCATCTTCATAACAGGAGAGGGTTCCACTATGTCCTTAACTACCACCCCACGTGCTTCTGTATTCAACACATCATTCTCCGTAACTTCCACCATCTTCAGTGGGATGGGTATGATGATCAACACATCTTTCCCTCCTCCTACGCCAGTCTCTGCTTTCTGCAGGGATCAGTTTCTACCTGATCCCTTGCCCATGCATTCTACTCCACTAGCCTTCCTCTGCAAGTGGGACAGGTGCTACATCTCACTCTCCACCATTCAGTGTCCCGAATAGTCCTTCCAGATGAGGCAACACTTCATCTGCTAGCCTTCCGGGGTAATGTATTGCATCCGGTGCTCTTGGTGTGGCCTCCTCTACATTGGTGAGACCCAACGCAGATTGGGGGGACCACTTTGTTCAGCACCTTTGCTCTGTCTGTTGAAAATAGCAGGATATAGGAGAGGCTACCCATTTCAATTTGTCTTCCATTCCTATTCTGACATGTCTGTCCATGGCCTGCTCTACTGCCCAAATAAGGCCAATCACAGGTTGGAGGTATAACAACACATATTCCATCTGGGAAGATTCCATCCTGATGGCATGAACATTATTTTGTCAACTTCTCATGATTTCTTCCCACTCCTTTCTTCTCTCTTTATCTATTCCCCATTCTGAAGTACCCTCTCAACCCTTCTCTTCTCCTCACCTGCCCATCATCTCCTTCTGCATCCCCTCTACTTCCCTTTATTCCATGGTCCACTGCCCCCTCCTATCAGATTCCTTCAGCTCTTTACCTCTTTACCTATCACCTTCCAGCTTTCACTTCATTCTCCCTACTTCACCCACCCACCTTCCCCCTCACCTAATTTCACCTACCATCTTGGTGCTGATTGTACTCCTTCCCCTATCTTATTCTGATTTTCCCGCTTCCTTTGCAGTCCTGATGAAAAGTCACTTGAAACGCCAATTGTTTATCTCCCCCACTTCCCCCAGAGATGCTCCAGCATTTTGTGTGTGTTGCAATATATCTCGTAGACTATACATACAACAGCTGTAGTTCACTAGTTGTGGGAGGATTGAAAGGTTAGAGGATAGGCAGTCAAGCAAGCAGAATTCTCTTGAAGGGTACTTAACTTGTAGATTGTTGTTGGCATTGCAATCTTTCAGTTAAATGGAGATTATTCTTTCACACTCTTTCTAATGTGTGTGTGGGCACAGCTATGCAGCAAAGTAAACAAATTCTCAAAAATCACCCAAGATGGAGACATTCTTTCGGGGTGTTTTTGAATTGAGATTTAGCTTTTTTTGTGGAAAAGATATTGCTGTTTTAAGGATAAATAAAGAGTGGATGGAGATGAATGTTTTTCCAACAGGTGCTTTAAATCTGATTAAATCAACCCACGCACAGAAATGGTTAAAAAAAACAGCTTACATAAAGAAATGATGTTCATACAAAATGAACTGTGACTTGTACTTCGTAAAAGGAAGAAAGGCTTTGGAGCTTTAGTGTTTCAGGAGAGGTATCATGTACTGAAGAATTTTCAGCCTCTAACTTATTCTTCTAGTCACACTATCTATCCAGTTAAGCTTCTGAGTAACCTTTACCCTCAAGATGTTGGTAGTAGGAGATTCAGCATTAAATGTTGAGGGGTGAGACTTACTGGCACAGCTTGCCATTAGTCAGTCCATGTCTGAAAGTTAATCTGGTTTTACTCCATGCATATTGGGCCTAATTTATTTACCAAGACATTGCAAAAACGTAATCATCAGCAAATATTACCACTTTTAAACTTCAAAGTCACCAGCTCACTAATTAGTCTAAATGAGCACCAATTAAACAAAATCATTTGGTCTTCTCAATGTTACAATATTGTCTTTCCACTCTCCTGTTGATACATTCTTGTAATATAAGTATTCTTAATGCCTGTAAAATCAAGTCTGCAAAATATTTATATTGTTATATTTACATTCTACTAATAAATGATAGTGTATTAGCTAAGAAACTATTTTCTTCTATGTATTACACAGACAGAAATTAAACAGAAGAGAACTAATTTTTCTGCAATTCTCAGCAATGCACGGAACAGGTTTAGCTGCTGATCTTGAAGAAACCTGCCTTCAGAACTAGCAGACTACATACCAGAGGTTTAGCTGTATACCAATGTGGTTTGGAATTAATACCAATATTGTGGATCACTAACACTGATGCCATCATACATGCTGAGCAGCAAATCACAGAGAATTATTCTCAGTTAAAAGAAAACCATAAATTAAAAGGTCTTCATTTGAGTTCAAGCTTCCAAGCAATTTTATGGAAGTGAAATAAAGATTGAAATATAAACCTAGGATTAAAGCTGAATTTGAAATATTGAAGAAAATTCTTCAATATTTCTACTGTTCTGAATGCTCAACGAGTTTCTTACAGCCAGTATAATGCATATACAGTGGATAATTAGGACATAATCCGGATGACTACATTTTGGCCAATTAAGCAGCTGTCCCAATTAACTGAAGTTTCATTCAAATAATTAAAAAGGTATAAAAAAGAGCAACTACCATTTAACTGAGAAACAAATTATGTATTTAAATGAAGTACAGAATAAATTAGAACACTGCCAAAACTACTATAGTACTATAAAGCTATATATTAGTTCCTAATAGTTATCAATGTTTATCAGTCAAAATTCATTAACATACACTGACATTATTTTCATTGGCTGTTAATGAACAAGATCAGTGCAGACACCTAGTGCAGATAGCGGATTTCCTTCAAACTGTGCCTTCAATGATTACACCCTCCTTATCTTCATTTTCATTATAACATATAAGATGATTGTCAATGCCTTCAAACTCTTCGTAGTTCCTAACTTGTTGAAATCGTGAAATTGTTTCATTTTCATTCCCAGCCAGTTCAGGTATCTCCAAGCCTGAATACTTGAAACCACGGTGAGCAAAACAGTTCTGAATTGTCTGTTTATTACTTGCCAACTATCAGTGATAAAAGTCACTGCTTTTTGAACACTAACAGGCAACTTGCATTATTTAAAAACTGTTTTAAAAGGGGCTAACTGCCAAACGATGTATACACAACTGACACAAGTTAGAAAATGTTCTGCAACAGTTTCCTGTCCCAATTAAGTGGTATAGTGTCCCAAATAAACAAAGGGAATCCGAGCTATTTTCTTGATTTGTTTTTGTTCTTCAAAAATTGTCCCAAATAAACAGCTGCCTCAGTTAACTGATAGGCCAATTAACTGAAATCTACCGTATTGAAGATTAATTGCTTTTTGTTTGACATATTTACAGGAATATATGCATGGAACAGCAAGGAAAGGTATCACTGTAAGAAAAATCATATGTCTGGAGTTAATTGTGCCTTCCTTCAAAAGGAAAATTAAAAAACAAATAGTGAACACTACCAGAGTGTAAAGGCTGGGGAGTTAAAAAAAATAATCATCCATTAATTCATTTTCAAATACCCTGAACTTCCAACCTATTTTCCTACCTTTAATGGATGGGTAGAGTTTACATGTTTTCCCTATGAATGGAAGAGTTTCTTACCAGTGTTCCAATTTCATCCCATATCTTAGAGAGCATGGGGCCTGGTAGGTTAATTGGCATCTGTAAATTGCCTCTAGTGCAAGTGTTTCCAACCTGGGGTCCACATGTGGCAGCAATGTAGTATAGTAGTTGGCACAACACTGTAAAGTATCAGTGACCCAGTCTCAATTCCCACCCTTGCCTGTAAGGAGTTCATACATTCTCCCTGAGATCAGGCAGATTCCCTCTAGGTGCTCCAGTTTCCTCCCACGGTCCTAAGATGCACCAATTGGTAGAGTAATTGGTCATCGTAAATGATCAAATTTTAGCAAAAATTAGCTGATCCCCTGGAGAAGAAGTAGGAACAGTGATGTTATTGAAAATCTGGTTACCAGTGAATTTTCTTTTGAAGTTTCATCTCTCATAGATCATCACTCATAAAAATATTGTGTACAAGTTATAAATGATAGAACAAACATTCAGAATTCCAAATTAATTGTAAGATCATAGAAATCACATAACCTGCCAGATTTGAAAATGAATGCTAGCTAAATCTAGCATTCCTGAAGAACAAAGATTTACTCCAGCAGTTCCTAAATTCTAAACTTTAGCATAAACACTTAAAAAAGAAAATTTACAGGCTAATAGCAACAGAGCAGAGGACAAATAATACAACAAATCTTTCAAAATGCCAAACAAACTACTGTGCTTCTCATTGAATATGTAAGCATTTCCCTCTGGAAAACCCAGAGTGGAGCCAGTGTAAAATGAACGAACATTTACATTGAAGTCAATTCACAGAACATTCTTCTTCCTATTATCGTGTTCTGGTAAAACCCTCAACTCAGGCTTAGCAGTAAGCACAATTAGATTTTCAAATGCTACCATTTTATTAAGTCCTCAATACATAGAGTACTTCACAATACAAACTATATATCCAATGCCCATCATTCTCTACTTGTAAATCTGAAATTCATTTGCTTACTGATGACTAACTTCATGTCTGTCCTTCAATCTTCAAAAGTTACGTTTTCCTGGCCAGCTAGAACAATTTGAGAAATGCATGCATAAAAGTGTTTGGATGCTATATGGAATTCCTTCTCCCTACTTTCTGTCTTAGTCTCTTCTATATGTTGATTGTTTGAAATAAATCACTCTGGAATTGGAAACTGCGCAGAAAGATAGATGGTTGACTAATTTGTAGCAAATTCTAATATGGTGAAATATTAGATAATGTTTTATTAATTTTTTCTTTAATAAAGAAGATCTGGGCATACAAAAACATTCCAATAATAGAAGATTCCAAGATTAGCTTTGTACATGTACGCCAAAAAATACAGTGAGACGTGTTATTTCAGTCAACGACCAACACATAGTCCAAGATGTACTGGGAGCAAGTGTCAGCAACATAGCCTGCCCTTTACTAACATTACCTCATACACATTTGGAATATGGGAGGAAACTAGAGTACCCAGAGGAAACAAAGGTAGTCATGGGGAGAGCATTCAAACTCTTACAGGCAGTCATGTCAGATTGAATAGTGTAAAAATATTATTACATATTTCATGAAGTTTGACTGGATTATCTAATAATACCCAAGTGTTGTTCAGAGCATTCCAACGATATCAAACTCCAAAGATCTCCTTTGAATGACACCTTTCAAGTGCAATTAATTGTGTTTCAGATCCATATAACAGTAGTTACTTGCAACTTGCAGTTAAGTTGACCAAAGATAAGTAAATTACAAAGTCTTCAAATTGACCATTGCTTTTTCTTAAAGAAATAACTCTAGCATAACAATTATCTACCATGATGGGTACACACCAAACACAGACTTAATGCAATTTATTCAGTCTTCTCTGCTATTGTCCACATTCATAAACTGTACCTGGTATTATAATAATTGGTTATGACTTGTAAGCACCATAGGTTTTACATAAATGCTGAAATGAAGCAGTGTCACATCTAAACTTAAAAAGGGTTTTTTTAGCAAACGGCACTGTGAAGAATCTAATTGCCTTTGAGATTAAGGTTAATACGGCATTTGGTTTGCTTTTTTATAAATGCTACTTGTTACGTCACTCAGAGTTCACACATTTTATGGTACCAAATGCCAAAACAAATTGATGCTTTTTTTTTCCACGTATGACAATTAAAACAGAATACAAGCTGGATTTCTATTTTTAACCTGCAAATCCTTTATGAAGTTACTCATGGTATGCCAGAGGATGTTTTTTTCAGAGAGAGGAACATTAAAATTCTATTTATTATGTTGTGGCTTGTGCTTACATATATATCCCTTTGAGGCAAAAATAAAGTCTAATTGATAAACACACTGGGGGAGTTCATTAAAAGGTTAATTAGCAAGCAACCTAGAAATCACAACTGCCTTTAGTTAGAACATCAATTAAGAGCCTGCAGATATTGCAGTTCCAGTGTTTGCCTTACATTGCAGTGTTGTCCTGTATCTCTTTAGGAAAACAAATTTGCATAGGACTGTGTGTATTTTCTAAAAAGATAAAATATCCCAAAAGAAAATTTTTCATATGTGCTATTTGAAAAGAACATGCATAGATAGAGGCAATTCATTGTGCATTGAATACAATTTTATTCAGATTCAGATTTCAGTTTATTGTCATTTAGAAACCACAAATGCAATGCAGTTTAAAAATGAGACAATATTCCCCCAGAATGATATCACAAAAGCATTTGACAAAACAGATTACACCAGAAAATCCACATAACGTTTGGCAATCCCCAATCCAAAGTCCGGAGAGGCTGCTGCGTATTAATATCACGCTACCGTCTAGCGCGTTCCCAGGAAAGGAGCTCCAAATCCACTAGACAAAAACAAGACCAAAAAATAAAGCTACAAGACCTGCACAAAACCACATAGTTACAACAGTGCAAACAATAGCATAATTGATTTTAAAAAAACAGACTATGGGCACAGTAAAAATAATCCAAGATGTTAAAGGACTGAGTTCGAAAGAAAAATCACCACAGTTTCCACAAGTCCCCAAGGTCCCGACAGACTCGCCGTCCCACGCATTAAACACATTTGCATGAATAATTTTCTATAGTTGTATAAATCAACGAGTTTAGTTAGATGGATAGGATTAAATATTTCTTGAAAAAGTACCTAGTGCTTTCCTGATGTATATGACAAATAAACTCTTCTCGGGCTTCTAGCCGGGTACAGATATTGATTTTAACTGACATCAAAACATCGGTTAAAACATATTTCTTATTCAAAATTTAGGTATATATTGCATTTAAACAATAAATGGGAAATGGAATGCCAATAAACCAACTTATTTAATTAGCTAAATACTATACAGGATAGTGCGCTGCTTTGTAAACAAAAATAAAGCTGTCAGATAACAATACGATTACAAAATAGTTCTGGAGTCAGGCACATGACAGAAGGAAGTCAGAAAACTAACTGTGGACATATCAAAGATGTTATTTTGGAGTCTGTAACTGGCCACAGATTAACTATAGCCTCTGCTGACCAAGAGAAGCAGCTTCCTGATGGCACTGAGCTTCAGGAGCAGACTTGGCTGTTCCTGGATTCAGACCAAGCCGCTTCTTGACCTTACTGGATTGGGAAAGGTGAACACACTAGAACATCTGCATACATTGTGCATTACCTGTTGATCAAAGAAAAGGCCTTCAGTAGGAACCTGTTCAATCGAATCTGCAGAATCATGGTCAGTCCAACCTCAGGAGTAAATCTGCAGCATACTGGCACGCTTGCATACAAGAGTGTTCAGAGGGCAAGTTCCAAGTCACAGGCAATTCCTTGCCTGATGTATACTAATTGTAGGGAGTCTCTTCTCAGTGAAAATCATCAAACATGATGATATTCATCATTATCTTTTGTACATAGATATTTGACAGCAAGACAAAGGGTGTTTGAAGACTAAGACTTCAACCCAGCCTAAAACTTCTGGTTTGCCAGGCAACAGAGGAATCTATTCTCCTGTATTCTACTGAGGCATTGAGAAACTATAACAAGCATTTCAATGCATTGGAAAGATACCTTCACTGCCAGTCCTGCAAAATTATCTAAATTTACAGATAGGATAAGCAAATCAATATTAGCATCTCTTCCAGGTCAATATCTCCACCACTTAATTAAAGCCTCCATTGTTCAGGGATGTTACATCCTAGCTGTCTAGATACTCAAGCCAAGGCAGTACAATATGGACAGCAAGCTGTTGACCTCTACCATTCTACCCCTAATTACATTGAGTACACCAGTCTGTCTCATTTACCCATGCCCAGTACAGACTCCTGGAAATAAACACTCTATTTTGAACTTTATTACAGGTGGACAGAGAATAAGTTCCAAGGATATTCTAAAAACATCCTTCAAAAAGTAGAACATCTCCAACAACTCCTGGGAATCCCAAGCCTATTACTACTTAAGGGAAAGAGAATTTTGGATAAGACTTTGAGACCGTGTGATGGGAGCCTACACTAATTCAAAATAAGGGATGGAAGGAGACCACTGCCTTTCAAACCACGTCCTGCCCTACCTGGATGTCCATGTTTACCTCATCAGTCACCTCAGAGGCCACAGAACTGAAGTGCAAGCAAAACTTCATCTAAGAACACTGTGATGTACTGCTCCTCACACTAACATTACTCTCTTCTAGTCTAAGGTGGCGGTGCATTCAGATGCAGTGATCACTTTGTCTCCAGATGTAACAGTTTGTCCATGTCCCGTACGTCTTTGTTAGGATCAGAAAAAGCTGCTGGCTTTTAAATATACAGAGCACAGCAATTCCACCTTGCTGGTGAGCTGTTGGACTTCAGAGGAGCTCCACAGCCTAGGCTTATTGCGCACACCATTGCCTGCTGCAGACCTCTGTCAGCAAGGCCATCGGAAGAGGTACGCAAGAAAACAAAACAGGGGAAAACACACTGGAATCTGGGAACAACTTAGGTTGAAGCCCTTTGGGCTGGATCTCCCCTCATTCTTACAGGTAAATGTACATTCACGTTATTGGATAACATAGAAAACCTACAGCACAATACAGGCCCTTTGGCCCACAAATCTGTGCTGAACATGTCCTTACCTTAGAAATTACCCAGGGTTACTCACAGCACTCTATTTTACTAAGCTCCATGTACCTGACCAAAACTCTCTTAAAAGACCCTATCACATCCACCTCCACGATCACCGGCAGCCCATTCCACGCACTCACCACTCTGCATAAAAAACTTACCCCTGACATCTTGAGGACATGATTTGAGAGTTAGGGGGCAGAAGTTTAAGGGAAACACGAGGGGGTATTTCTTTACTCAGAGAGTGATAGCTGTGTGGAATGAGCTTCCTGTAGAAGTAGTAGAGGCCAGTTCAGTTGTGTCATTTAAGGTAAAATTGGATAGGTATATGGACAGGAAAGGAGTGGAGGGTTATGGGCTGAGTGCGGGTAGGTGGGACTAGGTGAGATTAAGAGTTCGGCATGGACTAGGAGGGCCGAGATGGCCTGTTTCCGTGCTGTGATTGTTATATGGTTATCTCCTCTGTACCTACTTCCAAGCACCTTAAAATTGTGCCTCTCGTGCTAGCCACTTCAGCCCTGGGAAAAAGCCTCTGACTATCCACACAATCAATGCCTCTCATCATCTTATACACCTCTATCAGGTCACGTCTCATCCTCAGTCACTCCAAGGAGAAAAGTCCAAGTTCACTCAGCTCATAAGGCATGCTCCCCAATCCAGGCAACATTCTTGGGAGTCTCCTCTACACTCTTTCTATGGTTTCCACATCCTTCCTGTAGAGAGGTGATCAGAACTGGCACAGTACTCCAAGTGGGGTCTGACCAGGATCCTATATAGCTGCAGCATTACTTCTCGGCTCCTAAACTCAATCCTGCGACTGATGAAGGCCAATGCACCGTATGCTTTCTTAACCACAGAGTCAACCTGCACAGCAGCTTTGAGTGTCCTATGGACTCGGAGCCCAAGATCCCTCTGATCCTCCACACTGCCAAGAGTCTTACCATTAATACTATATTCTGCCATCATATTTGACCTACCAAAATGAACCACCTCACACTTATCTAGGCTGAACTCTATCTGTCACTTCTCAGTCCAGTTTTGCATCCTATCAATGTCCCGCTGTAACCTCTGACAACCCTCCACACTATAAACAACACCTCCAACCTTTGTGTTATCAGCAAACTTACTAACCCATCCCTCCATTTCCTCATCCAGGTCATTTAAAAAAATAACAAAGAGTAGGGGTTGCAGAACAGATCCCTGAGGCACTCCACTGGTCACCAACCTCCAAGCAGAATATGACCAGTCCACAACCACTCTTTGCCTTCTGTGGGCAAGCCAGTTCTGGATCCACAAAGCAATGTCCCCTTGGATTCCATTCCTTCTTAATTTTTCAATAAGCCTTGCATGGGGTACCTTATCAAATGCCTTGCTGAAATCCATATACACTACATCTAGTGCTCTACATTCATCAATGTGCTTAGTCACATCCTCAAAAAATTCAATTGCCCTTGACAAAACCACGCTGACGATTCCTAATCATACTATGCCTCTCCAAATGTTCATAAATCCTGCTTCTCAGGATCTTCTCCATTAACTTACCAACAACTGAGGTAAGACTCACCAGGTAAGGGAACAACATCCGCAACCCTCCAATCCTCCAGAACCTCTCCTGTCCCCATTGATGATGCAAAGATCATCACCAGAGGCTCAGCAATCTCCTCCCTCACGTCCCACAGTAGCCTGGGGTACATCTCATCGGGTCCTGGTGACTTATCCAACGTGATGCTTTCCGAAAGCTCTAACACATCCTCTTTCTTAATATCTCCATGCTCAAGCATTTTAGTCCACTGCAAGTCATGCCTACAATAGCCAAGCTCCTTTTCCGTACTGAGTACTGAAGCAAAGTACTGATTAAATACCTCTGCTATTTCCTCCAGTTCCATACTCACTTTTCCACTGTTACACTTGATTGGTCGTATTCTCTCACGTCTTATCCTCTTGTTCTTCACATACTTGTAAAATGCCTTGGGGTTTTCCTTAATCCTGTCCACCAAGGCTTTTTCACGGCTCCTTCCAGCCTGCCTAATTTCATTCTTAATTTCCTTCCTGCTAGCTTTATAATCTTCTAGATCTCTATCATTACCTAGCTTTTTGAACCTTTTGTAAGTTTTTCTTTTCTTCTTGACTATATTTTCAACCACCTTTGTACACCACAGTTCCTGTATCCTACCATCCTTTCCCTGTATCATTGGAACGTACCTATGCAGAACTCCATGCAAATATCCCCTGAACATTTGCCACATTTCTTTCATACATTTCCCTGAGAACATCTGTTCCCAATTTATGCTTCCAAGTTCCTGCCTGATAGTCTCATATTTCCCCTTACTTCAATTAAACGCTTTCCTGCCTTGTCTATTCCTATCCCTCTCCAATGCTATGGTAAAGGAGATAGAATTGTGATCACTATCTCCGAAATGCTCTTCCACTGAGAGATCTGACACCTGAGCAGGTTCAATTCCCAATACCAGATCAAGTACAGCCTCTCCTCTTGTAGGTTTATCTACATATTGTGTCAAGAAATCTTCCTGAACACACCTAACAAACATATTTAAATAAATAAACATTTTTGTGTTTGTTCATTGGGAGTCTAGTAGATTTCTTCCATGCAGAATAATTAGAACCCCAGTAATGATCTTCAGCATCCAAGCTTTATTTATTTATTTATTTATTTATTCAAGGATACAGTGTACAGTAGACCTTATTGGTCCCTTGAGCCACACCATCCCATCAGACTTACAACTCCGACTGGTGGTGGCATCCATTAGTCTTGCGAGACCATGGATCTGCGCCCGCTCCATGGTGCAGGCCTGGGCAAGGTTGTATGGAAAACCAGCAGTTGCTCATGCAGCAAGTAATCTTGGGTGGCTCGTCGTCTAGTTTCTCGTTTATTTGGATGAAATAGTTGATCATCCACAGAAAGTCAATTCACAATACTTACACAAAAAAAAACCTGACCTGAATACAACAGGATTACACTCTGTAGGATTTTATACACATTCTGTTTTCTAGTTCAAAATAACTCAATATCACATTCTCATTTCCAAACATTTCTCAGTTACATTACTGAACATATTTCACACACAAATGTATACACTCGGAACAGTGAAAGTTTTAACTCACCAAATCCTTTGGTGTGATTTAACTGAACTAATTCCCAGTTACACGGTAGAGATCTTGGACAGTCATCTCTGTCGATATTGTCTCATTACAGCTGCTGCTTGCTATAGCCATAGCTTTAACAGATTTTTTATCATTATCATCTCTTCTCCAGGGGTTTTACCCTGAGGTTTTCAAGTAGGGTAGTGATACTCACTATTAATTCCACTTTTAACAGTTTATATCTTTAGTTTCTAATAGTTTGCTGTATTTCTCTTGCTTTACCATGCTGTGTCTGCCATGCTGCGTTCTCGCATAGCCTTTTCTTCTCCAAGTTCTTTTTTTTAAATTGATAAACTTTGTTTTCATAGGTGGAACTCTTTAACATGAAATCTTTGGGTTTAATTAACCTGGGTTAATCCATTCCTTGAAGTACTCACTCCACCATGGCTGTTAAGGCTCAAGTCACTTAAGACTGCTAATGTACTCTGGGTTGGGGTTGGCTGGAATAAACTAATCCTCTCAGATCCCACAAAACAGAATGTCAAAACCTGAGAAGCCAGATAATTTCCCCCTACCATCTTTTCCTTGTCAAAGGGATCAATATCAGTGGCATCCCTTCTGCGATGTAGTAAGGAGATCTCACACAAATTCAGCAATCTGACCCACTGGGCCAGTGTGCAAATTCAAACACCATTCCCAGGAATCCCAGGCAGGATCTCCCACCACAAATCAGCATCCACCATTTTGCCAATCTGTGATGCAGGGAGATACAAAATGCAGTCGTTCGTGATTAGTCACTGGGTATTTAGAAATCACAAAAATAATAGAACTACTAGAATTGCTCCCCAAAATGCTAAATACCCTCTGAAATGTGGGCATCTCATATCTAGAATAAAGTTGCTCGGATTTCTACTAAATCCACCCAAATTTCATATGGCCAGTATGAAAAGCGAGTCATCCCTAAAACCAATTGCATGGGGAAACAAATAAAAAGTAGAAACTTAGAACACAGTAAACATGTAACAGATTAAGAAAACAAGAAAAAAGGAAACTAACTAAACATAAGAAACAAAGTAACAGATTAGAACACAAAACACTAAGGCCAGACTGTACTCCTCTTCTTCTAAAACTTCATGTGGAACTGCAAAAACTTAAAACAGACAGTTAATTTCTTACAGAGAAATAGCAAACTTAACAAGACAACAACTGAGGAGGAAAAAACAACTGGGCAGATCCCAACACATCCAGTGTCTCTTAAAGGCAAAGTCCACACACACACACACACACACACACACACACACACACACACACACACACACACACACACACACACACACACACACACACATACACACATACACACATACACACACACACACACACACACACACACACACACACACACACTGATGCACATAGTCACACCTCACAATAGGCTCCCTAAAGCACCTGTTAGATAGGATCACTCCAATACCCCCTTATCTAATTTCCTCGATAACCATGCGGCTAAAGACTCCCCAGCCTGTTGTCTATGCTTATCCCCTAACTTGCTAATTCCTTAGCAGAGAATTTTCTAAGCTCTGTTGTCTCAAAGGTGTCCATTATACCATCCCCCACATGTTCCTAAGCATCCTCCCCCTCTCCCTCCTGAGAAGAAGCCGAGGACCAATGCCCCCCCCCCCACCCCTCATGGTGGGTGTGGGAATGTGTGATCACTGGCCTGGCCTGTTTCAAACCTGTAAGGTAGAAGGTGAGCTTCTTGAGGATTAAACCAAGATGTCCACGCTATCTTCTCTCCCTCATTTTCATTAACCAGCCAGAGATCCCCATCTCCCAGCCTCACAGTAGATCATCAGCCCACCTTTTCATGGCTCGAACTTTAACAGGGTCAGGCTGCCAACCAGCTTGACGCATCTGGAAGTTCTGCTGTTTCATCAGCTGACAAGCTATCTCAATATCTGTATCCTCTACCTTGTCGCCCTACTCTGAACCATCAACAGTGATTCTCCAAGAATAATACAGCCCTGACAGAGATCCTGCATTTCATTCTTAAGATCCACTATCTTTTTATACAGATGTCTTACAATCACCACAAACAGCCAGAAAGCATCCCATCGGCTATCCTTACTTCTGGGAAAACCCAATGACTTAAGAATGGAAACAATGTGTTGCCCATTTCAACCTCAGCAAAATCTAACTGGTCTGACCAATCTACCGGCATCCCATAACCCATCAGTAGGTTAGCGAGACTTCCAAAGCCTGCGCTATTATCAGTCCACCCTGGGCCTCTGTATCTCCCAAACAGTGGGTCCACTCCTTTAAATAACCTTTTAAAGAAATACATTTCTGCTCGTACCCTACTTGCAGCACCAGAATGTAATGTTGTATCAGGTTTGTGGGTCCAGCAAGAAAGATAGGAAATGCTGACTGCAAATAGGCATATTAATCATTTATTTACAAACAGTAAATTTTTTAATATTTACGTTCCCCAAGTTACAGAAA
This sequence comes from Hypanus sabinus, assembly GCF_030144855.1. Taxonomy (NCBI): domain Eukaryota; kingdom Metazoa; phylum Chordata; class Chondrichthyes; order Myliobatiformes; family Dasyatidae; genus Hypanus; species Hypanus sabinus. The sequence goes on from NC_082720.1 coordinate 32,164,784, forward strand.
CTATAAAGCTGAATATTCAACAAACATAAGTATATTCAACAAATATACTTAGCTGAAGGTACATGCAGAGCATATACTTTCCCAATGGATATGTGCACCACTTGCCTTAAACAAAGTGAGAGAACCTCCTTCACATGCTTTCTACATACTCAGGATATTTGAAACTGGACACCAGGAAGTTATCCAATGGGAAAAGCAGCAACTTCTAATCTAACCAATCACAATAAAGCAAATTTCGACAATCAGAATAAGGCATGCCCTGCACAGGACATGAGGACTGACCATTGTGTCCTGACCTGGCAGCACCACTAAATAAACTAAATCCTATTTGACCAGGGCTAAACAGGGTAAATAAATACACAGTAGAATTTTTTAAGTTGCTTTTAATAACCTTTCATCCAAGAAAGGTAACTTTGTGAGAAATACTGTTTCAACTGTGCAACTCATCATAGTACAGTAGTCTCTGCTTTAATATTTTGAACATTATTATTGCATATTATTGCACATTGGTACACTATTTTCATATTAGTACTATTTTACACTATTATTTTCCTATTTATTATTCATTAAGTGCACTGCTAAGTGTTTTTAAACATTGCTGCTGTAACAACAGTATTACCTATTTGGGATCAATAAATTATTATTATTATTATTATTATTATTATTATTATTATTATTATTATTATTATTATTATTATTATTGTTGTTGTTGTTGTTGTTATCGTTATCACCCCTCCACCCTCACTACCTCTTTATATCTGACATCCAAATATATTTATGTTGAAACTCGCAACTAAAGTTAGCTTTCCATTTCAGGTGTTGATTCAGATTAACCCCTGAGTAGGTTCAAGGACTCACTAAGCAGGGCTTCTCTCAAGTTCACTCTCATCCTGTTCATGGTTTTATGCAAAATTAACAGCTGCAGCCACAATTGGTAGTGTATTGAACACGTGAACAGAGAAACAGGGAGTGGACATATGTGCTTGTTGAATTACCAGGTCTATGCTAGAGTTGCAGATGCAGTATATTTGTATGCAGGGCTGGAAGAGAGCCAGTCATCTCCCTGTTTCCTTTCCCATGCCAAGATTGTGCCTGACTACATTCATGCAAGGTATTGGAGTCTTTGACCCTCCCTCTCTTTTTTGGGAATGTTATGTATGGTGATCAGGATATGTGAGGAAGAGTGGAAATGGGGCAAATAGAAAGATACCTGGCTTAGCCTGATCTCTTTTTCCCTCCTCTCAAATACTTCTTCCCTTTCTTTGGTGCTGGTTCCTGAGTGTTGCCAAGGCTTCATAAATTCCTTATAGCTAAAGGCGTCCACAAGCTGGAAGAGGCGTCCACAAGCTTTTGGAAGAGGACAGCGAGGCTTGAGAGGAAGTGCGGTGGCGGCCATTTTCAAATTGTCCAATTGCTTCTCAGATCGGAGTTCTGAGAGGCGGGACTGCGCAGGCGCGTGAAGGAGGCCCGGGAAGGAGGGAAGATATATAAAGGAGATACTGAGTGGGGTAGTTCTCTTTTGGAAGAGGACAGTGAGGCTTGAGAGGAAGTGCGGCGGCGGCCATTTTCAAATTGTCTAATTGCTTCTCAGATCGGAGTTCTGAGAGGCGGGACTGCGCAGGCACGTGAAGGAGGCCCGGGAAGGAGGGAAGGTATATAAAGAATGCTGCCTTAAGAAGCGGGCAGCGGAGTGAGCCGGGCGCAGAGTGTAGGGCTTGGGAGTGAGCCGGGCGCAGAGTGTAGGGCTTGGGCTCAGAGGGCTTAGGCGGAGGAGGGCACAGTAGGCTTATCTTTTAGTTCTTGTATTTTCAGTTATTTGGGAGGTATGAGTGTGAGGGCAGCTTGTTGTTCTCGGTGTCGGATGTGGGAGATCCTGGAGTCTCCGAGCCTCCCGGACATCCACATCTGCGCCAGGTGCGCCGAACTGCAGCTCCTGAGGGACCGAGTTAGGGAACTGGAGCTGCAGCTCGATGACCTTCACCTGGTCAGGGAGAGTGAGGAGGTGATAGAGAGGAGTTACAGGCAGGTGGTCACTCCGGGACCACGGGAGGCAGATAGGTGGGTTACAGTCAGGAAGGGGAAGAGGCAGGTACTAGAGAGTACCCCAGTGGCTGTACCCCTTGACAATAAGTACTCATGTTTGAGTACTGTTGGGGGGGACAGCCTACCTGGTGGGAGTGACAGTGGCCGAGCCTCCGGCACAGAGGACGGCCCTGTAGCTCAGAAGGGTAGGGTTAGAAGAAAGAGGTCCATAGTAATAGGGGACTCAATAGTCAGGGGCTCAGACAGGCGTTTCTGTGGAGGTGACCAGATGGTAATTTGCCTCCCTGGTGCCAGGGTTCGGGACGTTTCTGATCGCGTCCAAGATATCCTGAAGTGGGAGGGTGAAGAGCCAGAGGTCATGGTACATGTAGGTACCAATGACATAGGAAGGAAAGGGGAAGAGGTCCTGAAACGAGAGTGTAGGGAGTTAGGAAGGCAGTTAAGAAGAAGGACCGCAAAGGTAGTAATCTCGGGATTACTGCCTGTGCCACGCGACGGTGAGAGGAGGAATAGGATTAGGTGGAGGATGAATGCGTGGCTGTGGGATTGGAGCAGGGGGCAGGGATTCAAGTTTCTGGATCATTGGGACCTCTTCTGGGGCAGGAGTGACCTGTTCAAGAAGGACGGGTTACACTTGAATCGTGGGGTGACCAATATCCTAGTGGGGAGGTTTGCTAGGGCTACAGGGCGGACTTTAAACTAGTAAGATGGGGGGGCGGGAGACTATTTGAGGAGACTATGGGAGAGGAGGTTAGTTCACCAGTGGAGCAAGTAAATAGACAGTGTGTGAGGGAGGAAAGGCAGGTGGTGGAGAAGAGATGCGCTCAGCCCGAAGATGTAGGGGAGAAGAAAGAAAAGGATAATAAATTTGAATGCATTGTTAGGGATGGAAAGAGAGGAGGAGATGGAGAGTATCTTAAGTGTATCTATGTCAATGCTAGGAGCATTGTAAGAAAGGTGGATGAGCTTAAAGCGTGGATTGATACCTGGAATTATGATGTTGTAGCTATTAGTGAAACATGGTTGCAGGAAGGGTGTGATTGGCAACTAAATATTCCTGGATTTAGTTGCTTCAGGTGTGATAGAGTAGGAGGGGCCAGAGGAGGAGGTGTTGCATTGCTTGTCCGAGAAAATCTTATGGCGGTGCTTTGGAAGGATAGATTAGAGAGCTCCTCTAGGGAAAAATTTGGGTGGAATTGAAGAATGGGAAAGGTGCAGTAACACTGATAGGAGTGTATTATAGGCCACCTAATGGGGCGCGTGAGTCGGAGATAGCAGATATTTGTAGTAAACACAAGGTGGTGATTGTGGGAGATTTTAATTTTCCACACATAGACTGGGAAGCTCATTCTGTAAAAGGGCTGGATGGTTTAGAGTTTGTGAAATGTGTGCAGGATAGTTTTTTGCAACAATACATAGAAGTACCGACTAGAGATGGGGCAGTGTTGGATCTCCTGTTAGGGAATGCGATAGGTCAGCTGACAGATGTATGTGTTGAGGAGCACTTCGGGTCCAGTGATCACAATAGCATTAGCTTCAATATAATTATGGAGAAGGACACGACTGGACCTAGAGTTGAGATTTTTGATTGGAGAAAGGCTAACTTTGAGGGGATGCGAAGGGATTTAGAGAGAGTGGATTGGGTCAAGTTGTTTTATGGGAAGGATGTAATAGAGAAATGGAGGTCATTTAAGGGTGAAATTATGAGGGTACAGAATCTTTATGTTCCTGTTAGGATGAAAGGAAAGGTTAAAGGTTTTCAAGGGATATTAGAAATTTGGTTCGGAAAAAGAGGGATGTCTACAATAGATATAGGCAGCATGGAGTAAAGGAATTGCTCGAGGAATATAAAGAATGTAAAAGGAATCTTAAGAAAGAGATTAGAAAAGCTAAAAGAAGATACGAGGTTGGTTTGGCAAATAAGGTGAAAGTAAATCCGAAAGGTTTCTACAGTTATACTAAAAGCAAGAGGATAGTGAGGGATAAAATTGGCCCCTTAGAGAATCAGAGTGGTCACCTATGTGTGGAACCGAAGGAGATGGGAGAGATTTTGAATGATTTCTTCTCTTCGGTATTCACTAAGGAGAAGGATATTGAATTGTCTAAGGTGTGGGAAACAAGTAAGGAAGTTATGGAACCTATGACAATTAAAGAGGTGGAGGTACTGGCGCTTTTAAGAAATTTAAAAGTGGATAAATCTCTGGGTCCTGACAGGATATTCCCCAGGACCTTGAGGGAAGTTTGTGTAGAAATAGCAGGAGCTCTGACGGAGATCTTTAATATGTCATTAGAAACGGGGATTGTGCCGGAGGATTGGCATATTGCTCATGTGGTTCCATTGTTTTAAAAGGGTTCTAGAAGGAAGCCTAGCAATTATAGACCTGTCAGTTTGACATCAGTGGTGGGTAAATTAATGGAAAGTATTCTTAGAGATAGTATTTATAATTATCTGGATAGACGGGATCTGATTAGAAGTAGCCAGCATGGATTTGTGCGTGGAAGGTCATGTTTGACAAACCTTATTGAATTTTTTGAAGAAGTTACGAGGAATGTTGACGAGGGTAAGGCAGTAGATGTAGTCTATATGGACTTCAGCAAAGCCTTTGACAAGTTCCACATGGAAGGTTAGTTAAGAAGGTTCAGTCATTAGGTATTAATGCTGGAGTAATAAAATGGATTCAACAGTGGCTAGATGGGAGATGCCAGAGAGTAGTGGTGGATAATTGTTTATCGGGATGGAGGCCGGTGACTAGCAGGGTGCCTCAGGGATCTGTTTTGGGCCCAATTTTGTTTGTAATATACATAAATGATCTGGATGATGGGGTGGTAAATTGGATTAGTAAGTATGCCGATGATACTAAGGTAGGAGGTGTTGTGGATAATGAGGTGGGTTTTCAAAGCTTGCAGGGAGATTTATGCTGGTTAGAAGAATGGGCTGAACATTGGCAGATGGAGTTTAATGCTGAGAAGTGTGAGGTTCTACATTTTGGCAGGAATAATCCAAATAGAACATACAGAGTAAATGGTAGGGCATTGAGGAATGCAGAGGAACAGAGAGATCTAGGAATAACTGTGCATAGTTCCCTGAAAGTGGAGTCTCATGTAGATAGGGTGGTGAAGAGGGCTTTTGGAACGCTGGCCTTTATAAATCAAAGCATTGAGTACAGAAGTTGGGATGTAATGCTAAAGTTGTACAAGGCATTGGTAAGGCCAAATTTGGAATATTGTGTGCAGTTCTGGTCACCAAATTATAGGAAAGATATCAATAAATTAGAGAGAGCGCAGAGACGATTTACTAGGATGTTACCTGGGTTTCAGCAATTAAGTTACAGAGATAGTTTGAACAAGTTAGGTCTCTATTCATTGGAGCGTAGAAGGTTGAGGGGGGATTTGATCGAGGTATTTAAAATTTTGAGAGGGATAGATAGAGTTGACGTGAACAGGCTGTTTCCATTGAGAGTAGGGGAGATTCAAACTAGAGGACATGATTTGAAAGTTAGGGGGCAGAAGTTTAAGGGAAACACGAGGGGGTATTTCTTTACTCAAAGAGTGATAGCTGTGTGGAATGAGCTTCCTGTAGAAGTAGTAGAGGCCAGTTCAGTTGTGTCATTTAAGGTAAAATTGGATAGGTATATGGATAGGAAAGGAGTGGAGGGTTATGGGCTGAGTGCGGGTAGGTGGGACTAGGTGAGATTAAGGGTTCGGCACGGTCTAGAAGGGCCAAGATGGCCTGTTTCCGTGCTGTGATTGTTATATGGTTATATGTTATATGGTTATATGGTTATAAGCTGCTGATGTAGGAGATATGCCCACCACCAGTGGAATCGTCTTGCAGTTTATGAATATTATCATTGAACATTATCTTGACAGTTTCAGAAACAGGAAAATGTTGACATAACCTCAGAAAAAATGCACGTTCCTGAAAATAGGTCTCACTGTAAATTATCCGTAGCACTTCGTGGAACAGTCCCTTATTCAACAAGCACCCGTGTTAAAGAAAAAGTGGCTTGTTCTTGGGTAACTGTAGATTATCAATAGCTCCTCAATAATCTCCACAACAATTATTCAAAGGACTTGAGACCAGAATGAGCAGCAAATGTTCACCATCTGTTATTTTTTCATGCATGCTGTGCCAATTCCCAACCAACACCCTCCTTTCCTTGTCGTCCCCAGAAAAATGACCTGACTTTTTACACATCAGTTCACCCCCGACTGCAATCATTCTTTTCACATTCAGTACAGCATAACCCAGTTTATACAATTAACAACGATGACATGATACAATTATGATCTTTTTGTTCCTTTATGCACCTTTCAGTACTGCTAGTTATACTTCTATTTTTTTCAAGCTTTAGAAAGAATATAATTTAAATGTAGGTGTATTTGTTACAGGGAGAAAATAATACAAATTGACAAGGCTATCCATGTGGTCCATTAACAAAACAATTGTGTTCCATAAAGATTTGTCTGACAAACGAGTCTTTGGCCATCAGACTATTACATTAAGCAGCTTTTCTTTGGCTTTGCACATCTGGCAGAATCAATTAAATGATAGCTTTTATAATTAATGTATACAGGGCTACTGGCAGTAGCGTCACAGATGGAAATTTACATATTACACCATCTACAGAGTTGGGTACATTATTTACATGGGTCACTTTATTAAATCCCTTCTTTGTGTTTAATTTCTTTAGCAAATAAACAAATTAAATCAGCTGACACAGCTATTGAGTTATTAAACCAGAAATTGCTTTAATGCAGTGATCCATTCATTTATGTCACTAACCAATTGATGCATTGGCAAAAGGCAATACCTAAAACTCCAGTGACCTGAATATATGTAGATAATACTTTGAATTTCCTATTTAGTCCAGCTCATAAATTTGGGTGTCCCATAATTATAATGTTAGAATAAATAGGAAGACATAAACATGAAATTACTTTCTGATTATCGTTCCCTGTCTTTTTCTCCAAACAAAAAATATTATCAAAAAATGGAATTATTTGTAAAAATGAATGAGCAGAATCAATGACAAAATGATTCCCACGAATTTGTAATCTTTATTTGTAAAAATGGGATGTTCATGTAACATTCTAGTAGACCAGAAAATAACTCTAAAAGCATTCATACTACTTCTTTAGTGTTACATAAATTTCATGTATATGTTACATACATTGTTATGTAATGAGTTTTTATTCCTGTTAGTATGCTTGTAGTGAGGCAATCCTATCATCCATTATGCATTTACTGATTTAGCACTATTTCATCACAAGTTCATTCTGAGGAGAACTTTATCACCTGAAGTATGAAAGAATCATACACTCGATGTCCACTTTATAAGGTACACCTGTACACCTGCTCATTAATGCAAAAATCTAATCAGCCAATCATGTGGCAGAAACTCAATGCATAAGAGCATGCAGGTGTGGTCAAGAGTTGTTCAGACAAAACATCAGAATAGGGAAGAAAGGTGATCTAAGTGACTTTCTCCATGGAATGATTGTTGGTGCCATACAAGGTGGTTTGAGTATCTCAGAAACTGATCTTCCAGGATATTCATACTAGAGTTTACAGTGAATGGTGCGAAAATCAAAAAAAAATCGAGTCAGCAGGATTTCCGTAGGTGTAAACACTTTGCTAATGAGGAAGTTCAGAGGAGAATGACCAAACAAAAGAAAATCTGCAGATGCTGGAAATCTGAGCAACATAGAAAATGCTGGAGGATCTCAGCAAGCCAGGCAGCAACTATGGAAAAAAGCATCGTCGCCATTTCGGACCGAAACCCTTTGGTTCCATTCGCCACTTCATTAACCCCATCAATTTCCCGAACTTCCAGTAATGCCTGCCCTCCCCCTTCACCATTTCCCATCCCCTTTTCTCTCTCTCATGTTAACTCTTTGCCTGCCCATCACCTCCCATCACCTTCCCACCCACCTTCTGTCTTTTTCACAATCAACTTCCTAGCTCTTTGCTTCATCCTTCCCCCTCCAGGTTTCACCTGTCGCCTGGTGTTTCTCTCTCCCTTCTCCATCACCTTCCCACCCACCTTCTGTCTTTTTCACAATCAACTTCCTAGCTCTTTGCTTCATCCTTCCCCCTCCAGGTTTCACCTATCGCCTGGTGTTTCTCTCTCCCTTCTCCCCCACCTTTCAAACCTACTCCTCAGCATTTTTTCCTCCAATCCTGCTGAGGGGTTTCAGCCCAAAACATCGACTGTGCATTTTTCCATAGCTGCTACCTGGCCTGCTGAGTTCCTCCGGCGTGCAGTGTGTGTTGAGGAGAATGACCAGACTGACAGGAAAGCGACAGGAATTTGAATAACTGCACATTACAACAGTGGTGTGCAGAAGTATACTTCTGCAAGCGCAACAGTTAAACCTTGAAGTGGACGAGCTACAGAAGCAGAAGATCACAAGCGTACACTCGTGGCCATTTTATTATGTATGAGAAGTATCTAATAAAAGTGGCTAATGAATGTGGTAACTGGTGTGAGATAATATCTCCCAGGAACCACCCAGCAACATTTTTCAATGGGAAAGGTTGGTTGAGTATTACAATCCTTTTATTGCAGCAACCATGTAACACCCTTGCAAATCTTAAATTGAATGTTAGGACTTCCTCTGTACATTCATGTATTTGTTACATTAAACGCCTGGGATTTTACAAAAGGGCCTAGGTGACAACGTGCATGCTTAAAAATTGAGTATAACGATAAAATTAATTAGCTTTCCTTTACTCAAAAAGTCTATTTTAGTAGTCAGCTTAAAGTTCTTTAAATGTTAATCAATAAATGCAGCCCATAATATTCTTTAAGATGCCTGCATTCATAATACTTATATATAACTTTTTGCCTACTGAAAGAACCTCTGTAATCCACGAAGCTTGTCATATGATAATTATTGTGCAATGGAAGATCCTCGTAGCTTTCTAAATAATTTTCTTCCATGGAGTATCTGCATGAATAATTTTCTGAATGTTACGTAGTGCGACTACGCATTAAACCAAATACCATTTTCTTATTCATTTGTATCAAATACATATCCATTCAAATTTGACTTCTATGTCCCAATTATTTACATTTCTGACATTGACGGGACAATCTAGGCCACTTGACTAAGGTGGATCTCTTTATCTCGTCATTGACTAGTCTGCATGCAACTAATCTTTTAAACTTTAAGCTTGAAGGAGGGTAAACTGGGAATCCAGTGGAGTCAAAGAGCTACAAAAAAGCTCCCAGGTAAGTAATAAAAGTTGCAAAAAGATGAGAAACAGTTGTGGGTAATTTTTTAGCTAAGAACATGGGTTTTCATAAATAGATTAAGAGTAACAATGGGAAAAGGGTATATAAACCCATTAAAGATAAGCACTTGTAAGACTATTACAGACAATAAGAATAAAGCAGTATATTAAATGAGCATTTTTTATCCATCTTTACAATGGGGGGGGGAGAAGAGATAAAGTACCAGAAGAATTATCAACCGAAAAATAAATCAAAGAAGAAACTAAGTAAAATTGATCATTACATTGGAGAGTAATGAGACAGAAAGAAGATCATCTGACACACAAGTCAAGATCGAATGATTTTGTGTGTGGTGCAGATCATCAAATCAGTAAGTGAGAGATTGCGAGGCTCACCCAGGCAGGAGAATTTTTCTTTGCTTTAATGAAGTTTTGTACTTCCCAGAACAGTTCTTAGCAACCCAAACCAGTTCTAAAAGCTACTCAAAAAATACATTTTATATTTTCAAAGCTATTCAGAAAAAAATATAAAAGCTAGCTCATCACGCTTTCCTTCCAGAACCACGTTGAGTGTTCCCACTCATCAAAGATGAAGCACTCCCTCCCTGTCTGTCCTCTGTAATCACTGCACTTACATTCATTTACACCAGCTTGTTACGAACAAGAGTTACATCTGAGAGGGAAGGTGTGGTGGAGATAAAAACTGTTCAGCCAATTATTACTGTACAAGTTCTTTAGAACAACTTTTCAAAACTGTATTTGTAATTGTAGACATCAAACAGTACAGCAATAGAACAGGCGCTTTAGCCCATGATGTCTGCACCTGCCATGATGTTAAAATAAATGAATCCTATCTGTCAGCACAGGGTCCATATCCCTTTATTCCCGACCTGGTTGTGTGCCTGTCCAAATGCTTCTTAAATGTTGTTATCATATCTGCTTCTACCACCTTGCCCCTCTGTGCAAAAAAAAAACTGCCTAATAAATTCCAATTAAATGTCCTCCGTAAGCTAGGACCTGGACCTGGCCCCACTACAATGTGCCTTTCACCACAACAGGTCTGTTATTGTGGTTGCATCCTGTAGCATCTGTCTGTTTTTACAATGCCGAGTTCCTAGCTCGAATTCAACCCAGCACAGATGGAAAGTGTCCAAGGAGCCAGTCGGATTTGAACTCAGAAGCATTTGCCCCGAAGACCTGTGCTGATGCCATGACATGACCAACTGGCTACACATAATAAGTCTACAGGGGATGCAATTTCACTGGCTCTCCACCCACCTTGGATCACCTGGACAACAGTAATACCTGCTCCAGGCTGCTGTTTATTGATTACGGCTCAGCACTCAACACAACCCCAGTTCTAATCAACATGCTCCAACCCTGCGCTTCTGTACCTTCCTCTGCAATTGGATCCTTGACTTCCTCAATGGGAGACCACAATCAGTGCAGGTTAAAAATAACATCTCCACCTCAGTGACAATCAACACTGGCACACTTCAAGGATACGTGCTTAGCCCATTGCTCTATTCTCTCTACAGCCTTGATGGTATGGCTAGGCACAGCTTAAACAGCATCTAGAAATTTGGCAATGACACTACTTTGGCAATATCTTGGATGGTGATAAAGAGGTATACAGAAGAGAGACAGATTGCTGACTGAGTGGTATTGCAACAACATTCTTGCACTGAGGAATTAATTGTGGACGTCAGGAAGGGGAAGTTGAGGGAGAACCAGTCTGCATTGATAGATCAGCAGTGGAAAGGGTGAGCAGTTTCAAGTTCCTGGGTGTCATCATCTCTAGAGATCCATCCTGGGCCCAACATATTGATGCAATTACAAAGAAGATACATCAGCGGCTATACTTCATTAGGAGTTTGAGGAGAATTCATATGTCGCCAAAGACACTCGCAAATTTCTACAGATGTACTGTGAAGAGAATTCTAACTGGTTGAATCACCATCCGGTTATGGAGGAATTGCACAGGATTGGAAAAAGCTGCAGAAAGCCAGCTCCTTCGTATCCTCTAGCCTCCCCAGCATTGAGGACACCTTCAAAACACCATGCTATTAAAAGACAGTATACATAATTAAGGACATTCATCACCGATTGGAAGGTACTAGTTAGAAGGAGGGGATTCTCATTGCTACTATCAAGGAAGAGGTACAGGAGCCTGAAGATACACACTCAACATTTCAGGACAGCTTCTTCCCCTCTTCCATATGGTTTCTGAATTGACAATGAATTCTGAACATCATCTCACTATTCTTTCTCTCTTTTTGCACTACTTATTTAATTTAATTTATATATATTTGTATATATATTTCTTACCATAATTTATAGCTTTTATTATTATGTATTGCAAAGCACTGCTACCACAAAACAAATTTCATGACATTTGCCAATGATACTAAACCTGATTCTAACTCTGATTCTGATTCTCAGCTTAAACCTATGCTCTCTAGTATTAGATATTTCTGTCTTGGGGAAAGGACTAACTATGCCTATCATACTTTTATTACATTACTCCTCTGCCTCCAACATTGCACAGAAATCAATCCAAGTTTATCCATCCTCTCCTTCTAACTAGTACCTTCCAATCCAGGCAACATCCAGGTGTAGCTCCTGAACATCCTTGCCAAAGGCTACACATCCTTCCTGCAATATGTCCACAAAGCCCCAAAAGCTGCCTAACCAAAATTTAGACAGGTGTAACATCTTTAGCCAGAGGGTTGTGAATCTGTGGCACTCATTGCCACAGATGGCTGTGAAGGCTAAGTCATTGGGTATATTTAAAACAGAGATTGATTAGTAAGGTTACAGGGAGAAGCCCAGAGAATGAGGCTGAGAGGTTAAATAATTTGGCTATGATTAAGTGACAGAGCAGACTCAATAGACCAACTGGCCTAATTCTGCTGCTATGTCTTATCATCTTATGGTCTAATATGACTTCCCAACCTTTATTCTCAGAGCTCCGATCGATCAAGGCGGGTAAACTGTATGCTTTATTTACCACCCTACCTATTTGCACTCCAAAATTCATCTGCATGTCAATGCCCCTGACGGTCTTGCCATTTACTGTATATTTTTATCTTGCATTTGACATCTGAAATGCACCACCTCACACTTGTCCAGGTTAGACTTCCAACGATCCATATCCTGCTATATCCATTGACAACCTTCCTTATGACAGGCAATTCCACAAATTTTGATATCATCTGTAAACTTGCAAATGACAGCATCTTTATTGTCATTCAAATCATTGGTACAATGATTTGAAGAGTATAAGACATAGGAGCAGAATTAGGCCATTAAGTCTGCTCCACCATTCCATCATGGGTGATTTATTATCCCTCTCAAACCCATTTTCCTGCCCTCTCCCCTTTGGTGCCCTTATTAATCAGGAAGCATAAGGTCATTAAAGTTATGGGGCTGAGAGAAAAAGAAACCATGATTGAATGATGGAGAAGTTTTGATGGTTTAAATGGCCTAATTCATCTCCATCTTACAACCTTAGGAACAGTTGCTACCCTCTGCTATCAGCTTTCTGAACTCCATTATCCCATGAACACTACCTCACTATTTTGCTCTCTTTTTGCACTACTAATTTAACTTTGATCTATGTTTTTATTATAATTTATTGTATATTTTATGCCACCACAAAACAATAAATTTCATGACATATCTCAGTGTTAATAAATTTGATTCTGAACATAATCGGGTGATCAGAACTGAATGCAATACTCCAAATGCAGCCCAACTGGAGTCTTAATATAACCGTAACATAAATTCCTAATTCTTGAACACCATTCCTTGACTAATAAAGGCAAGCATGCCACATGCCTTCTAGTCATCCTATCAGCTGGGTAGCCACTTTCAAGTAGCTATGTGGACTTGGACTGAAGATCCCTCTACATATCAACATTGTTAAGTGTCTTGCCACTAACATTTGATTTCCTGCAGTACAACCCATCACACTTAGTTGGGTTAAACTCCATCTGCCTTTTCTCTGTCCATATCTGCAACTGATCCTTATCCAGTTGTATCTTTTTCCAGTCTTCTACACTATGCTATCCACAGCATTACCAATCTTCATACCATCTTCAAACTTACTAATCCACCTGACTACACTATTACCCATGTCACTTATAGATATTACAAACAGCAAAGGTTTCAGTACAGATCCCTTGCTAGTCACAGACCACCAGCCAGAGTAAGTCCCATTGACCACAATCTTCTGTCTTCTATGAGCAACCTCCACACTGATCTCCATATTATCCACATCCTTTTCTTTGATAAATACTGATCAAAAGTACTCATTTAGGGACTCACCCACATCCTCCACTTCCAAGCACATGTTCCCTCCTTCAGTGGAGTTACACTCTTTCTCTTGGTATATGTATAGAATAATTTGGGATTCCCTTTACTCCCTCTTGCCAAGGATTTTTCATGTCCCTTCCTGGCTTTCTTGATTCCTTTCTTGAGTTCTTTTCTGGCTTCTTTATAATTTTCAAGCAATCTGTTTGAATTTAATTTTCTAAACATCACAAATGTTTCCTTCTTCTTGTTCTTGACTATATTGACCACCACTTTTGACATCCAAGGCTCCTGTACCTTGCCATCCTTGTCATTCCTTCTTACTGGATCAGATGGACTTTAAACACTCTCCACGTGTCAGATGTGTACTTGTCCAGTAGTAGCTGTTCTCAACAATTCTCGCTGATTCCTGCCTAATATTCTTATAATTTGCACTTCTCAATTTAATACTCTTCTACAAGTTCCATGCTTATCCTTAGACCATAAGACATCAGAGCTGAATTAGGCCATTCAGCCCATTGAGTCTGCTCCGCCATTCCATCATGGCTGATCCTAGATTCCACTCAACCCCAAACACCTGCTTTCTCACCATATCCTTTGATACTCTGTCCAATTAGGAAACTATCAACTTACGCGTTAAATATACTCACGAACTCAGCCTTCACCACAGTCTGTGGCACAGCATTCCACAGATTCACTACTCTCTGGCTAAAAAAAATTCTCTTTACTTCTGTTCTAAAAGGACACCCCTCAATTTTCAGGCTATGCCCTCTAGTCTGGATACCACCACCACTGGAAACATCCTCTCCACATCCACATTATCTAGTCTTTTCAACATTTGGTAGATTTCAATGAGATCCACCCCCCCTGCCCCCCATCCCTAAATTCTTCTAAATTGCAGTGAGTACAGGCCCAAAGCTACCAAAAAAGACCCTCATATGTTAACCCCTACATTTCTAGAATCATCCTTACAAACCTCCTCTGGACTCTCTCCATTGACAACACATCCTTTCTGAGATATGGGGCCCAAAACTGTTGACAATACTCCAAGTGCGGTCTGACTAATATCTTATAAAGACTCAACATTATCTCCTTATTTTCCTATTCTATTCCCTATACTTGCTACTTCCTTGAACTCTGATAGATTTCTCAAGCAAGATGTCCCTCTACAGAAATCATGCTGACTTTCTCTTATTTTATCATTAGTCTCAAAGTACCCCAAAACCTCATATTTAATATTAGATTTAAACACTTTCCCAGCCACTGAGGTTAGGCTAAATGGCCTATAATTTCCTTTCTTTTGCCTTCCTCCCTTCTCAAAGAGCGGAGTGACGTTTATAATTTTCCATTCCACTGGGACCATGCAAGGATCAAGTGATTCTTGAAGGATCGTGACCAATGCATCCATTATCACTTCAGCAATCTTGCTCAGAACTTTGCAATGAAGTCCATCTGATCCAGGTGACTTAACCACCTTAAGACATTTCAATTTGCCTAGCACTTTTTCCTTTGTAGTAGCGATGGTACTCACTCCTGCTCCCTGATACTCACAGACCTCTGGCACATACTGCATCTGAAGACTGATGCAAAAGTACTCATTAAGTTCATCTGCCATTTCTTTGTCCCCCATTACTCCCTCATCAGCATCATTTTCCAGTGGTTAATATCAACTCTCACCTCTCTTTTACTCTTTATATAACTGAAAAAAACTTTTGTATCCTACTTTATATTATCTAGTTGGCCCTCATATTTCATCTTTTCCCTTCTTACAGCCTTTTTAGTTGCCTTTATTGCATTTTAGAAGCTTCCCGATCATCCAACTTCCCACTCACTTTTGCTATTTTATATGCCCTTTCCTTGGCTTTTATGCAGCCCTTAACTTCTCTTGTCAGCCACAGTTGCCAACCCCAGCCATTTGAGAACCTCTTCTTTTGTGGGACATACCTATCCTGCGCCTTGTGAAACTTCAGCCACGTCTGCTCTGCCGTCATCCCAGCCAGCATTCAGTGCCAATCCGTCCTTATCTATAACTATCTTAAAACTTAAGGAGTTGTGATCATTGTTCCTTAACTCTTCTTCTACTGAAAGATCATTCACCTGGCCAGGCTTATCACCCAGCACCGGGTCCAGTATGGCCTCTCCTCTTAATGGACTATCCACATATCAGGACCTTGTCTGAGTTTAGCTTCCTAAACCTTAAGTACACCTAGAAGAGATCTGTGGCCACCAGTAATCTAACACAATGGTGTACATGCAGTCCTACTGTACCCTCAAGTTCAGACTTGCTCAAGTTCTAAAGCTGGAAAGAAACCAAGAAAATCAAATTAAGCCTAACATGTCTCTGACTCTGGTACCCTTGTATCTTATTTCATTCAGGATTTTAGGGCCCTAAACTGACCTGGATTTTGGCTTATGTCCCTGAGCACCTTTCCGACTATTGGTCAACTCCAAACCCAGAGTGTCATTGTGCCAGGAGAGAGAACAGAAGGGATTCAAGCTCTGTGGCTACCCTAAATTTGTAGCCACTACCTGCATTCCTCTCCAGTGCCCGTATGCTTCTGCTGAATGACATCACTTTTTGAGGAGTTGGAACAATCTTAGCGAATCTCAAAACCTGGTGGTTAGCCTATGGCCGAGAATGCTATAATAAACTGAGCAACCAAATGGAACAGCAGTGAATATCTCACAGAGTTCAGTACATATGCTGTGCACTTCAGCCAGAACAGTAGATGGAGAGTTGGAAAATCATCCGCAGTATTAGAATTTAACAACTGGAACATTCAAATCTTGCATCTTACACAGTTGACTCATTTCTCAAAGATAGATACACCTAATAATTTCTAACCCAGATTATTTAAATAAATTAGTGAAAGTACATTAGATCCATTAGCCTTTTTATCCAAATATCATTAAATTCAGGAATTTTGCCATGGACTCAAAATTTGCTGAGCAGTTGAACAAGTGCCAGTTTGTCACCAGTAAATATATAAATGCTTGGACAAATCTTAATGATCAGAATCAAAATTAGGCTTATAATCACTGCCCTATATGACACAAAATGTGTTGTTTTTCAGCAGCAGTGCAATGCAAATACATAAAAATTACTATACATTAGAAAATAATCAAACAGTGCGAAAGAGAAATAATGGAGTAGTTTTCATTATTCATAAATCTGATGGCAGAGGGCAAGAAGCTGCTCCTAAATCTTTGAGTGCAGAGTGCAAGTCTTCACGCTCCTGCACCTCCTCCTTAATGACAGTAACAAGAAGAGGGCATGTCCCAAATGGTGACAGTCTTTATTGATGGATGCACTGCTTCTTAAAGATATCCTCAATGGTGAGGATCTTTGTGCCCAATGTGGTACTGTTGAGTCTAAACACTCTGTAGCCTCTTGCGATTCAGTGTATTGTAGCCTCTGTACCAGGCTGTGATGCAACCTAACAGAATGCTCTCCACCGTACATCTATAGAAATTTGCCAAGAGTACTGGGTGACATATCAAATCCCCTCAAACTCTGATTGGAGAAGACCTGCTGCCATTTCTTCTTTGTTATTCCATCAATATGCTGGGCCCGGGGTAAATCCTCCAATTTGCTGATGTGCAGGAACTTGAATCTGCTCATCTGATCCTTTGATGAGGACAGGTGTGTCTTCTCTTGTCTTCCCATTCCTGAAGTCCACAATCAGCTCCTTGGTCTTATTGACATTGTATATGAGGCTGCTGTTGCATCATCACTCAACCAGCTGATCTATCTCAATTCTGTACAAATCCTCGTTGCCATATGAGATTTTACAGTGTTGAGTTGTGCTTAGCTACATAGTCTCGAGTGTAGAGGGAGTAGAGCGGTGGGCTAAGCAAACAGGTGGACCTGTGTTGATTGTTAGTGAGAAGGAGACATTATCACTGATCTGCATTGTCTGTCATCTCCCAATAAGGAAGTTAAAGATCCAGTTTCACATGTAGTTCCAGATGCCCAGCTTTTGAAGTTTGATGGAGATAACAGGGTTGAAAGCTGAGCTGTGATTAATAAACGGCAGCCTGATGTATGTCTTGCTGTTGCAAAGCCAAGTGCAGAGCCAGTGAGATTGTGTCCACTGTATGTGAGGCAGAAGACGAATTACACTGTGAACCCAACAATGTGGCCCTTGCTCAGGCAGAAGGTAACTGTAGTTATATCTAACCTTTCCAAGCACTTCGTTACTGCAGACGTGAGTGCTACTGGGTGATAGTCATTGAGGCAGTTCACCCTGCTCTTCTTGGGCATTGGTAGAACTGGTGCCCTTTTGAAGCAGCTGGGAACCTCAGACTTGAACACCCCAGCACAGAATGATGTTGTCAACCTTGCTCAAGAGACTTGCACATGTGCATGCATCATAAATCCACAGGTAATAAACAGTTATAGAACACAAAATGAAAAGGCAGTATAAAGTTAACTGGGGGGTGGGGGGGTGCTGCTATAAACAAGTTCAACTCTCCCTACAGCAAATGATGCTTTGCATGTAGTTCAAAGGAACAAATCAACATCTATGATTGGTTATTGCACATGGTTACAGATATAATCAGGAACAGAAGTTAAAAATAGCAGGACATTTTTAAAAAGTGTGAGGAAAATAAGAGGAGGTGTTTAAAAGTAAGAGTTGGAAAGTAGGATTGGACCCTTTTAAAAGTTTAGACTGGCTGACATTGAAGCCATCTGGACTGCGGTTCCCACATATAGAGGGGAATCTGTCTCACTAATGTGAGGAATGAACAGTCCAGCTAGGGATTAGGTAGAGGAAAAAGAATTCAAACAAGAAGAGCACAGTGGCACAGCCTGAAGACCAACTGCCATGACCTGAGTTCAATCCTGACCTTTAGCGTTATCAGTGTGGAGTTTGCACATTCATGATCATCTGGGTTTCCCCCAGGTTTTCATACTTTCTTCTCACATTCCAAATAAATGTGAGTTGGATTAAAACATTCTTTTTAAGTCAGAGAGTGATGGATTTTCTGCAGAGAATAAGGCTGAAGTGGGGGTGGGGTGGAGAGCTGGCATTGCTAATTAACATGGAAACATAGAAAACCTACAGCACAATACAGGCCCTTCGGTCCATAAAGATATGCCAAACATGTCCCTACCTTAGAAATTACTAGACTTCCTCATAACCCTCTATTTTTCTAAGCTCCATGTACCTATCTAGAAGTCTCTTAAAAGACCCTATCGTATCCTCCTCCACCACCATTGCCGGCAGCCCCTTCCACGCACTCACCACTCTCTGAGTAAAAAACTTACCCCTGACATCTCCTCGGTACCTGCTCCCCAGCATCTTAAACCTGTGTCCTCTTCTGGGAACCATTTCAGGCCTGGGAAAATCCTCTGACTATCTACACAATCAATGCCTCTCATCATCTTATACACCCCTATCAGGTCACCTCTCATCCTCCGTCGCTCCAAGGAGAAAAGGCTGAGTTCACTCAACCTGTTTTCATAAGGCATGCTCCCCAATCCAGGCAACATCCTTGTAAATCTCCACTGCACCCTTTCTATGGTTTCCACATCCTTCCTGTAGTGAGGCGACCAGAACTGAGCACAGTACCCAAGCAGGGTCTGACCAAGGTCCTATATAGTTGCAACATTACCTCTCGGCTCCCAAGTTCAATTCCATGATTAATGAAGGCCAATACACCGTATGCCTTCTTAACCACAGAGTTAACCTGTCCAGCTGCTTTGAGCGTCCTCTGGACTCAGACCCCAAGATCCCTCTGATCCTCCACACTGCCAAGAGTCTCACCATCAATACTATATTCTGCCATCATATTTCACCTACCAAAATGAACCACTTCACACTTATCTGGGTTGAACTCCATCTGCCACTTCTCAGCCCAGTTTTGCATCCTATCAATGTCCCACTGTAACCTTTGACAGCCCTCCACCCTATCCACAACACCTCCAACCTTTATGTCATCAGCAAACTTGTTAACCCATCCCTCCACTTCCTCATGCAGGTCATTTATAAAAATCACGAAGAGTAAGGGTCCCAGAACAGATCCCTGAGGCACACCACTGGTCACCAACCTCCATGCAAAATATGACCTGTCTACAACCACACTTTGCCTTCTGTGGGCAAGCCAGTTCTGGATCCACAAAGCAATGTCCCCTTGGATCCCATGCTTCCTTACTTTCTCAATAAATCTTGCATGGGGTACCTTATCAAATGTCTTGGTAAAATCCATATACACTACATCTACTGCTCTTCCTTCATCAATGTGTTTAGTCACATCCTCATTAAGTAGACAAAAGACTTCTTTGGGCCAGATAAGATAGATAAAAGGGCAAATTTTCCCTAGAATTTCTTTCTAATTGAATTTGTTCATGGGGAAGATTTATTTCCAGACCTAATAATGGGGAATCAATAACAATAGAAAAGAGAATTGGTGGTTGGGGATGGGGGATGAAATCTGGGCAATAATGACCACAATATCATACAATAGACTTTAGGAAAGTCTTTGCGAATGATGCAAGTATGGCAATACCCAGATTACAGATGAGAATCAGAATCAGAATCAGGTTTAATATCACTGGCATACGTAGTGAAATCTTTGACTTTGTGGCAGCAGTAAAATGCAATACTTAATAACAGAGAAAAAACTGAATTACAGTAAATATACATAAAATAGTTAAATAAGTAAAGCAAAAATGGAAATACAAGAAGTAGAGAGGTGGTGTCCATGGATTCAGTATCCATTCAGAAAATGGATGACAGTGGGGAAGAAGCTGTTCCTGAATCATTGAGTGTGTGCCTTCACACTTCTGTACCTCCTTCCTGATGGTAGCAATGAGGACAAGATATGGCCTGGGTGATGGGGTCCTTAATGATGGATGTCACCTTTTTGAGGCATCACTCTTTGAAGATGTCCTGGCTGCTACAGAGGCTAGTGCCCACAATGGAGCTAAGTTTACAACTCTCTGCAGCTTACCTCAATCCTGTACAATAGCGCCTTCCCCTCATACCAGATGGTGTTTCAGCCAATCAGAATGCTCTCCACAGTACATCCGCAGAAACTTTTGAGTGTTTTTTGAGACATAACAAATCTTCTCAAGCTCCTAATGAAATATAGCCACTACCATGTCTTCTTTATAGCTGCATCAATATGTTGGGTCTGGGTTAGATCCTCAATGAGATTGACACTCAGAATCTGAAAGCAAATTCTGAAAGGTTGAGAATAGAAAATATACAAGTGGACAAACAGTATTGATAAACAATGATGTTAGCTAGAATTATCCAAAAGTGCATTCAAGAAGCCCTATGAGAAAGATATTCAGTTAATAAACAGAAACAAACAAAATACCAGTGATCCACTATGAGCTAAGGGAAAGCATAGAACATGGAATATAGCACAGCACAGCAGAGTACAGGCCCTTAGAGCCCAATTTGTTGTGCTGACCTTTTAACATACTCCAGGATCAACCTAGCACTTCCTTCCTGTATAACCCTCCATTTTCTATCATCCATGTGCCTATTTAAGAGTTTCCTAAATGATTCTAATGTGTCTGCCACTACCACCACTCTTGACAGCTCATTCCACACACTCGCAATTCTCTGACCTACCTCTGACATACTTTTCTCCAGTCAACTTAGAACTGTGCCCTCTCTTATTAGCCCTTTCTGCCTTGGGAAAAAGGCATTGGCTGTCCACTCTATCTATGCCTCTTACCATCTTATACACCTCTATCAAATAACCTCTCATCCTCATTTGCTCCAAAGGGAAAAGCTCTAGCTCACTCATCCTCATACGATGTGCTCTCTAATCCAGGCAGCATGCTGCTAATTCTCCTCTGCATCCTCTCTATAGCTTTTACATCCTTCCTATAATGAAGCAACCAGAACCAAGCACAATACTCCAATTGTGGACTAACCAGAGTTTTATAGATCTGCAACATTATCTCACAGCTCTTGAACTTAATCCCTGGATAATGAAGGCCAACATACTATACGCCTTCTTAACCACCTCATCTACGTGCATGAAAACTTTGAGGGATCTATGGACATGGACCCCAAGGTCCCCCTGTTCCACCACTCTGCTAAAAATCCTACTATTACTCTGTACTGTGCCTTCAAGTTCCACCTTCCAAACTGTATCACTTCACACTTTTCCAGGTTGGCCTCTATCTGCCACTTCTCAGCCCAGCCTATCAATGTTTCATTTTAATCTAAGACAAATTTCTACACTACCCACAATGCTACCGACCGCCGTGTCATCTGCAAACATACTATTCACCCTTCCACTTGCTCAAAGGAAAATCCTGTGGCCAGTAGGAAGCAAAGTCACAGCAATCCCTTCCTTGGCTTCCCATAGTAAGCTATGATACAATATATCCTGTCTGGCGCTACAACCTTATCTATCCTAAAGTTTCTCAAGAGTCAAGCACATCCTTTTTCTTAATGTTGACATGTTTTATGCCATCCTCACAAATATCAAGGTCCCTCTCACTAGTGAATACTGAAGCAAAGTATTCATTGTCTGCCCTACCTCCTCTGACTCCAAGAACATGTTTCCTCTTTTATCCCTGATCGGTTCTACCCTCACTCTAATCATCCTCCTATTCTCCACATATGTCTAGGATGCCTGTTGTTTTTCTTAATCCTACTTGCTAAGGCCTTCTCATGTTCACTTCTAGCTCTCTTAAGTCCATTCTCAAGCTCCTTCCTGGCTACTTTATAACTCTCCAGAGCCCTGTCGGATCCTTGCTTCCTAAACCTTAAGAGTGCTTCTTTCTTCCTCTTGCCTAGATATTCCATATCTCCTGTCAACTATCGTTCCTTAATCCTCCCACCCTTTTCCAGACTCAGTGGGGCAGACCTATCCAGAAACCCAAGCAAGTGCTCCTTAAATACACTTCTGTGTGTATTCCCCTGAGAAAATCTATTTCAAAATTATGCTGCAAGTTCTGGCCTGATAGCATCATAATTCATCCTCCCCCAACTAAGCATCTTTCCATACTATCATCTCCTATTCCTGTTCAAGACTATGGTAAAGGTCAAGGAGTTGTGGTCACTCTCACTGACATGCTCACCCACTGAGAGATCTGTCACCTAACTAGTTTCATGGCCAAGTACTAGATCCAGTATGGCCACACCTCTAGTCAGCCTGCTTACAAATTGGGTCTGGAATCCGTCTTGTTTGTACTTAACATATTCTGCCCCATCTAAACCTTTTGCACTAAGGAGATGCCAATCAATATCGAAAAGAGAAAGTCACCCATGACAATAACCTTGTTATTTTTGCATCTTTCCAATGTCAGCTTCCCGATCTGCACCTCAGTGTGTCTGTTGCCTTTCGGGCAGTACAGGATACTCCCAACAGAATACTCTACTGCCCATCCTTCCTCACAGTTTCAGCACATGTTGCATCTACCTTTACACCAAATGCTTCAACGTCTGAACTATCATTCTGTTTCACACAAGGGTATTGGTCTCCCTCGAGTTCAGGTGCTACCCATCCTTCTTGTACAGGTCATACCACCCCCAAAGAAATCCCAGTGATCCACAAATGTGAAACTCTGCCCCAAGTCAAACATTCATCCACCTTAACGTCCTATTCTTACCCTCACTGACACATGGTGTATGCAGCAATCTGGAGATTATTACTTTTGAGGTCCTGCTTTTCAGCTTCCTACCTAGTTCCCTATATTCATTTTTCAGGACTTCATCTTTTTTCCTACCTATGTTACCAGTACCAAAATGCATCACAACGTCTGGCTGCTCACCGTTCCCCTTAAGAATGCTATGGACCCAATCTGAGACATTCCTGACTCTTGCACCTGGGAGCAAAAATACCATCAAGCAGTCTCTTTCATGTCCACAGAATCTCCTATCTGTTCCACTAACTATTGAAATGCCTCTTTTTCCCCTGCTCTGAGCCAGACTCGGTGCCAGAGACCTGTTCACTACAACTCTCCCCTACAGGGTCATTCCCCCTGCCCCCCAACAATATTCAAAGCGGTATACTTTTTATCAAGGGGAATAACAACAGGGGTACTCTGCAGCATCTGCCTGTTCCCTTTCCCTTTCCTGATAGTCATCCAGCTACCTGCTTCATGAAGTTTCGTTTTAACTGCCTTCCTGTAGCTTCTATCCCTGAACTCCACATTCACCCAAATGATCTGTAAGACATCCAGCTCCAGCTCCAGTTTCCTAACACAGTCTGCAAAAAGGTGCACCCAAATGCACTCCTCACAGACAGAGTCATCAGGAACATTGGCGATCTTCCAGATCTCCCACATGTTGCAAGAGGAGCACACCATTTTTCTTGGATCAGCTCTCACTACTCTAGCTAGGAGCTAATAAAGACAGAAGGAGAAACATGACAGAAACCTCAACCTAGCCTCTGCCTCTCTTGCTGAAACCTCTTGAGCCAAAGTCTTAAATCTCCACTTTAAGTCTGTCCCATTCAACAATGGCTGTGGCTGTTCCAGTAAAACCTAACTTCTTGTTATTGGCCATTTCCAATTGTCCAGTAACACAAATGATCTCAAGCTCTGCAGGAAGTGTCAACAAGCCCCACTCACTTTTTAAATCTGACACTGCAAGCAAGGGAAGCCAACAAACTGCTCCATGAATAAATGGCAGTGAAGAGACAACACAAAGAGGTTCAGACAGAAATACAAAAATTAATAAGGAAGGCAAAGTGGAAGAGTGAAATTGAATTAACAAGAAAATAACACTCTTTATTGACACAGTAGCAATGTGCTACAGAGCTACAAATAACAACACACAGTCTGAAGGCCCAGCACCATTTTGAGGCTGGCCTCTCTGCTGACGAGCGCGCCATTTTGTGAGCCGGATGGCCTGCGTAGAAAGTGGGTCGCCACATAACCTCCCCCCCCCACAGAACCGGCGATACACCCCCCAATGTCCACAGTCTGGATCAGCCTCTGTTTGGGCGGTCTGCCTCTGCGCTGCAGTGCCTGAACCTCGACCGGCTGCGCCAAGTCCACATGGGCTGGTTTGAGTCGGTCCACCGTGAAAACCTCCTCTTTCCCCCCAATGTCCAGAACGTATGTGGACCTGTTGTTGTTGATCACCTTGAATGGCCCCTTGTATGGCCGCTGTATGTCCAGTGTGCACCCCTTGGTACAAATACAAACTTACAGTTCTGCAGGTCTTTGTGTACGCAGGTCGGGATCTGTCCGTACTATGAAGTCGGTACAGGGACCAGGTTGCCGAGCCTTTCGCGTACTGCTGCGGGTTCTTCCTCTTGCCCCCTTGGGGCTGGTATGAACTCTCCTGGGACGACCAGGGGTGCGCCGTACACCAACTCAGCTGACGAGGTGTGCAGATCCTTTCTGGGCGCTGTGTGGATTCCAAGCAGGACCCAGGGAAGCTCGTCCACCCAGTTAGGTCCTCTCAGGCAGGCTACGAGAGCCGACTTCAAGTGGCGGTGGAAACGTTCCACTAGTCCATTTGACTGTGGGTGGTAGGCAGTTGTGTGGTGTAGCTGTGTTCCCAACAGGCTGGCCACAGTCGACCATAGGCTGGAGGTGAACTGGGCGCCTCTGTCGGAGGTAATGTGGGCCGGTACCCTGAAGCGTGCTACCTAGGTTGCAGTCAGTGCTTGGGCGCAGCAATCGGCAGATGTGTCGGTGAGCGGGACCGCCTCTGGCCATCTCGTGAACCAGTCTACCATAGTTAGGAGGTACCACACTCCTCGCGACATTGGCAGGGGGCCCACGATATCCACGTGAATGTGGTCGAACCTCCGGTGGGTGGGTTCGAACTGCTGCGGCAGGACTTTGGTGTGCCGCTGCACCTTGGCTGTTTGGCACTGGGTGCACGTTCTAGCCCATTCACTGACCTGCTTGTGAAGTCTGTGCCACACGAACTTGCTGGAGACCAGCTGGACAGTTGTCCTGATAGATGGGTACGCCAAACCGTGTATGGAGCCGAAAACTCGCTGCCACCAGGCTGCTGGGACAATGGGGCGAGGTTGGCCGGTAGCCACGTCACACAGGAGGGTCCTCTCACCTGGGCCTACGAGGAAGTCTTGCAGCTGCAAACCCGAGACTGCAGTCCTGTATCTGGGCATCTCGTCGTCTGCCTGCTGTGCCTCTGCCAGTGCTGCATAGTCCACCCCCAGGGATAGGGCCTGGATAGCTGGTCTGGAGCGTGCGTCCGCCACGAAGTTGTCCTTTGCCGAGACATGCTGGATGTCCGTCGTGAACTCAGAGATGTAGGACAGATGTCTCTGCTGGCGAGCCGACCAGGGATCAGACACTTTCTTGAATGTGAAGGTCAACAGTTTGTGGTCCGTGAACACGGTGAACAGCCTGTCTTCTAAGAAGTACCTGAAATGCCGGATTGCCAGATACAATGCCAACAGCTCCCGGATGAAAGCACTGTACTTGAGTTCGGGTGGTCGTAGGTGCTTGCTGAAGTATGCCAGGGGTTGCCAGTGCCCCTCGATGAGTTGCTCCAGCACTCCACCAACTGCTGTGTTGGATGTGTCCACTATGAGGGCGGTTGAAACGTCTGTTCTGGGATGCATCAGCATCGCGGCATCTGCCAAGGCTTCCTTGGCTTTAACGAAAGCGGCCGTGGCCTCCTCGTCCCAAGTAATGTCCTTGCCTTTACCCAACATCAGGGTGAACAAAGGGCGCATGATACGGGCTGCTGAGGGGAGGAAGTGTTGGTAGAAGTTCACCATACCAATGAACTCCTGTAGGCCTTTGACTGTGTTGGGCCGGGCGAAGGGGTGGATCGCGTCTACCTTGGCGGGCAGAGGTGTTGCCCTGTCTTTGGTAATCCTGTGGCCCAGGAAGTTGATGGTGTCGAGTCCAAACTGACATTTGGCCGGGTTGATCGTGAGGCCGAAATCACTCAGGCGGGAGTAGAGCTGGCGGAGGTGGAACAGATGCTCCTGACGACTACTGCTGGCTATGAGGATGTCAAAGTCCAGGTCACGTCCCACTGGATCCATTAGCCGCTGGAACGTCTGTGCTGCATTCTTCAGGCTGAACAGAATTTGAAGGAATTTGAACAGACCAAACGGGGAGATGAGTGCTGTTTTGGGGATGTCTTCAGGGTGCACCGGGATTTGATGGTATCCCCGGACGAGGTCTACTTTGGAAAAGATTCTTGCCCCATGCAGGTTTGCTGCAAAGTCCTGTAAGTGTGGCACGGGGTAGCGGTCTGGAGTGGTAGCCTCGTTCAGTCTGTGGTAGTCGCCGCATGGTCTCCAACCCCCGGCTGCTTTGGGCACCATGTGCAGGGGGGAGGCCCATGGGCTGTCGGACTGCCGGATGATCCCCAATTCCTCCATCCTCTTGAACTCCTCCTTCGCCACTCGGAGCTTTTCCGGGGGGAGCCTTCGTGCATGGGAGTGGAGGGGTGGTCCCTGGGTCGGGATGTGGTGCTGTACCCCGTGTCTGGGCATGGCTGCCATGAACTGCAGTGGCAGAATCGATGGAAAGTCCACCAGGATTCTGGTGAATTCGTTGTCCGACAGCGTGATGGAGTCCAGGTGTGGGGCCGGCAACTTGGCTTCACCCAGGGAGAATGTCTGGAAAGTCTCGGCATGTACCAGTCTTTTCCCTTGCAAGTCGGCCAGCAGGCTGTGAGCTCGCAAGAAGTTCACCCCCAGGAGTGGTTGGGCCACGGCGGACAATGTGAAGTTCCACGTGAACCAGCTGGTGCCGAACTGCAGCTGCACTGTGTGGGTGCCGTAGGTCCGTATCGTGCTGCTGTTTGTGGCCCTCAGGGTGGGTGCTGGCTTCCTCTTGCGGGTGTCGTACCCTGTCGGGGTAAGACGCTGATTTCTGCTCCGGTATCGACCAAGAAGCAGCGTCCCAATTGTTTCTCCCTGACATACAAGAGGCTGTCCTGGTAGCCAGCTGCCATAGCCATCAGTGGCGGCTGGACCTGGCGTTCCCTGGGAACTTGCAGGACAGGCAACAATAGCGGGCTTCTGTGCCCCACTGCTGGTGGTAGAAACACCACTGTTCATTGGCCTCCTCACTCATGCCTCTGTGTTGCGTGCGCCCCCCTTGCCGGGCCTGGTCTGGTCTGCTGTTGGGCGCGTGGCCTGGTAATCTGACTGACGGATGCCACACTCTCCCTCTTGGCTCTCCACAGCTCGTCTGCCCGGGCCACCACCTTCCAGGGGTCACTGAAATCTGAGTCGGCCAGCAGCAGATGTGTCCTCGGGCAGTCGCTCTAGGAACGCTTGCTCGAACATGAGGCAGGGCTTGTGTCCGTCAGCCAGGGCCAGCATCTCATTCATTAATGCTGACAGTGGCCTGTCTCCCAAACCATCCAGGTGTAGCAGGCGGGCACCCTGCTCACTCTGTGAGAGGCCAAAGGTCTATATATAGGTCCCTATCCCTTTGAGGCTGCATATTTGCCTTCTTCTGGGGGTGACTATATGAAATCCTTAACATGGGCAGCTGTCTCCTGGTCAAGGGAGCTCACCACGTAATAGTAATGCGTGGAATCATAAGATATCTGCCAAATCTGGAACTGGGCTTCTGCTTGGTCAAACCACACACGTGGTCGCAGCATCCAGAAAGTTGACAGTTTTAGCAAAACTGCGTGAACAGATGAAGAGTCGATCATCTTTGGTCCAAATCCCGTTTGGACCGTCGGGGTCGCCAATGTAGCGATGTGCTACACACAGAGCTAGAAATAACAACACGCAGTCTGTAAGTTGTACTCCAGACTAGTTTATTCAAACTTCGCGGCACTGGCTTTTACACAGTCCCATTCCCACCCTCTCTGGGCAGAAATGACGTCAGAGGTGCATTACAAAAGTCTCTTCCCATGCGCGGGCTTTCTCCCCTTGCTGGTGAAGAAGGCCCAGCGCCACTTTGGGGCTGGCCTCTCTGCAGACGCACTCGCCATTTTGTGAGCCAGTTCGCCTGCGTAGAAAGTGTGTCACCACAACACAAATAAAAGTAAATATTAGGATGGCAGAATGGCCATTAGAAAACCATTAAATAGAATACTGGAGAAATGAAAAAAATAAGAGTTATTTTGCTTTGGGTTATATTCTTTAGAAGGAAGATGGAGCAGAAGAATATAACATAACAATGACTAAAACTATTTAATCACATTTGAAATATAAAAAGGTATATTAACCAAGTTAACCAAACACAGAGTAAATATAACCTGCCAGATTTGATCCATGCATTCTTAAATAAACTCTGGAAGCCCCAGTCAATCAATAAATAACCTTTGTCTACGACACTACAAGAATGTTTTTATTTCACTTTAACAATATTGCCTGAACAAACAAAAAGACAACCAGTATAGTGTAACAACTTATCAAAAGACAGAAATCACTTGTCAGTATATAAACATAAATTGAAACAAGTTGCCCTAAAAGTCTAATGCATAGTAAAAAGACATAACTTGCATATAAAATAACTTTCCCTAGGATTCTTCAACTTATCATATTGTCTTGCATTCTTCAACTCGCTAAAGTACAAAAAAAATCAAACAAATTAAATAAACTAATGTATGTGGTCTTACGCTCAGTGGACACCTTATTACTGTAGATACAGGAATGCAAAGTGGCGTCTGGACTAGAATCCAGTATGGTCTTCTGCTGCTACTGTAGCCCATCCACTTCAAGGTTCAATGCATTGTGCATTCAGAGGGTTCTTCTACATTCCACTGTTGTACCACGTGCTTACTTGAGTCGATGTTACCTTCCTGTCAGCTTGAACGAATCTGGCTATTCTTCTCTGACCTCTCTCATTAACAAGGCATTTTCACCCTCAGAACTGCTGCCACTGGATGTTTCTCTGCAAACTCTAGAGACCGCTGTGTTTCAAAATCCCAGATCAGCAGTTTCTGAGATACTCAAACCTGGTGCCAACCATCATTCCACGGTCAAGTCACTAAGACCACATTTCTTCCCCATTCTGATGTTTGGTCTGAACAATAACTGAACTTCTTGACCATGTCCACTTTTATGCATAGAGTTGCTGCCACAGATATTTGCATTAACGAGCTGATGCACAGGTGTACCTAATAAAGTGGCCACTGAGTGTATGTCTGTATTAAGTGTACTTATTTTATATAAAGGACATGCAGATTGGAATAAACCACACATATTTGAGAATGATGATAAAACAATAGTCTTCCTTTACATTTTATGTTATCTATCTCAACACCCTCCTTTGTAAATCACTAGGTTAAATTATGAACTTGTAGTTACTTACCAGTATTTGTTGCTGTAATTAATGCATTGATTTATTGAGAAATGAGAGTTTTATCTGTTTTTTAAATCTTTGCATTGCAAATTACTGTCAGCATTGATGCCAACTATTAATGCAATGTTGATCTATGAAGCTAGATGATATTTTCGTGAGGATGTAACAGCTGAAGCTTCAAACTTTATCACACATAATATAGAGAAACTGCCAAAATGTTTTTATTAGGAAATTATATCTGCATTTTACCTTAGCAACACACATATCTATCACATACTTTTGTCAACTTATTACAAATTGTAATGAAATAGAATAGTATATGGAGACTTAGATAAGCTCAAAATTAATATTCTCTTTAAGTAACACCACAGCACCTCAGAATTATCAAATCTAAGAGGCAGGCTTTGATTTAAAGTCAGTCTGAAAGGATGGGCCTCCCTCCGGGCTGCACTGAAGTACCAGCTTTTGATGTTTCTCATGTTCCTGCTCCAGCATTTTATTTTCACCACCTTACCAACCAGAAGAAAGCCTGCTATTTCAGCTAAGATTGGTTAATATAATGGCCCAACAATGAATTTAGTGAGGATGATAGAAGAATGTATTGGACCCTTCACTATCCTGAATGTTGGTAGATTCAAACAATGTCCAGTTTTCGTGTATAAATGTCAAACATGCATTTATTGATAAATCATTAGTGCATAAATTGTTTGCACTATGACACTGAAGAATAGAACCATATAAATTACAACACAGTTAAAAATCACAGTTAAATCACAGTTCTGATTTAATGCAAATAACTTATATTTTATAATATCGGAGACCCACCAGAAGTTAATAACTCATTTCTGACTACAAATTGATTAATTTGGTTAATAACTTCTTTTACTGTATATTTCAATGTACAAGGAATAAAAATAAAGCCTGTATTTTATCAGTTAATCTTTTAAAGTCATTTTGACATTGAATCCATGTTAGATCTGCAGCCTTAATCATACTCACACTATTTCATTTTGTCTTTTAGTTTTCAAATAATTTTCAATTCATTTTGACATGAGGATAACCATTTTACTAACATGGAAAATTGATCACACAGCACTACATGAAGGAAATTCAATGTTTCAAAGGCAGTAAAACAGTGGCTTCTGGGTCAAGTGTTGTAGGCTGAATCAAATAAAAACAAACTGCTGGAGGAGCTTAGCAAGACAGGCAGCATTTATGGAGGCAAAGGGATTGTGAATATTTCTGGTCCAGACCCTGCATCCAGACTAAAAGTGTCAGAGGAGGTAAGTGGAAAAAGAAGGAGGGAGGAGTGGGCAGACTAAATATGGCATTGGAGCTGTTTCCTAGCCACACAGTAATAAGTATAAAGTGAGTAGAGCAGGGGATAAACATACAAACTTTTGGTGCACCCATATATAGGAAGAGTGGTGGAGCAATGTTGCTGCTAATCCAAATGGACTGGGGTCTGAGAATTTGAGGATCTAATTGCACTAAGAGGTATTGAGGCTTAGGACTTGGAGCTTATTGATTTGTTTTGAGGGGATGATAGTATCAAATGCAGAGTTACAGTCAATGAAGAGTATTCAGCTGTATACATCCTCACTGTCTGAATGTTCCAGGATTGAATGAAGAGACAATGAAATAGCCTCTGCTGTTGGCCTATCATGACAGTAGGCAAATTGGAATGGATCCAAGTTGCTTCTCAGGCAAGAGTTGATATATGTCATAACCAACCTCTTATACTGGATGACTCTTCATTAACATAACCATTGGTAGTGTACTTGAGAGTCTCCTGTAATTTCAGAATCTACCCCACAACAACAGAAGAATTGGAAACAAGTCACCTGATCAGCATGATATGTGATTATGTGAAGTGGGCGTCACTCTAACATTGAATCATCTAGATAGTGTCAACATGAGAAAATAGCTGTGATGGCTTTAAAGCCCTGTGAATATCCCATGAACCATAAAAACAGTCTGGTATATTGGAAAATCATAAACTGACATACTGATAATCAAACGAGAGTAGAGTTGCAGGGGGTTGGGAACCGAAGTGCCAGAACAGATAATAGAGAGATAGAGGATACAGATGCTGTTAGGACCTCAGACAAGGTCAGGAATCAAAAAGTTGAGCATGGTGTGACTAATGTTCTGAGCTGTGCATATTTCAGTGCAACAAGTATTTTAGGAAAGGCAGTTGAGCTCAGGGCATGAATCAACACATGGAATTACAGTACTGTAGCCATTAGTGAGACTTAGTTGCAGGAGGGGCAGGACTGACAGCTCAATATGTCTAGGTTCTATTATTTTAGACACGACAATGTGGAAGAGATTAAAGGGGGAGGGGCATTACTAATTAAGGGAAATGTCACAGCAGTGCTCAGACAGGAAAAACTGGAGAACCAGTGAAGCTTTATGCGTAGAACTAAGGAATAAGAAAGATTAAGAAAGGGATGAGCACATTAATTGGGTTATACAATGGATGTAAAAAGTATTCAACCCCCCCCCCCTTGGAAGTTGTCACATTTTATTGTTTTACGACATTGAATCACTGTAGATTTAATTCGGCGAAGGCTCCCAAGTTTGCACCCAGTCAGCACTCCCCACCACTCCCCGGTCACACTTTCCATCTGCAACATTTTGAGTGCTGAGCTAGCCACTCGGCCTAGTCAAAAAACAAGGGTCGAGTCAGGAACATTTATACTATGACCCGGTTAATCCGAAAGAAGACTAATCTTGACACTACGCGCCAGACAAGAATGGGTGACTGTCTGGTGTGACAAGCTATGAAATGAACTTTGACACGAAAGAGTCTTTTTCTGTGGATCAGTGTCAAAAAAAGCCAAAATAAATCTACTGTGATTCAACGTTGTAAAACAATAAAACATGAAAACTTCTGGGGGGGCTTATTTTTTATAGCTACTGTATAATACACCACCCAACTATTTGAGAGAATTAGAGAAACAAATCTGTGTAGATATCACAGCCTGTTGCAAGAAATATATATGGTTGTTATAGCAGGTGATTTTAACTTTCCACATATTGACTGGGACTCCCTTACTGTATACGGAACAGATGGGATAGAGTTTGTCAAATGTGTTCAGGAAAGCTTCCTTAATCACTACATAGAAGTCCTAACAAGAGAATGTGCAATACCTTATTTTCCATTAGGGAATGAGACAGGACAGGTGATAGAAGTTTTTGTAGGGGAACACTTTGCATCTAGCGATCACAATGCCATTAGTTTCAAAGTAAATATGGAAAAACATTGGTCTGGTCAACAGGTTGAGAGATTTTAAATTGCAGAAAGGCCAATTTTGATGTCAGAAATGATCTGGCAAGTGCGGATTGGGACAGGCTGTTTTTTGGTAAAGATGTTCTTGGTAGGGGGCCTTCAGAAGTGAAATTTTGAGAGTATATAGGTTATATGTGCCTGTCAGAATAAAAGGTAATGGTAACAGGCCTAGGGAATCTGTGTTTGCGAAAGATATCGAGGTCCTAGTTAAGAAAAAAAAAGAGATGCATAGCAGGTAGGAATAAATGAGGTACTTATGGAATATAAGAAATGCAAGAGGACTTGAGAAATAAATCCAGGGGACTACAAGAAAGCATGAGGTTGACAGACAAAGTGCAGTATAATCCCAAGGGATTCTAAAGATGCATTAAGAGCAAAAGGATAGCAAAATTGTCCTCTGGAAAAACAAAGTGGTAATCTATGCAAGGAGTCAAAACAGATGGGGGAGATCTTAAATGGATTTTTGTATTTGAGACTCAGGCACAGAAGCTATAAAAGTAAGGCAAAACAGCAGCGAGGTCATTGGCCCCATACAGATTACAGGGGGTAAGCTGTTTGCTGTCTTAAGGCAAATTAGGATGGATAAATCCCAAGGGCCTGACAAGGTATTCTCTCAGACTCTGTGGGGGACAAGTGTGGTAACTGCAGGGGCCCTAGCAGAGATACTTGAATCATCTTTAGTGACAGGTGAGATACCAGAAGATTGGAGAATCTTAATGTTGTTCCACTATTTAAGAAAGGCTCTAATAATAAACTAGACAATTATAGGCTGGTGAGCCTGACATCAGTAGTTAGAAAGTTATTGGAAGGTATTGTAAAGGGCTGAATATGTAAGTATTTGGAGACAGGGACTGATCAGGGTTAGTCAGGAGACTTTGTGCATGGTAGGTTGTGTCTAACCAACCTTTTAGAGTTTTTCAAGTAAATTACCAGGAAAGTTGAAGAAAGTAAGGAAGTGGATATGGCTTACATGGACTTTAGCAAGGTATTTGACAAGGTTCCACATGGGAGGTTGATCAACAATATTCAAAGGCTTGGCAGTTAAAATGAGGTAGTAAATTCAATTAGCCATTGGCTTCGTGGGAGAAGCCAGAGAGTGGTAGGAGATGGTTGGTTCTCTGACTGGAGGCCTGGGACTGGTGGAGTGCCATAGGAATTGGTGGTGAGTCTGGTGTGGTTTGACATCTATATCCAGATGATAATGTGGTTAACTGGATCAGCAAATTTGTAGAAGATACCAAGATTGGGGATGTAGTGGACAGTGAAGAAGACTATCAGAGCTTCCGGCAGGACCTGGACCAGCTGGAAAAATGGGTTGAAAAGTGGCAGACGAGTGCAAGGTGATTCACTTCAATTGGAGCAACCAGGGTTGGTCTTCGCAGTGAACAGTAGTGCTCAGACGAGTGCTGTAGAACAAAGTGATCTGGGAGTACAAATCCAGAATTCATTGAAAGTGGCGGCACAGATAAATTGGGTCCTACAGAAGACTTTAGGTATATTGGCCTTCACAAATCAAAGTATTGAGTACAGGAGATGAGATGTTATGATAAAATTGTATGAGATATTAGTGAGTCATAATTTAGGGTATTGTGTGCAGTTTTGGTCACCTACATACAAGAGGGGTGTAAATAAGGTTGAAAAAGTACAGGGAAAATTTACAAGGATGTTGCTGGGAGTAGAGGACCTGAGTTATAAGGAAAGATTGAATAAGTTAGGGCTTTATAGAAACAGAAACATAGAAAACCTACAGCACAATACAGGCCCTTTGGCCCACAAAGCTGTGCCAAACATGTCCTCTCCTTAGAACTACCAAGGCCTACCAATAGCTCTCTATTTTTCTAAGCTCCATGTACCCACCCAGAAGTCTTTTACAAGACCCTATCATTTTCGCCTCCACGACCACCGTTGCCGGCAGCCCATCCCACACACTCACCACTCTCCACATAAAAAATTACCCCTGACATATGCTCTGTACCTACTTCCAAGCACCTTAAAACTGTGCCCTCTCATGTTAGTCATTTCAGCCCTGAGAAAAAGTCTCTGGCTATCCATACGATCAATGCCTCTCGTTATCTTGTACACATATATCTTGAACCATAGAAGACTGAGGAAGATTTGATAGAGGTTATTCAAAATTATGAAGAGTATAGATAGGGTAAATGCAAGCAGGCTTTTCCACTATGTTTGGGTGGGACTACAACGAGCGGTCATGGGTTAAGGGTGAAAAGTAAAATGTGTAGGGGAACATGAAGGGAAACTTATTCACTCAGAGAGTTATGACAGTGTGGAACAAGCTCCCTGCGCAGTTGGTGCATGTGCAATCAATTTCAATGTTTAAGAGAAGTTTGGATAGGTACATGGATTGCAAGGGTACGGACGGCTGAAGTTCAGATGTTAGTTGATGCGACTTGGCAGCTTAAATAGTTTGGCATGGACTACATGGGTCAAAGGACCTGTTTCTGTGCTGTACCAACTTGCCAATTCCAACAAAGTTGTCTACCTGAACTAACCCCATTTGTCTGCATTTGGCCCATATCCCTTTAAACCTTTATTATCCATGTACCTGTCTAAATGTCTTTTAAACTTTGTAATTGTATTTGCCTCTGCAGCTTCATCTGACAGCTCATTCCATATACACACCACCCTTGTGATAAAGTTGCTCCTCTGATCTCTTTTAGGCCATAAGACCATAATACATAGAAGCATAATTAGGCCATTCAGCCCATCGAGTCTGCTCCACCATTTCATCATGGCTGATCCCAGATCCTACTCAACCCTATACACCTGCCTTCTCATCATACCCTTTGATGACCCGACCGACCAGAAAACTGCCAATTTTCACTTTAAGTATAACCAGCGTCTTGCCCTCCACAGCCATCCGTGGAACAGCATTCCACAGATTCATTACTCTCCGCCTAAAACAATTCCTCCCTACCTCCATTCTAAAGGATCGCCCCTCAATTTTGAGGCTGTGCCCTCTAGTTCTGGACACCTCCACCGTAGTTAACATCCTCTCCATATCCACCTTTGAGTCCTTTCAATATTCGGTAGGTTTCAATGAGATCCCCGCATTCTTCTAAATTCCAGTGAGTACAGGCCCAAAGCTGCCAAACCCCTTAATTCCTGGAATCATCCCCGTGAACCTCTTCTGGATTCTGTCCAATGGCAATGCATCCTTTCTGAGGTAAGCGGTCCAAAGCTGTTGACAATAGTCCAAGTGTGCCTGACTAGTGTTTTATAAAGCCCCAGCATTATCTCCTTGTTTTCATATCCATTCCCCATGAAATAAATGCCAACATTTTATATGCCTTCTTTACCACAGACTCAACTTGTAAATTAAACTTGTGAGAGTCTTGCACGAGGACTCCTAAGTCCCTTTGTCACAAAGCCATCAATTCCATTATCTCAATCATTGACAAACAATGTGAAAAGCAGCAGACCCAATACTGACCCCTGAGAAACTGGCAGCCAACCAGAAAAGGCCCCCTTTATTCAAACTAACTGCCTCTGCCATTCCTCTATCCATGTGAGTATCTTTCCTGTAACACCATAGGATTTTATCTTGTTAAGCAACCATATATGAAGCACCTTATCAAATACCCTCTGAACATCCACAGCCTCTCCTGGGGCCACCCTGTTTGTTACTTCCTCAAAGAACTTTAACAGGTTTGTCAGGCAAGATTTCCATTTATAAAAACCATGCTGACTTTGAGTTACTTTATCATTAGTCTCCAAGTACTCCGAAACTTCATCCTTAATAATGGCCTCCAACACTTCACCAACCACTGTTAGGTTAACTGGCCTATAATTTCCTTTCTTTTGCCTTCCCCCCTTCTCAAAAAGTGGAGTGATATTTGCAATTTTCCCCTCCTCTGGGCCCACGCCAAAAACAAATGATTCTTAGAAGATCATAACCAAGGCATACACTAACTTTTCAACAACCACTCTCAGGACTCTGGGACATAGTCCATCTGGTCCAGGTGACTTATCCACTTTAAAATCTTTCAGTTTGCCTAACGCCTTTTCCTTCGTAATAGCAATGACACTCACTCCTGCTCCCTGACACACATGGACCTCTGGCATACCGCTGGTGTCCTACACAGAGTAGACTAATGCAAAGTACTTATTAAGTGTCATCCACCATTTCATTATCCCCCATTACTACATCACCAGCATCATTTTCCAGTGGTCCAATATCACTCTTACCTCCATTTTACTCTTTATATAACTGAAAATCTTTTGGTATCCTGTGTTACGTATCCCGTAACTGGATAACTCACCAGCAAAGATAGAGAGGTCCGTTGGAGTCTGATGGCACTATTTTCAAACGTTTTATTCAAAAGGGGAGCACAAAAAGCAAGGTTAACACAAACATTCAGATCATATATGTCGGTAAAAATTCAATCTAAAATGCGGGTATAGCAATAATCATCATTATGGAATAATCTCAACTGTTGTCTAGGGGATAATATATTGTCCGTTGGAAATATAAAAGTCACTCAGGAGTCTGCAGACTTTTGCCTTCCGGGGAATCACTGGGTTTCACATGTTTTAGAGGGATCGGTGGAAAACGAAAAGAAAACTTGCCCGGGTCTTTACGCAGCCACTCCATTAAATCAGGGGAGCATTGTTTTTCCCGTTGTTAGTTCGAGGTCTTTCTCGGTATCATCAGCCACCCGCTCCCTAGGCCAAAGGAGTTAGGAGTGCACGTGGCGTTGAGTGACTTCCAGCTCTCACGGGAGTGTTGAGCGATCGAGTTCTTCGGGAGCGTCTCTCTCTGGGGGTACCGCCTCCTGCAGTCCCCTTTTATCTTTACTTGCAGAGTTGTGGCTGTCCATCAAAGTAGGGGGATGCAATCTCCACCCCCACATGGCCCGAGGGTGTTCATGTTCATGGGACATGCACGTGACACAGGTGCCTCTAAGAACAAATGGCCAAAACCATTGCATTGTCTCTCACTTCCGAGTCCCGAATTAATAGCGATCTTGCGATTCTGCGGAAGGAGGGGGCTGCTCCCGTTCCTTCGGCCCCTCAGAGTTGTGGTACCTTCATAACACCTCCCCTCTAAACAGCGTTTTTTTTTTACCAGCGGTTAAAAAAACGAAGTTGTACAGTGTCTTACAGGGTTTTATTTTACAATACCCAAGCTTGTTTTTTTTTACAGAGCCATACAGTTCCACATTTTGTTCAGCATCTAGATAAACAATCCGCTAGCACATTATCACTCCCCTTAATGTGCTGTATCTTAATATTGAATTCCTTCAGCATCAGACTCCAGCTCAATAACCTCCTGTTTTTATTTTTCATATTGGCCAGGAACACCAACGGGTTGTGATCGGTATAGACCACTAGGGGTTTTTGCGCGGGACAAATGTACACTTCGAAATGTTGTATCGCCAACACAAGTGCAAACAATTCCTTTTCTACAGTAGAGTAATTCCTTTGGTGTACATTGAACTTCCGAGAGAAATATGCTACCGGGTGCTCCACTCCATCCCCTGCTTGCTGTAAGAGGACCGCTCCTGCAGCCTCATCACTGGCGTCCGTTGCCAAGGAGAAGTGTGCTAACAAATCGGGTGCTTTTAACACCGGGTGATGGCACAATACGGCTTTTAACTTTTCAAAAGAACTCTGACAAGAGGGACCCCACTCAAATCTTTCCTCCTTCCGCAGGAGTTTTGTAAGGGGGAGAGCAATGTCCGCGAAATTTCTACAGAATTTCCGATAGTATCCCACCATGCCCAAAAACCTCCTCAGAGCCCTTTTACAGGAACCTCAGAAATAGCCTGTACCTTCGCCTGCACAGGAGCCAACTGCCCCTCTCCCACCACATACCCCAAATAGGTGATAGTGGCATGACCAAATTCACTCTTGGTGAGGTTTACTGTAAGGTGGGCTGTCGACATTTGGGTAAACAGATTTTCCACGGCCTCCAGGTGCTCCTCCCAGGTGTCACTCCACACTATCACATCGTCAAGATAAGCCTTGGTGTGGGTTAATCCCTTTATCACAGCGTCTATCATCTGCTGAAATGTCCCTGGTGCATTTTTCATCCCAAACGGCATAACGTTGTACTCGTACAACCCGGACGGGGTGACAAAGACGGAAATCTCTCGAGCCCTGTCCATTAAAGGAACACACCAGTACCCCTTTAGCAAGTCAACTTTTGTGATGTACCTCGCCTTCCCCACTTGGTCAATGCAATCATCCACCCGGGGAATAGGGTAAGCATCTGTCTGGGTGACCGCGTTGACCTTCCGGTAATTGGTACAGAATCTTATGGTACCGTCCGGTTTTGGGACAACCACGCAAGGAGAAGCCTACGCGGAAGAGGATTCGCTGATTATCCCAGCAGCTAGCATATGTTCAATCTCCTTCCCTACTAGCTGGCTCTTTTCGGAATTCATACGATAAGGTGCCTGTTTTATGGGCTGAGTTGAGGTAACTATCACATCATGTTGCGTCCCACTACACCTTCGGGGAACATCTGGGTATAAGTTGCATGCCGGTGAATGAGCTGTATTATCTGCTCCCTCTGTTCAGGCTGTAAGTGTCTAACTTTATCCGCAAGGCTTGCCAATACCATAGAGTTCTCCAATCTGGTGGGGACTATACCTATCTTTTCAAACCGCTCTGGTCCCTCCTGACCATCCCCCCCTACCTCATCGGTTTTCATGGCCGCCCCAACCGCCGCGGAGGGGGTGTCATGGTACCTTTTCATCATGTTCACATGAACTAACTGGGTCGGCTTTCGCCGATCGGGGGTTTCAATCACGTAATTCAGCGAGTCTATTTTCTTACGCACGGTATATGGTCCTTGAAACCTCGCCTGAAGGGGATGGGTAACTACCGGAAATAGGACCAAAACCTTGTCGCCTACGTTAAACTCTCGTTCTCTCGCTTTCGGGTTATACCACTGGCTCATTTTTGGGATCTTTAAGGTTTTCCCTTGCCAAGGCGCGTACTTTATGCAGCCTCTCCCGGAATTTCAGAACATAGTCGATCACACTGACTTGAACGGTCGGGCTAGACCACTTTTCTCTCAGGAGGGTTAGAGGGCCCCTGGGCCTGTGACCGAAAACGAGCTCAAACGGACTGAACCCCAGTGAGCACTGGACTGTATCCCTGATGGCAAATAACAGAAGGGGTAAAGCCTCATCCCAGTCTCGAACGTTCTCCTAACAATAAGTTTTAAGCATGGTCTTTAGCGTAGCGTGGAACCTTTCCAACGCCCCTTGGGATTCTGGGTGGTACGCGGAGGGTAGAATTTGTTCTACCCCTAGCTGGGTCATCATCTGCCTAAATACGGTAGATGTGAAGGTACTCCCCTGATCCGATTGTATCTCCTTAGGCAGCCCCACTGTGGTAAAGAATTTGATGAGGGCCCCTACCACCACAGCAGTTCTAATATTACCCAGAGGCACAGCCTCTGGAAATCGTGTAGCGGCACACATCATGGTCATGATATACTGCCGCCCCCTCACAGTTTTTGGTAGGGGTCCCACAAAATCCACAATGATTCGGGAGAAGGGCTCCTCGCACGCGGGGATGGGTCGTAGGGGTGCCTTAGGGATAACTTGATTTGGCTTACCCACCATTTGGCAGGTATGACACCTTTTACAATATTCAATAACCTCCTTTCTCAGGTTTGGCCAATAGAACTCTCTTTGAACCCGATCCACTGTCTTCGTTATTCCCAAATGCCCACCTAACGGTCCCTTATGAGCTAAATTTCTTCCCGATACGCTTTCGGGACTACTATCTGGTGTACCACCGCCCAGTCCTCATCGACCGACACGTTGGGGGGCCTCCACTTCCTCATCAACACACCCTCCTTCAGGTAGTAACCTTCGGGCTCGGTTTCAACCTCGGTCTCCGAAAGAACCAACTCTCTCAAGGCTATCAGCTCCTCGTCACATTCCTGTTCCCGTACAAACTCTCGTCTGGCTAAGGGCAGGTCTGCCTCCCCCTGTTTACTCTCTCTCCCCCTCCTTACTCTCCGGTTTACCTTCCTCGAACCCTCGCTGGTATAGAGTTGGTAAAAATGTGTCGGCCAAATCAAAACCGGCCGGATTTAATCTGCTCTCTCTCTCAGCTGTCTTTTTCGACATGTTGCGAGTGACCGTGCAGGCGGGGTATACCTTCAGATCTGAGGGAGGGGCCTCAATCCTCGCAGGCTGGGTTGTCAGCTTCATGGCTGTTCCCATTTTCCCTCCCACTAGGTCATTCCCCAGAAGGACATCCACGCCTTCCCCCGGCAACTCCGGCAGGACCCCCAGCTCTACTGGTCCCGACACCAACTCACAATCTAGAATGACCCTATGCAAGGGTACCACTTCGGTCCCTTTTCCTATGCCTTTCAGGGCTACCTCTCCCGTCGGAGGTCCAAACTCGAGCACTTTACGGCTAATCAATGATAGCTCAACCCCACTGTCTCTCCAGATCCGTACTGGAATTTGTGGGCCTCCCTCCTCCAGGGACACAGTTCCTTCGGA
Organism: Hypanus sabinus; assembly: GCF_030144855.1. Lineage (NCBI taxonomy): Eukaryota > Metazoa > Chordata > Chondrichthyes > Myliobatiformes > Dasyatidae > Hypanus > Hypanus sabinus. The sequence goes on from NC_082720.1 coordinate 32,206,363, forward strand.
ACTAAATGTCTCACGCCCCTCCTGTAGTCCATCTACCAGGGGCCCTCTCGCCGATTTCCCAATCGACGCGATACATCCTATAGGAATAGCTGCTTTCCCTTTTTCTGGCTCCCTCCTAGGAGCGGAGCACTTTGATGCAATATGCCCCACCTTCCCACAATTAAAACAGGTCAATCCAGGAAATCTCCAGATTTCTGGCCTGGTATTCTCACTTTTCCGGCTAGCTCCCGGCTGAGTTTCCACCTTAGCCGGCGGGCTTTCCCTACCGTTCCCACGGTCTCTCGGGTAACTTTTTGTTGAGGAAAACCTTGTCTTGTGAGTGAGGGCATATTCATCTGCGAACCTAGCAGATTCTGAGACCGACTTAGTCGGCCTCTCGGTCAAATACATCCGGATCTCCTCCGGAACACAACTTGTAAATTCCTCAATCAAAAGTAACTCCCTGAGACGCCCATAATCCTCGTCCACTCCTTCTGCGGTGCAGCAACGGTCCAAGAGCACCCCCTTCTCATGGGCTAGCTCGGTATATGTTTGATTCCACCCTTTCCTTAAATTTCTAAACTTTTGTCTATAGGCCTCAGGTACCAATTCGTAAGTCCGGAGAATGGCCTTCTTTACCTCATCATAATTCTCCGCTCCTCCCTCCTCCAGGGACAAGGCCGCATATGCTCGTTGGGCTTTCCCCTTTAACACACTTTGTAACAACGCCACCCACTGCTCTTTTGGCCACTTCTGATTTACTGCCACCTTTTCGAAAAGCAAGAAATAACTATCGACATCTGTCTCCTCAAACAGGGGCACCAATCTCAACTCCCTACTAACATTAAAGCGCTCTGCTTGGTCTAACCCTTGATCTCTTTGCTCGTTCCTCATCTTCTCAATTTCCCGGTCATGTTGCCTCTGTTTCTCTTTCTCAGCCCGTTCCCTCTCTTTCCCGGCCCGTTCCTTCTCTTTCTCGTCTGCTTCTAGCTCCTTTAGGTGAATTGTATTCTCTCTCTCTCTCTCTCTCTCTCTCTCTCTCTCTCTCTCTCTCTCTGCCACTTCCAGCTCTTTTAACTTAATTTCATCTGCCAACTTTAATTTCTCCACCTCTAACTGAACCGTCCCACTTGATGGTACCTTTTCAGGGATATCTCCCAATACCTCAGCTTCAAACACCTTCTTCCAAATGTAATACTGGGTTATGGCCCTTCGTACCTCCCGCTTTTTCATGAACGATCTCGCTTCTGTGAGGTTCAACCCCTTCGCTAAATTTATCAAATCTGATTTGGTGGCCGCCTCTAGAGCCCCCACTGTCGGGTTTTCCATAAATTCACCCACGTCCATCTTTGCTGGTTTCCCGTCTGGCTACCCGCGTAACCAGATTCACGTTTTTGATTTGCAAGCCCGATTCACTGGCCTCCCAATTTGGTGTCAAATCTCGAGACGAGAACCCCCAAGTTGTTACGTAGCCCGTAACTGGATAACTCACCAGCAAAGATAGAGAGGTCCGTTGGAGTCTGATGGGACTATTTTCAAACGTTTTATTCAAAAGGGGAGCACAAAAAGCAAGGTTAACACAAACATTCAGATCATATATGTCGGTAAAAACTCAATCTAAAACGTGGGTATAGCAATAATCATCATTATGAAATAATCTCAACTGTTGTCTAGGGGATAATATATTGTCCGTTGGAAATATAAAAGTCACTCAGGAGTCTGCAGACTTTTGCCTTCCGGGGAATCGCTGGGTTTCACGTGTTTTAGAGGGATTGGTGGAAAACGAAAAGAAAACTTGCCCGGGTCTTTACACAGCCACTCCGTTAAATCAGGGGAGCGTTGTTTTCCCCGTTGTTAGTTCGAGGTCTTTCTCGGTATCAGCCACCCACTCCCTAGGCCAAAGGAGTTAGGAGCGCACGTGGCGTTGCGTGGCTTCCAGCTCTCACGGGAGCGTTGAGTGATCGAGTTCTTTGGGAGCGTCTCTCTCTGGGGGTACCGCCTCCTGCAGTCCCCTTTTATCTTTACTTGCAGAGTTGTGGCTGTCCATCAAAGTAGGGGGATGCAATCTCCACCCCCACATGGCCCGAGGGTGTTCATGTTCATGGTAGTCGTCACGTTGCCGGGACATGCACGTGACACAGGTGCCTCTAAGAACAAATGGTCAAAACCATTGCATTGTCTCTCACTTCCGAGTCCCGAATTAATAGCGATCTTGCGATTCTCCAGAAGGAGGGGGCTGCTCCCGCTCCTTCGGCCCCTCAGAGCTGTGGTACCTTCATAACACCTGCTTTATATTATTGGCTAGTTTGCCCTCATATTTCATCTTTTCCCTTCTTATGCCTTTTTATGTGCCTTTTGCTGTATTTTAAAAACTTCCCAATCGTCCAACTTCCCACTCACTTTTGCTTGGCTTTTATGCAGTCCTTAACATCCCTTGTCAGCCACGATTGCCTACCCCTGCTTTTTGAGAACAATTTTGTCTGTAGGACATATCTATTCTGCGCTTTATGACCTATTCCAAGAAACTTCAGCCACCTCTGCCCTGCCATCATCCCCACCAGTAACCCCCTCCAATCCAACAGGGCAAGCTCCTCTCTCATGCATTTGTAATTCTCTTTATTGCATTGTGATACTGATACATCTGACTTATACTTCTCCCTCTCAAACTAGTATGGATTCAAACATATTATAATTACTGCCTCCTTTACCTTCATCTCCCAATAAAATCTGGATTATTACACAACCCCCAATCTAAGAGCCTTTCCCTGAGTATGCTCAAGCACGAACTGCTCTAAAAAGCCATCTCATAGGCATTCAACAAATTCCCTCTCTTGCGATCCAACACCGACCCAATTTTCCCAATCCCCTTGCATATTGAAATCCCCCATTACAATTGTGACATTACCCTTATTACACGCCCTTTCCAGCTCCCTTTGCAATCTCAACCACACATCTTGGCTACTATTTGGAGGTACATGTACCTTTTAAATATACCTTTCCCATCTCACCTTAAACACATGCCTTCTAGTTTTAGACTCCCCGACACCGGAACCAAGACTGTGACTATTCACATTATCTGTGTTCCTCATGATTTTATATACCACTATAAAGTCAGCCCTCAGACTTGTAAGTTCCAGGGAAAAATGTTTCAATCTGTCCACTCTCTCTTTACAACTCAAGCCCTGCAGTCTTGGTTTAAGTTTCCAACAGCAGCTATTTTTTGTGAGTGTTTTAGTTTGGGTGAGTGAGTATAAGCGAATGCAAGTAATAACATTTTGGATGAATTGGAAATTATAAATGTTGAAGAATAGAGTCTGAGAAGAATAATATTGAGGAAATCAAATCCAGTGATGACGTGAAAGAGCATAACAAGATCAAATCAAAAAATGTTACTATCCACAAGAGAACCTATCAAAAGAACTTTATTAGATTAGTCTGAAATGCTGAAATGGAGGTTAACAACTATGATTTGTAGTTCACTTCAATGTGACCAATTCTTATACTCTGAAAGTGTTCTTCAGAAATCAATATCTGGATTTATTATCCAGACTGGCTTTTCTCAGCTGCATAATGACCTCTTACATGATATTACAGGGTGCAAGCTAACAAGGCAAAATTAGCTGAAGATATTCCTTGAGCACATTAGTCTCTTACAATCCAATTTGCATTATTTGTGTCAAGAATATTGTATACGAGATCTCCTCAAAGGCAAATTACTCCCATCCCAATAAAATATAATGCCACACAGAAATTAATCTTAGTCTTTAATGGGAACAGGAAATAAATCATGAGAACAGTGAGTGAAGCATCTACCCTTCTCCTCTATCTTGACAGCATGAGGGCTGAACAATTTGGTTGCAAGAAACATACTGCAAGCAATCAGCTTACTGCTCTTAGTAGTAGATGCATATAGAATTTAAGAAGCAAGAGCCCTTAAGCTGCCAGAATCAATAGGCCAAGTCAACAGGGGAGGATTTATGGGGTTTTCAGTTCATTTGGCTCCAATAATATGTACACTATATAGGTAACTAAGTGGCTGTATCATTCATATGTCAATCTGAAATGATACTGTATGCGATACTCCAAATAGTTTTTTAATTTATCTGCCAATCATCCATTATTTTCCAATCAAGGGTGTTTTTTTTTTGACAATTTTCCTAGTAAACTTTTAAAAATTATTATGTGGGTATAAAGAATCTGTAATATTAATTAGTGAACTAGAGAATGCAAAATTTCAATCAACTTCTTCATGTTAGAAGCACAGAGGTACAAAATTCTAAATTTCTGACATAAAATATTGAAATTATGCTTTCAGCAAGTACCAAGGAAGAAAGTGGCTTCTATATGATAAATGAATCATAATTATAAATCTTCCCCATTTAAATAGGTTCATGTATTCGTTGTGTATTACAGAGAAAATTTTCCAATATATTTAATTTCAAAAAGTATCATTGTTTTGAGCACTGACTTTAGTAAAGAGTTTACTAAATATTAGTCCCAGATCATAATCCCATGCTGTGAATCAGCAAATAATGACAAAAGTGAGGTATCATTCAGCTTATGTGAAAATTTTCCTAGAGAAGTGGACAGATGGTGCTTAAGATGGGACCAAAAGTTTATAGTAAAAGCACTAAATCATAAAACGAAGTTTGAATACAAAAAGATTACAAGTAAAATTAATTAATGAGTACAAATGTCCAAAAACTGATTAGGCTCAGATGTGGTACAGAGGCAAAATAGGGTGAACAGTGATCTAGAATCAAAACAGAAGAGGAACTTGGCATTTAGACAGGGTTTAAAAACATTCAGGTGAATCAAATAAAACATGAAAATATTTGAACATTAGCCAATAATCTTGAAATTGGTTTGCTGAAGAACAAGCAAGACTGGTGAAGAAGTTGATGTTGTTGAGAGGAGCCTTAGGCTATGTGACACTATTGAAAAGGGGTGAGAAACGGCAGATGGAATGTAACTTCAAAAATGTGAGGTGGTAAACTTTGGGAGTATGATAGAACTGGAATTAAAGCAAGTCCTCCTTAATTCAAACAGATTAACTATGGAAAGAAGGAAATTAATGTGTTTACAGATTATGTCATCAAAAAGCTGCTTGTAGTTGAATAATGGTAGGAAGCCTCAGAGAAATTCAAGAAGTCTATGAACAAATCTTGCGTTGTCAAAAGTTTGGTGAAGAAAAGGATACGGTCGCAAATATAAACTCTGATAGCCCATGAATCAAGGCAGCAGAAATGTAGTTCTATAACAGGAGAAACAAAGAGGATGTCTGGCTTAGTATCCTGAGGAAGCCAGGAAAACTGAAGAGCCAGTTCTCAATTTTAATGGCCAAGAAGTTCATGAGCTCCTTGCGCATTGTGGGAGGTGCCAGTAAAGAAGTGAGATAATTCACAGTACTGTATTAACTTAAAGAGGGCTGAAAGAAATGTTACATAGGGTCGAAGTGGTTATGTGCAGAGCTTTAGAGAGAATTTAGCTAGAAAGGGTTACCAGAAATTAAAACATTGAAGAGGAATATGGGATGCAACGGAGAATTTTTTTGGAGTCATCCTAATTCCTTCAATCGAAATAAATATGTTTTTCTCCTCAAGCAGCTACAGTATTTGTTAATCATGCTACTGAGCACCAATGCATTCTGAATGGTGGCTAGGATAAACAAGGAGTAAAAAAGCAAGAGTGAATATCGGACCACTGGAAATGATGCTGGAGAGGTAGTAGTGGGGGGGGGGGGGGGGCGCAAAGAAGTATAAAGTAAGTATTTTGTATCAGTCTTCACTGGCAGAATGCCAGAAATTCAAGAGTGTCAGGGGATAGAAGTGGGTGTAGTTGCTATTGCTAAGGAGAAGCTGCTTGGAAAGCTGAAAGTACTGAAAGTAAATAGGTCACCTGGACCAGATGGACTACACCCCAGGGTTCTGAAAGAGGTAGCTGAGGCATTAATAGTGACCCTTCAAGAATACTAGATTCTGGAATGGTTCCAGAGGACTGGAAAACTGCAAATATCACTCCACTCTTTAACAAGGAAGGGAAACAGAAGAAAGGAAGTTATAGGCCAGTTAGTTTGACTTCAGTGGTTGGGAAAATGTTAACATCTATTATTATGGGTAAGGTTTTGGATTACATGGAGGCTCATGATAAAATAGGCCAAAATCAGCATGGTTTCCTTAAGGGGAAATCTTGCCTGACAAAACTGTAGGAATTATTTAAGGAAATAACAGGCAGGATAAACATAGGACAGTCAGGGAATATTGTGTTCTTGGATTTTCAGGAGACCTTTGACAAGGTGCCATACATGAGGTTGCTTAACAAGATAAGAGCCCATGGTATTACAAGAAAGAAGCTAGCATGGATCAAAGATTGGCTGACTGGCAGGAGGCAAAGTGTGGGAATAAAGCAGGCCTTCTTTAGTTGGTTGCCAGCGATTAGTGGTGTTCTGTAGGGGCTGGTGCTGGGACTGCTTCTTTTCATGTTATATATCAATGATTTGGATGATGGAATTAATGGCTTTCTGACCAAGTCAGCGGATGATGCAAAGTCTAGATGGATGGGCAGGTAGTGTTGAGGACTAGCACAAGAATGATTCTCCCAATGAGGAGAGTTTGATTGCTCTGTACCTGTACTGCTGGCGTTTAGAAGAATGAGGAGGGATTTCCTTGAAACCTTTCAAATATTGAAAGGCCTAGATAGATAAATTAAAGTCTAGTACCAGAGGGTACAGTCTCAGAAGAGAGGGACATCCATTTAGACAGATGAGAAGGAATATCTTTAGCCAGGGGGTGCTGTGTCTGAGGAATTCATTACCACAGACATCTGTGATGGCCAAGCCATTGGTATATTTAAAGTGGAAGATGTTATGTGCTTGGTTAGAAAGGGCTTCAAAGATTATGGGGAGAAGGCAGGAGAATGGAGTTGAGAGGGTTAATAAATCAGTCATGTTGGAATGGTGGAGCAAATTCGATGGGCTGAATGGCCTAATTCTGCTCTTATGTCTTATGGTTTATAATACTGAAAACTGAAGCACTGAAGCACTTCAATACTCGTTTCAAACATTTCAGCACTTGGTGACGTATTGTGACCCACTAAAGATTAAATGCAAGTAATTTTACATTTTGTATTATAATTAAAATTTTCCATTTTTAAGATAGTGCTCCAAATCATATTATTATTTTAATTGGCCACAATCCTGAAGAAAATCTCTAGAACACTTTCATCTGGATTCAGCCGGGTTGAGTCACAGATCTATTATTACTCTTACCAGCAGAAACCTGACAAAAATTTGATAGGGGCAATGATGTTCTCTTAACTCTGAGAAATAACCTTTTGTGTCAGGAAACAATCTAACAATCTGAGGAATGACGAACTTTGAAACTATTGAGGGAAAAAAAACAATTTTCTGGTCCTCTGACAACATTTTCTGATATTCAAACTTGCACAATAGTTGAGGCCAGGGAGCTCTTATAGTTTACATATTCTTTTGATCAACTACTTATAAAAGATTCTCCTTTCTTTGATAACCGAGATAATTTTTAAAAAACTGACCAGTTTTATTCTGTTCATGCAATAAAAGCTTCAAGTTGAGACTAATAACCCTCAGACAACTTTAAACAATGTGGACTGCCAATTAACTGAAAAAATGCCATGAAGTTGCTGTACAAAATGTTCTGTTTCTCCATGAATTGTACAAAAGTGATAACTCACTTTCTAACCATCATCCAATTGCATCAATAATATGAGACTCCTGTATTTGCATAGTAGACACTGACTGACTGTCACAGTAAGGTAGAGCTTGTACATTTTGTCCAAGTACCCTTATTAACATGGAATAAGTTTTACATAGTGATAAATAACATCCCTCTTAATATTGAATCTCAGTTTTTTTTTTCAGATTTTAAAAATTGTTCTTTCTCTGTAATTTTACCTTGATGTCTCTACTTCCTCTCACTCATTCTTGATCTAGATTTTCTTTCCTTTCGCTCTTCTGCTTTGATTTTAAATTGACTCATTATTCTAATTTATACTTTCTAGTTTAAGATCTGTACTTTACCCTGATCTGATTGGTAAAGGAGAAACACAGCTGCTTTCTCAGAGGGTATCACATACTTTGAACTTCTAATTTACAGAAACTGCAAGGTGGATGGTTACTGAACTTGTATCAGGCAGTTCAAGTCTAACAAATGGCAGGCACTGTTCATCCCTAACTACGATAAGTAAAGGCACAATAAATTTGAGAAAATTAATACTGTTAAAATTATGTCAGACCACAAGACCTTAAGATGTAGGACCATACTTAAGCCTTTCAGCCCTTTGAGTCTTCACCATTCAATCATGGCTGATTTAGTATCCCTCTCAAACCCATTCTCTAGTTTTCTCCTGCTGCTCGACTTTTAACTAAAACCAAGATGAGAGTGCATATCACTCTAACTATTCTGCATTAGCTTCCTGTATCTTTTAGAACTGTTTTTAAAATTTTCTTCCTTGTTTGAAAACTCTCAATAATCTGGGACCAGAGTACAACACAGAATCGCTTTTGTTTTATAATCCTGCTCAAGCTATCAGGTCTTCTGCCAGTCTCTTACATTTAAACAGTCTCCCTCAAAAGATAATTGACAGATCACCTGATTGAAGTACGCTCCTGAACTGTGGAATTCAATACCTAAAACTAAAAGAGATGCAGACTCAGTTGACACTTTTAAATGCCAGCTCAAAACCTAGGTATATAACTTCCCTTTTAGTTAATATATGTTTGTCTTTTATATTCATGTTTGCTCTTTATCCCATTGTAAAGCACCTTGAACTACATGGTCTATTTGAAAGTGCTCTATAAATAAATAATAAAGTCTTTAAAGTGCTTGATAATAAATAAGTTATTATTATTATTCACCCGCAACCTTTGATGCCCTTACTAATCAAGTAAGATTTGTCATCATTACGTTAAATAATCAATGAGAATCGATCTGAAATGTGACAACAGCATTCATTATCTGAATTTTCTACAACTATTTAAGGTAGAAATAAAGAGTCACATTTTGAGTGTAGAATTTGAATGTTTTCAATCTAAAACATCAAATTTACTTTTGCAAACAAAAGAAAATCTGCAGACGCTGGAAATCCAAGCAGCACACACAAAATGCTGGAGGAACTCAGCAGGCCAGGCAGAATCTATGGAAAAAAGTACAGACAAAGTTTCAGGTGAGACCCTTCATCAAGACTGGAGGGAAAAAGATGAGAAGTCAGAGAAGAAGGTGGGGGTGGGGTAGGGAGGAAGAAACACAAGGTGGTAGGTGACAGATGAAACCAGGAAAGGGGTAGTGGAGGGTGGGGGGTGAAGTAAAGAGCTGGGAAGTTGATTGGAGTTGATTGTTGAAGGAGATACAGGCCATGGAAGAAAGAAAAGGGAGAGGAGCACCAGAGGGAAGTGATGGGAAGGTAAGGAGATAAGGTGAGAGAGGAAAATGGTGAAAATGGAGGGGACATTACCGGAAGTTCAAGAAATCAATGTTCATGCCATTACGTTGGAGGCTACTCAGATGGAATATAAGGTGGTGCTCATCCAAACTGAGTGTGGCTTTATCGCAACAGTAGAGGAGACCAGGGACTGACATGTCGGAATGAAATTGGGAAGTGAAATTAAAATGGGTCGCCACTGGGAGATCCTGCTTTTTCTGGTAGATGGAGCATAGGTGTTCAGCAAAGCGGTCTCCCAATCTACATCGGGTCTCACCAATATATTGGAGACCACACCGGGAGCACCGGATACAGTAGATGACCCAAACAGGCACACGGGGAAATGTCACCTCACCTAGAAGGGATGCTTGGGACCCTGAATGGTAGTGAGGGAGAAGGTGTAGGGGCAGGTGTAGCACTTGCTCTGCTTGCAAGGATAAGTGCCAGGAGGGAGATCAGTGGTGAAGGACAAATGGACAAGGGAGTGGTGTAGAGAGCAATCCCTGCTGAAAGCAGGAAGTGGAAAGAGGGTAGGAGGGAAAGATGTGCTTGATGGTGGGATCCCATTGGAGATGGCGGAAGCTCCATAGAATTATGTGCTGAATGCGGAGTTTGGTGGAGTGGCAGATGAGGGCGAGGAACCCTATCCCTGGTGGGGTGCTGGGAAGATGAGGTGAGGGCAGACGTGCCCGAAATAGAAGAGATGCAGTTGAGGTCAGCATTGATGGAGGAGGAAGGGGAGGGAGTGTCAGAAATGGACCAGGTGAATTTGCGGGCAAGGTGGAAGTTGGAGGCAAAGCTGATGAAGTCGATGAGTGCTTCATTGGTGCAGGAAGCAGCACCAATGCAGTCGTCGATGTAGCGTATGAGATGTTGGAATGTAGATTTCCATGTCATCACCAAAAAGGCTGGCATAGCTGAGCCCATACGAGTGCCCATGGCTACACTTTTTGTTTGAAGGAGGTGGGAGGAGCCGAAGGAGAAATTATTGAGAGTGAGAACAAGTTCCGTTAGACGGAGGAGAGTGATGATGGAGCAGTACTGGTTAGATCTGGTGTCCAGAAAGAAACAGTGAGCATTGAGGAAGGTGTAAAGAGATGGGACACCATAGTGAAAGTAAGATGATAGGGGCCAGGAAACTTGAAATCATTGAAAAGAACAAGTGCGTATGAAGTGTCACAGATGTCGGTGGGAAGAAACTGAACCGGGGGGGATAAGACTGAGTCGAGATGTGCAGATATAAGTTCAGTGGGCCAACTGGACATGCAGGTTCGTGGATCTTGAGTAGGAGGTAGAAAGGGGAGGTGCAGGATGAGGGAACTATGAAGTTGGTGGCAGTGGATGGGAGATCCCCAGAGTTAATTAGGTTGGTGATGGTGTGGGAGACAATGGCCTGGCGCTCTTTAGTGGGGTCCTGTTTCAGGGGTAAGTAAGAGGAGGTGTCTGACCTTAGCAAGGTACTACAGCACCCACACTTATCTGCAGGTTTGATGGTGAGGTTAGAATTAGTGCAGAGAAGGTTTCCTTCCGTTTTGTTAAATGCTGATGCATTTCAAGAGCAGTTTTTTTTTACTATGATTTTTTCTCAGTTCCTTGGTTCGCTTATTTTGAGGAAAAGCACTTTCTAAGGTTGACTCCCTACTGCAAATAGTCACTGCCATGTGCTTCTGAAAATGAAACATCACACCGATGTGAAACAAATATTTACATCCTGACTTAGTGGCTTAGCTGCATGTTAAAAATCATTGGGTGGAGGTATGTCTCTAACAAAAGGAGCTGTAGGACACTCCTTTCCTCCACTAGCCTGCAGGTCACCTCTGAGCAAGGTGTAGCACCTGCTTAGGCCCCCGATCAGGGTCAGGTGAAACCATGGGAGCAGGTGGTGGATGGTCATATGAGCAGCTGATGCATATTACAAGTCCCGATAATGCAACCACAGACGCCAGACAGGCAATCTCTGAACAGTATTGATAATGGCTGGGGTCACTTGCCTTCTAAAGACACTGCCCAGAAGAAGGGAATGGCAAACCACTTCTGTAGAAAAATTTGCCAAGAACAATCATGCTCTTGGAAATCTATGATTGCCCACATCATATAACATGGCAGATAATAATAATGATGATGGTGATAAACCAATGACTCAGATTTTTTTTTGTTTTGTTTTGCCTCTTCTTGAATTTCTAAATGATTGGGAAAGTGACCAATGTATAATGAAGAAGTACATTGCAGTTTTCCCTTTGTGAACATTGAGTTAATACCTGCTTTTGTCATTTCAAAAATGACATACTCTGAAATATTCCCAAGCTCCTGTTAAAATTACTAATATAATTTTGAAAAAGAAATAGGCAGGGGGAAGATGATGATGAAAAAAGCTATTCTGCTCAATGCCAAACTTGCTCAAAAATTATAGTTTGTAGCATATTATCATTTCATTTTATTTCCTGAATTCTGTTGATTGGCAAATATTTCTATTTACACTGTGAATGCTAATGGAAATTGGATTGAGGGGCTATTGAGTTCAATGAAATTCTGAAGTTGAATTAATATCAATAGATATATAACCATTTGCCCAAAATGCTTCTATTCAGTCATCAATACAGTTCTTTCATATTGTCAGTTCAACCTTTTATATTTCTAATTCTGTTATTTAATGTTATTTGTGTTTATAGATTATAATTTAAAGATTCTTAAATAAAGACATTTAAAGATTCTAGAGTGTGAGGATTGCTCCCATACCTTTGTATGTACAGAGCAGGTCTCCTTCTAAATTATGCTATTTGTGGAGACACCCTATTGCTAAGCTAAAAGTTAATGTGAGAACACAAGAACCTAGGAAACAGAAACAGGCATAGGCCATTCAGCTTCTTGAACATGCCCCCAGTCAATAAGATCATGGCTGATCCTGTGCCTCCTAATCATTGTGCTACTTCACTTACTGTCCAAAACTTACTGATCTCAGCTTGAACTACACTCAAAGTCTTAGCTTGTCAAGCATTCTAAGGTGCAAAATTGTATGTTAGAGAATATGAGTGTAATTTAGTGGATAAATGACTCCCCCTCCTACTTTATTGAGATATTAGGATTCATGTTGACTATTTGTAGGGAAGCATAGTGACTTATCAATTTCAAGGCTTTAGTTTTCCTTCTGGTAAACAGTAGGTCTATGTAGAATCTCCGTTGCAACTTTTCAATCATAGTATGGTGAGGGGAGCTGGAAGCAGGGAAACTGGAGATAACCTGAAGGGGATATTAGATGGACCAGTAACAACTCCAGCACATTTACTAAACCTAAACATTTACTGTGCTTGCATGGTATATGTTCTCCCAACTTGTACCTTGACAGCAAGTGACAGGATCTCAATTGACACCCAAAGTATTTATTACTGTAATTGTAACAAGTAGAAGTTTTGGCCAGTCAACACAGGACCTACACAAGTTACCAGCAGCTGGAAGCACAGCTGTAGAACAAAAAGAAAATTAACTATTTAAGTTAAAGTTATCTCTTGTCAGACAGAAAATCTTATATGCGACTGTGTTTTAAATGAGTGAGGAGCAAATGCCATAATCACTAAAACAACTTTGAAAACTATAATTATCTTTTTTGCCTTTAAGGTCATACATACTGCTGACTATTGACCAGTAAATTCAGTGCTTTGTAAGTGGAGGAATTACTAAATAAAACTGAACATGTGAGCTCAGTATTTAGCTATAGAGATGTAATAATTATCCTACGATGCATTAGTGAGGAGTGTATGTAGTTTAGTTAATCTCCTTTGCTGTATCGGACCCTCAACCATCCCATTTGATAATATATTTATATGTCAATGTTTAAACCAAAAGCATCAAAAATACCACAGCAATGGACTAAAAATAGAAATAATTTGTGCATTAAGCTCGGGTGCCGACCCAGCAAGTAAATGCACTACCTGGTGCAGCACTAATCTAGGCAAACCAGAAGATCACAGCTTTGATTCCCAAGCTGTGTTAAATTAGCTGATCTCAGTCAGAATAACAGATGGGCACTTAAACAGGTCTCAGCAGCCCAGGAGTGGAAAGCAAAAGTATTATTCTTGGTTCCTCATCCACAACTGCTCTAGAGTGACCTCTACTGGAAAGACATAAAAAGAAAAAAGGCTGAGACTCCAGGGCAATCAGATCCATGAGAAAATAAACTGAAGAAACAGAGGTGAATGAACTTTCATCCTGATTGAAAAGCTATAAAGATGTAATAAGGAATTTAGATGCAAGGCAGAATGACAAAAGAGAAAGACCATGATAAAGGGTAAGAATGTTGAAAGATATGGTGCAGGTAAAGAAATAAAAGGGTTCAGATGAGGTGCAAATACCAACAGCAGAGCAATTGTCATCATAGATATCATGACCATGAATTGAAGTTACAGAATGCAAAGAGGAGACTGTGAAGTTGGGAAATGTCCAGTTAAATGGTGCTCCTCAAGCTCACATTGTATTTAGTTAGAACAGTGATGATAAAAAAGTCAAAATAGATTCCTATATGGCAGTGAATTAAAACGACAAGTGACCAGAGGTTTGCACACTGAACAGCAAACTAACTCCTAATTGGTAATTTGTAGGAAAGACTATACTGTATGCAGTGAATACGTACCCTGTGCTTGAAGAAATACAAGTTAAATGCTGTTTTGCCTGCAACAACTGTGTAGGGCCTTGTGGTAGGAAAAGAGAGGAAATCAGTGCAAAGTCAGAATTTCCTTTTCTTCCACAAGAGGGTTTCCATGGCATTGGAGAGGTGATGGGGGAATGGACTGGGGTATCACAGACTGGTTGAAATGCTAAAATAGGAGGAAGGAGACTATTGTGTTTTGATTGAAGTGGCAGAAATGATGATCCATTGAACATAGTTCTGCTGGGATGGAAGATAATTGTAGGGAACCCCAATGGGTACTGGAAGGAGGGGAAAGCAAAGGGCTAGGAAATGGAACGTGAAGGTCCCTATCAACCAGAGTGAAAACAACAGTCACTGACTGAGATAGAAGGCAACTATATGGGAAGCAAAAGTGTAATAACTGGCATCACTGGAATGCATTTAATGGAGAGGGAAAACTGAGGGAATGGAGCAAATTAATTACAGAAAGCGAAGTAACACACAAAACAGCATCTGTGCAGCACAATGGACAAATGATGTTTCGGGTTGAGATCCTTCATCTGGACCCTCCCGAGATGCTATCTGACTTGCTGAGATCCATTATTGATTCATGTGCTGCTCCAGACTCCAGCATCCTCAGTCCCTCTTGTGTTTATAGTTACAGAATGTGGACTGAGCTGGAAGTGTAGCTATGGAGTGAGTGAGTTAATTGTTCAAGTCAGTAGACAGCTTTTCTCCAAAGTGGAAATATGGAAGTGTGTAAAGTAAGCAAAATCTTGCAAGTACACTAAGGTAAAAGCAAAGTTCAAGAGTTATACACTTCAAAACAAACTAAATGCTACCAGTACAGACTGATGAACTTGAAATAAAAGATGTAAGAGGGAACTTGAGAATGGACAAAGTAAGTTCCATATATCCTGAAAAAGAAAAGCCAGAGACACATATAGGATGCTTGGACAGCATTTTTTTAAATTAGAGAACGTGGGTGATGTCAAGGCAGATGTTTAACCGGACTGTTGGTGAGTACAAGCTGATTAGACTTGCTTTCAAAATGCAAATGTTATGTTCAAAGTTCAAAGATCAGAGTAAATTAAGTATCAAAGTGCATACTTGTTCCAATTTTCTTGCAGGTAATAGTAAAGAAATACAACAGAATCAATTAAAAAAAACCAGACACAAAGGCTGACAAACAATGAATATGCAAAAGAGGATAAACTGTGCCAGTAAAAAAAGCAAATAGTAAGTAAATCAATAGTATGGAAAACATGAGGATTATGTGGGAATTTTGTCATACTGAGTTAACTTTGATACCCTGTTTTGCAAATGGTTTGTAGAATAATGGCTAGAAACTTTGAACCTGCAGCAGTGAATGGTGTCCGTTGATGAAGATTGCATCTGGAGGTGTCTGTGAGGGTGATGTTTTATTGGAAACGTACCACCTGTAGAGAAACGAGAGTTAAGTCCTAGGGATTTAATTCCGGCATTTTTAAAAGGCAGATACTGTATGGCTCCATACCACAGATACTTTAAAGTTGATTTTGTTTACTTGCAATAAGTATTAAAATGCTAACGTGACGGGCCTATACCACGATTGATCTTTATAGCCAAGAAAGCGAATACATTTCCAGCACCAATAATTCTACCGTGCCCAAGTTTCCCAAACACTGGCCTTTTAACAATACACAGGATCAGTGCCGCTGTCAGTTGTCGAATTAAACATTTAATTACATGACATTCAGTTGTACATTCGCTATCGGTATCAGAATTGCTCAGCCCTCTAGTCAAAACAGTCTCATAAACATCAGAAAACATGAAATCGCCGTGCGTTTGGCTTTTGAGCTTCTAAGCCATGTTTGTTTCTTGATTTAACAGGGTGCGTGGTGATTGCAGATTCAGGTTAGGATGACACAGGCACACAGTGACTTTTTTTTTCCAAAAGAGCTAGTTTTGAGGTAAGCAAATAAATCATACATGACGCAGTTCCAAGCTTCCACGCGTGCGCACAGCACCCAATCCAACAGCACACAATGAACAATTTCCACGTAGTACTATTTCTTTGCTTCGGTATATTATTACAGGAAGCGAAGGCAAGAAGTAGAGATATTAATTATTGAAAGAGTAATGATTGAAAACAGACTGAAGGGCAACAAAAAGCATTTTGATAATATATACTATATAATATAATATGAACAATGATTATCGGATATCAAATGGATGCTTGGAACTGGTGCGATAACATCTCGATATAGGAATGAGCACAGAAACCACGTCACATAAAGATGTGCAGTTCATTTACTGTTTAACAAACGGGCAGAATGGTTTCTACAGTCCGACAACACAATCCATCCGCACCTCGACAAGTTAAAGTAATGGGAATTTTCAGCGGAAAAAAAATCTATATACTAGCTATATCCTCACATTTAGTGTATTATGTGTACCATTACGAGTTGTACAGGAACGTTATAACCGTTAGTAAATACTTATATTTTGAGTACAATGTGTTAAAACTTTGGGAAAAAAGTACTGTCGAAAGCCTTTTTCACATCAACATCGTAGTACTAGCACTATTCGTATGTTTTTTTTCTCTGTGTAAGAATTTGTTATTATTGGAGTGTATGGGAACAGCCAGCCAAACCAAATAATAAACAAGTTCCAATCTTGAATATAGAATATATTCGAGTATTCGTTACTTAGTTGTATATCCGACTTTTATAAATATTAATCTTAGAATTAAGATTCTTTAGTTTTAGGTGTGTTCGAATAAAAAGAAAATAAAAGTGTGTAACTCCATTTCATCAAGGGCATAGGGGTTATCAGAAACCCAATTAAAGGCTTCAGTTATTTATAATCCGATTTCTGCCCACATACAGTACAAGCTCTATTCCACAGCGATTGACATCGCCTGAAGCAGGGCTCCATTCAAGTATTCTGGACAATATTTTGAAATATGGCTGGTACGATGGGACCGAAGCACTGAATAAGTCATCTCAGTCCCTCACTGGGCAGTTCCTAAAGACAATAATCTACCCAGGAGAAATTAGACGCAGAAGACACCCGCAGTATTTAATTCAGTTTACTCTTCATCAGTGAATCTGGGGGAAAGAACGATCCTGTTAAATATAACTTGTTTCAAGTAACTACAGAGAGCAGTGCATTGCAAATTGTGGATGCTAGGTGAACCACGTCTATTAAATTTAATACCAGCTCGCAAGTACAGTATTTTGCCTCTTGGGTGAAAGGCGGCACCTCCCTGGTATTGGTTTGTAAACCGTCAGGTGTGTTGGCCATTTTGAGTGACAGGAATTATTTTCTCCAGCGACACATCAGTCTCATATTCTCCATTGCTGGACAGAAGACTGACCGCCCCATGTTGGGAGACCGGGGAAAGTTTTATGCAGCGGTTGGGATCCATAGGATTTTCCTGAGTGCACGGCACCGAATGGGGGATCAGGTAGACGCTGTTCTCCACTTTATCTAGGGAGCCACCGGGGTTATAGGCCGACACACCGTTGTGGATGGTGACCGTCTCCACCGCGTCGCTGTTACAGAAAGAGTCGCAGCCCAACAGGGTGGAGAAAGCCTTGCGGAAATCGGCGTTGAAGGCGTAGATGATGGGGTTGAGGGAGGAGTTGGCCCAGCCAAACCAGACAAACACGTCGAAAGTGCTGCCACTGACGCACGGCAGATGCGCCACCTTGCTGTTGGCATGGGCTTGGGTCCCGCAAAAGGGCACGATGCAATTGAGAATAAAGAATGGTAGCCAGCAGCAAACGAAGACCCCCATGATGACTGACAAGGTCTTGAGAACTTTGGTCTCTCGTTTGAAGGACATTTTGAAGGAGCTCTCGGGTTGCTGGATGTCGGCGTTGCTGCCGCTGCTCCTGCTGCTCTGGCAGTTCTTGGCGTGCACGGCTGCTCTCTCCAGGGCCGAGATGCGCCGAATCTGCTTCTGGGCGATCCGGTATATTCTGGTGTAGGTGACGATCATGATGGCCACGGGGATGTAGAAGCTGATCAGAGACGAGGAGATTGCATAGGTCCTGTTCAGGCTTGAGTCACAGTTCTCCCCTGGGTATTGAGAAGTGTTGTAATCCAATACTATGGTGCGTTTAGCCTTGTGCCAATTCAACTGCACAGGTATAAAAGAGATCAGGATGGAGAGGGTCCAGGCCACACTGATCATCACAAAAGCCACGTTAGGTGTCATCTTGCGCTCGTAGCGGAATGGGCTGGAGATGGCCCAGTATCGGTCCACGCTAATGATACAAAGATTCAGGATGGAGGCTGTGGAACACATTATATCAAAGGCTACCCAGATGTTACAGAAAGATCCAAAGGGCCAAAACCCCGCGATCTCGCTCACCGCCTTCCAAGGCATCACCAGGACGGCCACCAAAAGATCGGATACAGCCAATGAGATCACGAAGAAATTGGTAACTTTCGATCGGAGATGGCGAAATCTGATCACAGCCGCACAGACCAGAGTGTTCCCCAGTAGCGTGGAAAGTATCAACAAGGAGAGGAAACAGCCCGTAAGCACGCGAAACGATGAGTCCTTCTCAGTATCCTTCGAGCCCCCATCCATGGCGGTCGTGTTCAGTCTCATAGCTCCAAGGAGGGAGGACCCCTCGTTCATTTCCCCAACTGTGATCGGCTTTCGCAACTAAACCTAACAAATGCGATCATGCCGAAAAATGTCCTTTCATACTTCCAACAAAAAAAAGACCTACCTTCAAACCAACCCCTCGGTGGCTCGGTCCACTATTAGTCAACGTATTTTATTCGGATTTAGTTTTATTTTAAAATCCATAATCGCGACGTGCAGCAACATTTCTTCCCCGTTGGTGGCCTGAGGGAAAAAAGTAACTATGACTATTATACCGTTCCCAGGTGCAGGAGTCCAAAATTCTGCAGAAAAGAATACCCCCTATATATTGCATACTAACACGGTATTGATCCCTTGTACACGTCCATATTTATTTTTCTTCTCTTGCATCGTACGGAGCGTATAAATCTAATTTAGTAGCGGTGCGAGATTCTTTGTAGTTTTCAAAGCTTCTGTCTCAGAACTTCTCAATTTAGATTCCCCTCGCCTCCAGCATTAAAAAAAAGTCCACATACTCTGCGCTCTGCCATTCACTCGACTTTCCTTAGAAATATCAAAAGATCAGAAATCAAATGTAACCTTTAAATAACCATAAAATTACATGAATTTCGTCCAGACAGCAATCCGCTTCGATTCGCACTACAGCTGTGATCACTGGTAGGTCTACACCCAACAACTGCTATAATAAGATGAAAGCCGAAAATGCTCGGAACACGCGGCAAGTCGGACAGCCTCTAAGCAGGAAGGAAGGCAGAGTTAATGTTTCACGGTGGCAATCCTATGTCAGAAAAGATTTCCGATGTACTGAAGATGTTGGTTTGTAACGAAGCATTTGCATGGTGTTTAAAGATAATACTCACTCCATCTCCACCACATCCCAAATCTTAGACAACTTTACGCAGGAAGTCTTCTCAACAGAAGTAGTTTGTTGGGGAATGTACAATCCGCGGTGATTCGGTTAATCCCGCTCATCTCGCCATTCGGAATGTGTGCCTTTAATCTTTCCAGTGTAGCTTTGATTCGACACGCCGATGTTTTCCTAGGCTGCGTTTGCACAGGAAGCAAAACTGTTAGGTACTCCAACCTACGTAAAAACACTTCGTAGTCTTCTGTCCCTTCTCTCCCGAGAGGGTGTCTGTTGACCATGCATTAAGCACTATCGTATAAACTCGCTTTAAAGCGAAAATACACGGTCGTCGCGATTTTCACGTCCATGTCGAGAAAAATGCAGCTCCTAGTGATATCCTGTAATTATGTCGAGGAGCACACACGGCCAAGCACTGACACCAGAAATCTTCATCACAGTCAAGTCGCCGGCTTTGGTGCATGTGTCGTCATTCACAAAATGTGGCGACTCGTAGTAGCTCTTGCGACCTCTTTTTATCTATTTCTCGAGTTCCGTCGATAATGAATGACCTAAGATCTGGGATTACCGGACGCGATCTTGTTGCGCCATCAAGCGGTTTGCGGACAATGTTCTCGAAGGCAAAGTGGCGTTTCTGGTCGGGGACTATGCATAAACACTGAGTTCATTGGCTCTTACAACCAGCGAAGGTGGCAGGAGGATCACTGAACAACCCTGTCGGTCAAGAGGAGGGCAATAGCTGTTTATTCCCCTCCATAGATATTACCCGACTTGCTGAGTTCCTCCAGCATTTTGTGTGTTGCAAGATTTCCAGCATCTGCAGAATCTCTTGTGATAATGAAGGCAACAGCTTAACCATGTAAGCAAATACTCCGGAATACAAGTAGGTATGGCAAACCTCTATTAACGCAATTACTTTTATAAAGTTCGAGTGACCACCTTTCCTTTGTCACGGCATCAGTGATGTGGCGAGATGACCTTACCTTTCCTAGATTCGTTATATACAGTTGGGGAACAGTTTGCAATTTATAAAGTAGCTTACGCTTGAAATTTCCGTACCATGCTTAATATGCACCGACTATTTTACAAGTTGCCAGTCAATAATAAAGCCAGAAATTCAGGGCGCACAAGCAGGTCAAATAGCATCTATGAAAATGGAAACGAAGTTAACGTTTCAGATCACAAAGCCTTCGTCTGAATTCCAACTTGTATTTCGTTTTCTTTCACGTGCAAGAAAAGCTGTGATTGAAAGAGCAGTCCTTTCATAAAGCGTTCTAGTTTACAGTCTCAACAATTTGATTTTTTTTATAACTCGCACTATTGCTTTGTGTTTCTGATTAACGAAATATATTTGCTGTGTCTATTGTTTTTTATGAAAACCATGCACCTTTAAGGACAGTCTGCCCAAATTGATTGTCCCATTCCAGAGGTTGAGAGAGAGAATCACGGGTTGCGAGCTTCTCTGGACCATATTGTGAATTGTGCAATCACGACTCTTAACTGCATTTGTTTGGTTTATTTCAAATAAAGTTTTTAATTTATTTTTATAATATTTCTAATTCTAAGTACAACAAGGGCAAGAAACACAAGATTCCACCCCCCCCCCTCCCTGAAGTGAATATTGCAAGTCCGCCACCACATTACATTATTTATGATAAAGCTCTAAGGACAAAGTGTTTATATATTGAGAATTTTTGGGATAACAAGTTTAATAATTCATTCTTTTGCCAATAACCTTGGAATTTTCTTATCCAGAAAAATAATTACTATAGGTTAGCAACAGTTTCAGTTTATTTGACAGATTTTAAATCTATTGTTATAAAAATAACATGCATAATTTATCTGATCAGAGGTAAATGATTTCAAAATCATATCCCGCAACAAATACTAGTAATAGTAACACAGCCTTTTCACATGATAAGCTCCATTGATCATTTTTAATTTTTAAGTTTGTTTTATTTTGAACTAAAATTAAAAATAAGACTTTGTAATTTGATACTAACACAAATTGAATATTCTACTATCGGAAACTCATAGGATTAAAACATTATGAAAAATTTATTTTGCCTTGTTTTGGGGACTCATCTTTTTTCTCTCAATGTTTTTTAATAAGTACAGGTTACTACTGGAATCTATTTATGATATAATCATGAAAATGCAGCAGCTGTATATTTCTTGCCTTTAAATTAATTTGATATTGGTGCTTGATATGTGCATTAACAGTAAGGCGGGTATTGATGCCACCATTAACTGCCCTGAGAAAATTGAAGGATATCTTTGCCTTGTTATTCAGAATGTAAATGGAGAAAGGTCAAGAAGATACCTCTTCAACATTAAAGGATTTCATTTATGGGCAACACTTCTTTAAAATCAAAGATTATGCAACTCCTGTGGAAAAACAAAATAGTGATCAAATATCTTTTCTACAGGGAGAATAAGAATGAATAGACAAGGAAATAAAAATTGAGGTTTTAGTGTAAAAAAAGAGAGAATGCTGGAAATACCCAGCAGATCAAAAATCATTTTCTGATGAAGCAATGGGTTTGTTTCTATCCCCACAGATGCAGCCTGATCTGCTGAGGTATATCAACATTTTCTTTAATTTCCAGATTTTTAGTACCTTTTTTTGCTTTTTAGTAGGATTGTTAACATTGACCCAGAGATGTGGAAATGAAAGGGTTATGAGGATGAGCATTAATGGATCACAAAATAAGGAAATGCACTGTCCAGGGACAAAGGATTTGATTGTGAAAGTAAGGTTGGAAGAGACCGTGGAGAAAGTGGCGCTGGTGGGGAATGGTATGTGTAAGTATTAGAATAACTGAGGCATGAGAGATGAGGCAGAATCAGACAAGACTGGTGGGTTTTCTTCAATGGTCCCTCAAACAATCTTCTACTGAGAGCGTGGGATCCAACTCATTTGTAAGGGTAAGGGCAGCTCAGGGCATCTCTCACTCCATGGCCTACTGGTCTGACAGTACAATTTTCACTCAGTGTAAGGTCCTGCTCCAAGCTGTCAAATCTTCCATCAATTGAATGTTGGTGAAGCTTTTAAACTAACTTAATAAAATAATAGAAACACCTACTTACATTTCCACTGTAACTGTTTGCTGTACTTGCAACCAGTAAATCTGATGTAGGTCCAGTGAGTAGATTTACCAGCCTGCCCGCTGTGTCAGCATGTTTGAATAGCCCTACTATGCTGTGTGTGTGTATCAGTGGAAGATTTTCAACAATATTTCAATATGCAGGTAAATTGGGAAAATTAGGTTGATGCTGGATCCCATGAGAGGGAATTTGTAGAATACTAATGAGATGGCTTTTTCGAGCAGTTTGTGGTTGAGCTCACGAGGAAAGGCAACTCTGGATTGGGTGTTATGCAATGAACCAGATCTGATTAGGGAGCTTAAGTTAAATAATCCTAAGGAGGCAGTGATCATAATATGACAGAATTCACACTGCAGTTTGAGTGGGAGAAGAAAAGGTCAGATGTATCAGTATTACAATGGAGTAAAGGGAATTACAGAGGCATGAGAGATGAGATGACCAAAGTTGATTGGATGAGGACACTGACAGGAATAATGGCCTAACAGCAATGGCTGGACTTTCTGGGAAATCTTGCCTGGCAAATCTATTGGAAGTCTTTGAGGAAGTAACAAGCAGGATAGACAAAGGAGAGTCAGTGGATGTTGTTTACTTAGACTTTCAGAAGGTCTTTGACAAGATGGCCTTAACAAGAGCCAGTACTATTACAGGAAAGATACGAGTATGGATAGAAGATTAACTGACTGGCAGGAGTCAAAGAGTGGGAATAAAGGGGGACTTCTCTGGTAGGCTGCGCGTGACTTTTGGTTTTCCGCAGTGGTCAACGTTGGGACTGCTTCATTTCATGGTTTTCTGACCAAGTTTTGTAGATGTTATGAAGATAGGTGGAGGGGTAAGTAATGTTGAGGAAGCAAATAGTTTTCAGAAGGACTTAGTCAGATTAGGAGAACAGGAAAAGAAGTGACAAATGGAATACAGTGTCAGTAAGTGCATGGTCATGCACTTAGGTGGAAGGAATAAAGGTGTAGTCTATTTTCTAAATGGAGAATTCAAAAATCAAAGGCTATCCTAATAGAGTTGAGGGCCCTTGTACATGATTCCTTGATGGTTAGTATACAAGTTGAGTCAGTGGAAAGAAAGGCAAATGCAATGTTAGCATTCATTTTGAGAGCACTGGAATATAAGTCATGTTGAGGCTTTATAAAACATTGATCAGACTGCATTTGGAGTATTGTGAGCAGTTTTGGGCCCCTTTTCTAAGAAAAGATGTGCTGGCATTGAAAAGGGTCAAGAGGTGGCTCATGAGAATGATTCTTGTTATGAAAGGGTTAACATGCTATATGAAGAGTGTTTTATGGCTCCTGACCTGTATTCATTGGAGTTTAGAAAAATGGGGGTAGGGTGATCTCTTTGAAACCTATTGATTATTGAAAGGCCTAGATAGAGCAGATATGGAGAGGATATTTCCTACGGTGGGTGAGTCTAGGATCAGAGGGCACAGCCCCTATTTTGAGGGATATCCATTTAGAACAGATATGAGGAGGAATTTCTTTTGACAGAGTTTAGTGAATCTGTGGAATTCATTGCCTCTGACTGCTGTGGAGGCCAAATCATTGAGTGTATTTAAAGCAGAGGTTGATAGGCTCCTGATTAGTCAGGGTGTTAAAGATTATGGGGAGAAGGCAGGGATGGTGGATCAGACTCAATGGGTCAAATGACCTAAATCTGCTCCTATATCATATGGCTTAATACAGTGTGATACAATTTTTGAGGCATAAGGCAGGATTTACACTTAACTTTTGTGCTGAACTGCAGAGCTACCAGGAAAACTGAGAGGAAACTCTAACCTTTTGGACTGCCTTACTTTGCATTGTATGCTTCAATATTGTTATTTCTGATATCATAAGTTACATCTTCCTCAATATGACAATTAATACTGATTACATATATTCATCTAGCAACATTGATATAAAGTCACTTTGTTACCTAATTTTTTTGTGGATTGCAACCACTTTAATTAAGGATGGTGCCAGGAAAAATATTAATGCACCAAAATAAGACCTTAAGTGGAAGTAATTGGGTTCAATGTTTTGGCACTGAAATCATTTGAATCTTATAACAGGTCTCATTCAATGAACATCACCAACTTCACCATTTCCAGGCAACTAAACCACAAGGGAAGGTGGAAATAGAACCAGGTGCTTACTGAAGCTATTTTGGAGTTGCACAAAATTACATTCAAATTCAAATCATCTAAAAGGAAAAATCCACGATATTTTAAGTAAATTGGCTCAAAACTTGATAAGGAAAGTGATACTGTACTGTTGAAATTTTTACCCAACTCATAATTATTGAATTCATTAACCCAGAGTCTTTATCGGGAAAAGCTAGATCTTCATGTAAAGATGAACTTACATTTTCTTGAATGCTCCGAAAGGTTTTAGTTGCCCACTATACAAAGAACAGGAATGTCAGCCAACATTGATTCACTAGAATGAATACTGGGATGAGAAACTACAAATTTAAGAAATTGGAGATGCTGGAACTATTTCCATTACAACAAACAAGATAACAAGTATGGTACTATGCATGATCCCAGCAAATTTAAAGAAGTTAGTAAAGAGAGATAGATTGTTGCCATAGCAGTTATGAATATTCTCAAAAACATTGTCATTTTTGTCATCCTCAATATTCAATGTATTCCCTCACATTTGCTGTAAATAAGCTACACTCTCCACTCAATTTTCTGATGGACATGAAGCACACCCACCAACACTAAAATAATATAATTAGAAAATCTTTTGCAATTCTCTTCCTACACATTTTTTCCCTTTACATCCCAAGGCAGCTCAGGCAAAATCAACATGAATCTATGAAATATGGCAGAGGTTTCTGAGACTGTAAGAAACAGGATAGAAATGGGAACACAACATCTGTACACTGTTTGGCTCCCTTTGCCTAAAAAAAATGATTTTGCAGCATTGAAGACATTTCAAAGGAGATTTTCCAAGCTAATTTTTGGGAGGAGAGGCTTATCCTTTCAAGAGGAGGTAGAAAGTTTGGGTCCAGATCCTTTGGAGTTTAGAAGAATAGATAGTGACACTAGGAGGGTCGACAGGGTAGATAATTGCACCCGTGAGAGGATCGCAGATGAGTGGACACGGTTACAAAAGGAAGGGTCAGTCATTTAAAACTGAGGTATGTAGAAATTTCTTCCCTCTGAAGGTAGTTGGATCAATGAAAACCTCTGTCCCTGACAGTGGTGAAAGCCGAATTATTAGATATATTCAAGATGAAGACTGATAGATATTTAAAAGGAAATATTCTTGCAAGCAGATTTACTAGAGCTGTTCGGAGTGGTTTAAACTATGGCATGGGGATGGGAACCTTTATGGTAGAGCTGAGGATGAGCCAGCAGATTTACAAGTAGATGATGAGTGTAACATAAATGTAAGGAAGGAAGGACAAGCCAACAATTGGGTACAAATGCAGACAGAGGAAAGAGTTAAATTGTACCATAGAGGCAAATTCAAAAAGGCGAAGAATGCAGGACCAAAGGTGTCGTGTTTAAATGCGTGTAGCATTCAGAATAAGGTGGATGAACTCATAGCGCAACTAGAGATTGGTTGGTATGAAACTGTGAGCATCACTGAGTCATGGCTGAAAGAAGGCCATACTTGGGAACTTAATATCAAAGTATATTTTGTATTGAAAGGACAGGAAAGAATGCATAAGAGATGGAATTACATCCTTAGAATGAGGTGACATAAGGATAGAGCTTTGTTGAATCTTTGTGGGTGGAGTTCAGAAACTGTAAGGGTAGAACAACATTAAGGAAATCAAATATAGGCCTCCAAATAGTAGGCACGATGTGGGATTAAGATTGCAAAGAAAAGTGGAAAAGGCATGTAATAAAGGTTATGACATAATTGTAATGGGGTCCTTCAATATGCAAAGGGATTGGGAAAATCAGTTTGCCATCAGATCACAAGAGAGGGAATATGTTGAATGCCTATGAGATGGCTTTTTAGAGCAGCTCGTGCTTGAGCCTACTTAGAGAAAGGCTATCTTAGATTGGGTGTTGTGTAAGAACCCAGATCTTATTAGGGAGCTTAACGTAAAGGAACCCTTAGAAGGTAGTGATCATAATATAATTAAATTTATACTGCAATTTGAGAGGGAGAGGCATAACTCAAATGTATCAGTATCACAATGGAATAAAGGAAATTACAGAGACATGAGACAGGAGCTTGCCCAGTGCTGAAGGATACTAGCAGGGATGATGGAAGTGAAGAGATGGCTAATGTTTCTGGAAATGGTTCACAAAGCACAGGATAGATAAGTCCCACAGAGGAAGAAATTCTTAAGTGGCAGGGCTTGGCAGCCGTGGCTGACAAAGGAAGTTAAGGACTGCATAAATGCCAAGGAAAGGCCACATAAGGTAGCAAAAGTGAGTGGGAAGTTGAATGATTGGGAAGCGTTTAAAATCAAACAAAAGGCAACTAAAAAGGCTGTAAGAAGAGAAAAGATGAAATATGAGGGCAGACTAGCCAATAATATAAAGCAGGATACCAAAAGTTTTTCCAGATTTATAAAGAGTGAAAGGGAGGTGAGGGTTGATATTGGACCAGTGGAAAATGATGCTGTTGAGGTAGTAATGGGGTACAAAGAAATGGCAGATAAACTTGATGGGTACTTTGCATGTGTCTTCATTGTGGAAGACACCAGCAGTGTGCTAGAGGTCCGTGACTGTCAGGAAGCAGGATTGAGTGTCATTGCTATTAAGAGAGGTTGCTGAAGAGATAACAGATACACTGGTCATGATCTTCCAAGAATCACTTGATTCTGACATATTCCCAGAGGAAATATCACACCATTCTTTAAGAAGGGAGGAATGCAAAAGGAAGAAAATTATAGACCAGTTAGCCTAACCTCAGTGGTTGGGAAAGTGTTGTAGTCTATTATTAAGGATGAGGTTTTGGGGTATTTGGAGACTAATGATAAAATAAGTCAAAGTCAGCATGGTTTCAGTACAGGGAAATAAAGCCTAACAAATCTGTTAGAGTTCCTCGAGGAAGTTACAAGCAGGGTGGACAAAGGAGAGGCAGTGGATGTCATTTACTTGGATTTTCAGAGGGCGTTTGATAAGGTGCCATACATGGCGGTGCTTAACAAGATAAAATCCTATAGTGTTACAGGAAAGATATGGCATATAGACGAATGGCTGACAGGCAGGAGACAGTGAGTGGGAATAGAAGGGGGCTTTTCTGGTTGGTTGCCAGTGACTAGTGGTGTTCCTCAGGAGTCAGTATTGGGACCACTATTTTTCACATTCCTTGTCAATAATTTGGATAATAGAATTGATGGCTTTGTGGAAAAGACTGTGGATGTTTCAAGTATAGGTGGAAGGGTAGTTAATGCTGAGGAAGCAATGTGTTTGCAGCAGGACTTAGACAAATTGGAAGAATGGGCAAAAGCTGGCAGATGGTATAGTGTTGGGAAATGCATGATAGTGCATTTTGGTAAAAGGAACAATAGTGCAGTCTATTATATAAATGGGGAGAAGGTTCAAACATCAGAGGTGCAAAGGGATTTAGGAGTCCTCATGCAAGATGCCCAGAAGGTTAATTTACAGGTTTAGTCTGTAGCAAAGAAGGCAAATGTGATGTTGGGATTTATTTCATTGGGAATGGAATATAAAAGCAGTGAGATAATGCTAAGTCTTTCTAAGACACTAGTCAGGCCGCACTTGGAGTATTGTCAACAGTTTTGGGTCCCATATCTCAGAAAGGATGTGTTGTCATTGGTGAAAATCCAGAGGAGGTTCACGAGGGTGATTCCAAGAATGAAGGGGTTAACATATGAGGAGCATTGGCAGCTTTGGGCCTGTACTCACTAGAAGTTCGAAGAATACAGAGGGAACTCATTGAAACCAACCAAATACTGAAAGGACTAGATAGGGTGGAGAGGACATTTCCCATGGTAGGGGTATCCAGAACTAGAGGGCACAGCCTCAAAATTGAGGAGTGACCTTTTAGAAAAGAGGTAAGCATTGTGTTAGGCAGAGAGTAGTGAATCTGTGGAATGCTCTGCCACAGACTGTGGTGGAGGCCAAGTCCATGGGTATATTTAAGGCGGAAGTTGGTCTTCTCCTGATCAGTCAGGGCACCAAAGGATATGGCGAGAAGGCAAGTGTATGGAGTTGAGTGGAATCTGGGATCAGCCTTGATGGAATGGCAGAGCAGACTCAATAGGTTGACTGGCCTAATTCTACTCCTATGTCTTATGGTCTACAGTCTTGTGGAAATGAGGATTAAGATGAACTAGCACTTTAGAGGTGTTTCAAGCAGCAGTAAATCAAGGCAACTGGACTTGTTTTGTCATCTAGAAGCCGCTTTGCTATTCATCTGAGAGGCTTCTTCAGTTCTGATCCACGGTAGGTAGTTTTCCAGCTTATAAACTCTGTGAGTTACTCAAAAGTATAGCAATCATTTGTGGATCATTAATAGTCATAGAAGTAATGAGAGTACTCTTACTTCTGCATGAACTGAGGTGTGAACTGTTGTGGAGATTCCGGGGTAGAGATGTCAGGACTGCATTGTAAGTAGCTGATAGGTGGTGCCATACCCCAACCCCGCTGTTCAGGGATAACCAATTTTGAGCCACTAGTTTGACAAAGATGGCTTATTTAATCCCTCTTTCAAACTACCTGACCTCCCCGTCCAAAATGTGCAAATTGTTATCATCAAAGAAGTATCCCTTGTCCTTTAGGTTTAGATATACAGTCAACTCTTGCCCTGAGGTGTTAGTCCTCCTCTTTTGGGCCAACCATTTATGAAGTGGTTGTTTTGTCTCACCAATATACATATCTGTGCAGTTCTCATTGATGATAACAATATGCACATAACAACACAGCAATTCCGGTTGCCTTGATTTACGACTGCTTGATATACAATGACCTGGATGATTGAGAACCTTTACAGATATTAAGAGGTGTTGATTAACCATGGTCACATTGAATAGTAGGACAGGTATTAGGAACCTAGTGGTCCACTCTGATATTTTTGAGTTCTTATATGATACGTTTTGGATTTTCAGAAGACTTTTAAAAAGATGTCAGACAAAATTAGAGCACATGGCATTGGGGTAAAATGTTAGAATGTACTGAATGTTGATTTAGACAAATAATGGAGATTAGGAACATACTGCTCAGCTTTAGGTTGAGAAGTTACGTTTGATTAGAGTGGAGCCACAGAGACTGGTGTTGAGGCCCCACTATTCGCAATCTGTATCAGTTGTTTTATAATGCATCACGGCCTCATATGGGAATACCAATAACTTTGAGAGGAAAATCCTACAAAAGGTAGTGGATTCGGCCCAGTGCATCATGGGTAAAGCCTTCTCAAATATTGAGCACATCTACATGAAAGATTGCCATAGAAAAACAGCATCGATTATCAAAGATCCTCACCACTGAGCTCTGTTCTTGCTGCTGCCATCAGGTAGGAGGTACAAGCGCCTCAGGACTCGCACCACCAGGTTCAAGAACCGTTACTACCCCTGAACCATCAGGCTCGTGAACAAAAGGGGATAACTGCTCATTCTATTTCTTGTGTTCCCACATCGATGGTCTCAAATTATGGACTCGTTATCTTGTTATTTCATGCTCTCATTATTCTTTGCTACTTATTTATATTTGCATTTGCACAGATTGTTGTTCATTGATCCTGTTTACAGTTACTATTCTATAGATTTGCTAAGTATGCCCACAGAAAAAAAATCTCAGGGCTGTATGTGGTGACATGTATGCTCTCTGATAATAAATTTTACTTTGAACTTTGATGATGGGAT
The DNA here is from genome assembly GCF_030144855.1 of Hypanus sabinus. Taxonomy (NCBI): domain Eukaryota; kingdom Metazoa; phylum Chordata; class Chondrichthyes; order Myliobatiformes; family Dasyatidae; genus Hypanus; species Hypanus sabinus. The sequence goes on from NC_082720.1 coordinate 32,236,786, forward strand.
CAATTGTACAACATCCAAGTTTGTCGATGTTGTAATGCTGGCTGGAGGTGTGGGTAGGGAGGAGAGTGCAAAAAGGCTTCAAGGTCTAAGAGATAGACAAAGTAAATAGGCAGATGAGATATACTATGAGAAAACCATGAGATCACCCAGTTTCATTACAAAAATAGAAAAACGGAACCATTTTACACAATGAGAAACTAAAAAGTGATGATATTCAGAGAAACCTGAATATCACTGTATGTAAATCACTAAAAGTTAATATGCAGATTTTACATGTAGCGAGAACTTTGACATTTATTACAAGTGGATTTGAATACAAGGATAAAGATATTTTGCGCCAGTGATACTGCATTGTGAAATAAGTCTTAATTCTGCTGCCAAAGACTAGATATACGAGCTGGAAAGGATGCAGTGAAGGTTCATTAGACTTTACCCTGAGATGGTACCTTTGACATCTGGGAAGACATTACACAGACTAGTCATGTAATCTCTTTTAAAGAATGAGAGGTGATACCATTGAAATAGATAAAATTTATATTGGTCATAATAGGACAAATACAAGATTTCTTCAAGCCATGGTATCTAGGACCAGATCTCATAGTTTCAAAAAAGGGTCAGCTGTTCAGTCAGAGAAGAAATTTCTTCACCCAGATGATGAATCTCTGGAATTCACCACCCCAAGTGCCTTTTGGAGTCACTGATTATATATAAACAGAGCCAGCTGCAGTCTAGCTTCCTGGTTATGTTCAAACAAATGCAAGACGGTTTAGAGGGATTTAGGGAAACAAGACTTAACTTGGGTAGACTTCTTTGTTGGCCTGGACCAGGTGATCCAAAGGGCCTCCTTCCATGCTGTAAGACTGTTATGTGGAAAACGTTTTGGATATTGCATGAAATAAGTACAGGAAAGTGGCTCCAACTTAAATAATCAGACATGACTTTGAATGGCAGTGGGTTCAGGGACTCTGTGGCTTTCTCCTGTTTCATTTTCTTATATTGCCTAAAGTGAAAATCTATCCAGAGGAATAAATTCCTGATCGTCCAAGGGGAGCTTGCATCATTTAATTTAATTAGCATTTAAGAATGGGGACAAAACAGTTTCAATGGCAGAGGTTTCCCTGAAGAAACCTTTGTACGAAGAGCTAAGTGGAATTACCATCACCAGTATGGCTTGTAAGTCAGGCAGCATCTATGGGATGAAAAACAGAGTTAATGTTTCAGGTTGAAGACAAAGAGTCTGACAAAGACTCTTCAACCTAAAACATTGACTGTTTCTTGTTCCATAGATTCAGCCTGATGTGCAAGCCATACTGGTGATCAGTGGCTCCAATTAGCTCTTTATTTACACTTTACAGTATTTCCAGCATTTTTTGGTTTTATTTTAGATTTCTGAAATATGCAATTTTTCTTATTACCAAAATAATTTAATGCTATTATGCATTAGATTAATCTAAAATAATCTAATATTGCTTCTCATTGTCCTATGTACCATTCTAAACACCAGAGATTCTGCAGGTGCTGGAAATCCAATGTAACACACACAAAAAGCTGAGGAACTTAGCAGGTTAGGTAGCATCTATGGAAAGGAATAAACTGTCGACACTTTGGACCAAGACCCTTCATCAGTACTGGAAACAGGAAGAAGCCAAAATGAAAAGGTGGGAGGAGGGATGGAGTACAAGCTAGAAGGTGATAGGTGAAGCTAGTTTGATGGGGGAGGGGATATGAAGTGAGGAGCTGGGAGGTGATAGGCGGAAACAGAAAAGTTTCCTCCTTCTTTAGCCTGATAAGAGGAGAGCGGACATTGGGAGAAAGGGGAGGAGTGAGTGGCATCCTGGATAAGCAAGTAAGGAGAATAGAAGTGGTAAGAGGAGATCCAGAGTGGGGAGTTAGAAGGGGAGGGGCAGAGGGAAACAATTACCAGATGTTAGAGAAATTGATGCTGATGCCATCAGGTTGGAGGCTATCCAGGGAGAATATGAGGATTTTGCTCCTCCAACCTGAGGATAGCCTCATTATAGCAGTAGAGGAGGCCAGGAAAGAACTTGTCAGAATGGGAGTGAAGACTGGAATTAAAGTGGTTCGCCACCAGGAAATCCAACTTGTCGTGGATGGAGTGAAGATGCTCGACAAAGTGGTTCCCCATCCTACATCGGGTATCTCCAGTGTAGAGGAGGCCACATCAGGAGCACTGGATACAGTAGACAAACACAACAGGTTCAGAGTTGAAATGTTGCCTCACTTGGAAGGACTGTTTGGAGCCCTGAATGGAGGTGAGGGAGGAGGTGAATAGGCAGCTGTAGTACTTCTTACACTTGCAGGGAAAAGTGGCAGGAGGGAACCAGTTATGCCTGCCATGGGACCGAGCTATGCTTGCCTTTTCATTGGCTACATGGAATTGTTCATGTTCAAAGCCTTCTCTGGAAATCCTCCCCAACTCTATCTGTGCTACATTGATGACTGCAATGGTGCTTTTTCATGCACCCATGCAGAGCTCGTTAATGCCATCAGCTTTTCCTCCACCTTCCACCCTGCCCTTTAGTTCACTTGGTCCAATTCTGACACCTCCCTTCCCTTTACTGATCGCTCTGTCCCCTTCTCTGGGGACAAACTGTCTACTGCTCTTTTATAAACCTACTAGTTCTCATAGTTCTCTTAGCCGTACTTCTTCCCATCCTGTCATCCATAAAAATGCCATTCCCTTTTCTTGGTTCCTTCATCTCTGCAGCATGTTTCCAGGATGAAGTTTTCCTATCCAGAATGTCAGAGATGGGTTCCTTCAAACAATGATGTTTTTCTTCATTCAACTTTAATGCTGCCCCCAACCGCATCTGCTCCATTTCCTAGACATCTGCCCTCACCCAATCTTACTACCGCCATAACAGGGGTACAGTTCCTCTTAACCTTACCTCCCATCCCATGGGCCCCCCATCCAGCATACCATTCTTGTAATGTCCACCATCTTAAATAGGATCCTACCACCGCCAAGTTTATCTTTACCTCCCTCCCCACTCTCTGCTTTTTGCAGGGAATGCTCCCTCCGTGATTCCTGTCAATTCATCCCTTCCTATTACCCTTCTTAGCACTTATATCTGCAAGCAGAAGTCCTACTAGATCACCTACTAAATCTGCCTTAGCTATTCACTCTTTTCTTTCTAATTATGGTATCTCAGATATATGGCATTTCCTTCATCCTACTGAGAGAGATTATTCTTTTTTTTTCACATGTTCACCATACCTTCACTAGAATTGACTATTGTTTACTTGATAATCAACTCATTCCATTTGTCTATTCTTGTGATTATCAGAGTATACTGATTTCTGACCATGCCCCAATTACTTTGTCTTTAAATTTTCCTGGTCTCCCTCAGAGGAATAAACACTGGCATCTTGACTCGACTTTATTATCGGATGATGATTTTCTAAAATTTATTAAGGATCAGATAACTTTTCATTTTAACACCAATATGTCATCTGAAATGTCATCCCAGATTGTCTGGGATGCCATGAAAGCATATTTGAGGGGTCAAATAATCTCCTATACAGAAAATCTTAATAGAAAGTCCTGTACAGATCGATTAGACCTCATTAATCAAATTAAAGAATTAGATCAACTGTATGCTCAAACTAAGAATCCTGAATTATACAAGAAGCATGTAGAACTTCAAACTAAATTTAATCTTCTGTCTACTCAACCTGTTGAACGCCAACTTCTTGAAAGCAACAGTCGCTTTTATATTCATTGTGACAAATCTGGTAAATTTCTAGTTAACCAGCTGAGGCGTTCTAAAGCTAAACAACATATTACAAAGATCCGGAAGGAAAATGGAGATTTTACATCGGATCACTTAGAAATCAATGACGTATTTAAAAATTTTTACTCTCGACTTTATTCCTCTGAATCTCTGAATGAGAATATTTCTGTTGATCTTTTTTTAAACAATCTGAATATTCCTTCACTTTCATCTGATTTTAAAGCCAAACTTAACGCGCCTATATCATCAGAAGAAATATCTTTTGCAATTTCTGCATTGTCTTCAGGGAAATCTCCTGGACCTGATGGGTTCCCCATAGAATTTTATAAATCATTCTCTTCACTTCTTTCTCCTCAGTTACTCTCAGTACTATCTGACTCATTTAATTATGGTAAATTGCCACCCTCTTTTAATGAGGCATCTATTATTCTTTTAATAAAAAAGGGTAAAGACCCAACAGAGTGTTCCTCGTACAGGCCGATTTCTTTGCTTAATGTTGATGATAAAATCTTGGCCAAAGTTTTGGCTTATAGATTAGAAATTGTTATTCCCTCTATTATTTCTGATGATCAAACTGTTTTTATTAAAAACCATCTTCCTTTTTTTAATATTCGGTGTTTATTTAACATTTTATATTTACCTTCAACTGGGATTCCTGAATGTGTTATTTCCCTTGATGCGAAGAAAGTATTTGATCGTATAGAGTGGAACTAACTTTTTGCAGTTTTAGAAAAATTTGATTTCGGTCTAAGTTTTATCTCTTGGATCAAGTTGCTGTATCTGTGTCCTACTGCCTCTGTTTTGACTAATTTTCAGAAATCCCAGCTATTTAACCTCAAACGTGGCACCCATCAAGGATGCCCTTTAAGTCCCTTTCTCTTTGATTTGGCTATAGAACCTTTGGCGATAGCATTCCAAAGCTGTCCTGAATTGACCGGGATTTGGAGGGGGGTTGTTGAGCATAAAGTTTCTCTTTATGCTGATGACTTATTACTTTTTCTTTCAAGTCCGTCTACATCCTTACCTCCAATGTTCTCACTTCTTGATCAGTTTAGCCAGTTTTCTGGCTATAAACTTAATTTACATTAGAGTGAACTTTTCCCAATTAATAAAGAAGCACAAGAATTAGCATTTCGTGACCTCCCTTTTAAAGTAGTTCATAATCAATTTACTTATCTTGGGATTACAGTTACAAGGAAGTTTAAAGATCTTTTTTGTGAAAATTTTGCCAATCTTTTATATACTACAAAACAGAGTCTGTTATAATGGTCACCTCTATCTATGTCTTTGGTAGGTCATATTAATGTTGTTAAAATGTATGTTCTCCCTAAATTTTTATATTTATTTCAATCAATCCCAATTTTTATTCCTAAAACTTTTTTTGGTTCCTTAGACTCTATTATTTTGTCATATCTGTGGAAGAATAAGCATTCCAGAATTAATAAAGTTTATCTACAAAAACCTAATTTATATTATTGGGCAGCCAATATACGTTGTGGTACCTTTTGGTCTTTTTTCCATAGCCAACCCGAGTGCCCTAATTGGGTGGCAATGGAGTTGAGTTCCACTCAAGATTTATCTATGTCTGCACTTCTTTGCTCTGTACTCCCTAGTAGTTTGTCTAGACTAATTGTTGATCCTCTTGTTAGACACACTTTGTGAATATGGGCTCAGTTTAGGAAATTTTATGGTTTCTATGGTTTTTTCTTTTCTAGTCCTATCTTACATAATCACCTTTTTTTTACCTACTATGTATGATTCAACATTCCATGATTAGAGTAGGAAGGGCATTAGACATTTTGAAGATCTTTTTATTGATAATCGCTTTGCATCTTTTCAACAGCTCTCTGCTAAGTTCAATCTGTCTAATGCCCATTTTTTTAGATATCTCCAAATTAGACACTTTATTAATCCTTTAATTCCTAACTTCCCTGAAATGCCTGAGAAAAATGTTATGGATTTCTTTCTTTCTATTAATCCACTGGGTAAAGGTTTAATATCATTTATTCATGATAAATTAGCATTCTTACGGCGTGCCCCTGTGGATAAAATTAGAATGGCTTGGGAGCATGATTTAAATATCTCTTTATCTGATGAGACTTGGGACTCGATTCTCAAATCGGTTAATTCAACCTCTCTTTGTGCTCGCCATTGCCTTTTACAGTTTAAGGTTGTTCATAGAGCCCATATGTCTAAATCTAAATTACCTCGATTTTACCCTACTATTAGTCCTCTTTGTGATAAATGCAAAAGGGGCGAGGCCTCTCTTATTCATATGTACTGGTCCTGTCCTAGCTTAGAGAAATTTTGGAAAGATGTCTTCATAACTTTATCCTATATTCTGAATCACCACTTAGAACCTAACCCTTTAATTGCTTTGTTTGGTTTTTTGGGTGAGACAGATATACGTTTGAGTTCGACTAAGTGTCGAATATTATCTTTTGCTTCTCTCCTGGCTAGATGTTTAATCCTCCTTAGATGGAGAGATGTTGCCCCGCCCACGCATGCTCAATGGCTTAATGACATTATGTCCTGCTTAGACCTTGAAAAAATTCATTACTCAGTTCTTAATTCGGATATAAAGTTCCATAAGGTCTGGGGACCTTTTATTGAGTACTTTCATAACCTTCCTCTTAATTAAGGTTTTTTTTTTTCGGTCCCTTGCTTTCACCTCTTTTTTTTTGGTAGTAGGCATTATTATCTTCTGTTTTCAAGTGTATTTACAGTTTTGGGGGTTTGAATGTCCTGATTTATATTCTCTATATTGTGTTGTGGTTGGTCTGGAGTTTTTTTGTTGTGGGGCTTGGGGAGGATCCTAACTTTACATGACTTCAATTTGGGTGCTTTCTCAATTATCTTTTTTGTATTATATTATTATTGTATGTTTATTTTTGCACTGTATTAATTTTCTTCATTTTGGTTTGGGGGTTTTTCTTATCTGTAGTGTTGTAGAAAATGCATTAAAAAATCAATTTTTAAAAAAAGTCCTACACCTGCTCATTCACCTCCTCCCTCATCTCTAATTGTCCCTAAGGAGTCCTTCCAGGTGAGGCAACACTTCAAATCTGATTTTGCTGTCTATCGAATCCCGTGCTCCAAATGCAGCCACCTCTACAATGGTGAGACATGACATAAATCGAGGGAAGCTTTGCTCCACCCACTAAAAAACAGTATTTTTCAGTGGCCAACCATTTTACTTCCAATCCCTACTCCCATTTCCACATGTCAGTTCATGGCCTCCATGATGAGGACACCGTCAGGTTGGAGGAGCCACACTTCATATTCTGTCTGGGTAGCCTCCAATCTGATGGTATAAATGTCAATTTTTCTCCCTCCCACTTCCCTCTTCTTCCGATTCCCACTCTGCCCCCCCCCCTTACTTCTTCTCTTCTCCTTACCTGCCTATCAACTCCCACCAATACCTCACCTCCTTCCCTTTTTCCCATGGTCCGCTCTCCTCTCCTATAAGATTCCTTCTTCTTCAGCCCTTTACCTTTTCCACCTATCACCCTCCCGCTTCTCATTGCATCCCACTCCCCACCCACCCACCTGGCTTCACCAATCACCTTCTAGCTTGAACCCGTCCCCTCCCCTCTCCCACCTTATTATTCTGGTTTATTCCACTCTCCTTTCCAGACCTGATGAAGGGTCTCAGCCCAAAACATCAACAATTTATTCCTCTCCGTAGATGCTACCTGACCTGCTGAATACCCTCAGCATTATGTATGATGTACATTCTGAAGCTGGTACCCATACGATGATTTAATGCATTATCAATACTTTTCTGTTTAGCTTAGACTGCTTTCTGCTTTCATTGGATTTAGATTTGCATTGCATTCAATGACTTCTAAATATAGCAAACAGCTTTAATAACAGCTATCAGCAGTACTACCATATGTTGATCTTGACCCTCTAGTGACTGAGCTTTCATCCTTCAGAAGTGTTGTCATTTTGGCATGTTTCCCTCCTTGCCTCATGAAATGAAGATATTTTGAACATGCAGTCAAGCTTTGACAACAGTATGGATAGATTGTTAACATTTAAGATTGTTCTCTATGAAGCAGGGATTACAATAAAAAACTTTAAATTCTCCCTCCTTCACTCACATCTTTCTCACCCAACATCTTTACTCAATGCCTATTTTCTCTGAGCTTTCTTTGGAAATGTGTTTTCTCTCACTCTCCAGCTGCCATCTGCTCACTCTCCCTTGGGCTAGTGCCATTCCCTGTGCACTACCCTGCACACTAATTGCTATATTTTACCCCTCCTGACTATTTCCTGTCTGCTAGTAGGCTTTCCCTTCCATCCTAGTAGCACCCTGCTCATGCCTATACACCCTCATACCACCACTTCTCTGTCATCTAAACTTTAGGCAGATCTTCAGTCATGCTCCTGCTGCAGCCTAATGTTAGAGTCATAGAATAATACAGTATGATTGAGTTGGGCCAAAAACAGATCCTTTGGCCCAAATCAAACATGCTGACCATAATGACCAACTAAGCTAGTCCCATTTACCCAAAATCCCTCTAAAGTTTTGTTACACATGTATCTGACTAAGTCTCTTTTAAAATGGAGGCAATGGTCACCCTGTAGCCTTTGGTGGGTTTGGCATCTATTTGGGCCAATTAGGATTTATTCATCCTTCAGGAGCAAGAGCTGTTAATTAAATCATTATCTTAGGAGCCATCTCTTGTAAGGTTGGTCATCAGCAACAACAAAATCTATTCTGCCTCCACAGTGTCAGCACAGCCTTCCACTGTCTGAGGATAAAAGTGTTTGAATACCATGACCTCAAAACCAGAACCAAGTTCATAGTTGACCAGGTGGCAGTGATCCTTGTCCTCATCTACGCATTGGCAAGATAAGCAACTTACGTTATACATTTCAAGACACAGGAGATTCAACACCAATGTTGCCTTTGCAAAATGCTCCAACCAATTAGTAGGATAGACAAAGAAATGTCAGTCCTTTCTCAGGCAAAAATCACCAGTGATGAGACACAGGTCACGTTACTGCTGCTTTGATGGGCAGGTCATGTCACCCCATACTTACCAAACACCCAAACCAAGCACTATGCTTTGACCTCCAGAACAGCAATTGAAGGGAAAATCCTTCAAGAGTATCAGTTTAGACTGTTTTTGTTCAGTGCTATTTACAAGCAGCTTAGAAGCCTTTGACAACAGAAGCTATCAAGGAAGACCAGTGTAGGATCCTATGTTGGATAGTTGCAACAGGACTGCCTCTGCTCTACAGGGCTGCAGCAAGTTGGTGTGGTCATGGAGAATTTTGTGGATGGAAGGCCAAATGCATTTAGATCCAGACACCCAAAATAATTCATATTCTAAAAGTATTAGCTTATCATAAAATATAACAAATAATGAAAAAATAGAAAACTTTAAAACTACAACTTAGCATCCAATATCACCATCCTCTCAAAGCTAATCAATAAGCTTCAAGATCTTGGACTCAGTTGAATCTCCTTGTGCAATTGGAGCCTCTATTTCCTAACATGTATCCCAGTCTGTTCAGATTGGCAACATCTCCTCCACAGCCTTCATCAGCACAGGTATACCACAAGGCTGTGTGCTTGGGCCCGTTCTCCTCGCTTTACACTTATGATTGTGTGGATAACCACAACTCTAGTGCCATATTCAAGATTGCTAACAAAACCATTGTCATAGGTCGAATCCAAGGTGGTGATGAATCAGCATGTAGGAGGCAGAGTGAAAATCTGGCTGAGTGGTGCCACAACAACAATCTCTTACTCAATGTTACTTTGAACTTTGAAATGACATTTTAAAACATTAAAACACATGCAAACAAAAAAGAACAATTAAAGTTTAAAGTAAATTTATTATCAAAGCACATATATGTCACCATATACAACCCAGAGATTGAGTTTCTTGTGGGCATAATCAATAAATCCACAATAGACTAACCATAATAGAATCAATGAAAGACTGCACTAACTTGGACATTCAGCCAGTGTGCAAAATACAACAAATTGCAATTATAAAAATAAAAAACTAATAATAAATAAGTAAGCAATAAATATTGAGAACGTGCGACAAAGAGTCCTTGAAAGTGAGTCCATAGGTTGTGGGAATATGTCAATGATGGGGCAAGGGAAGATGAATGAAGTTATCCCCTTTGGTTCAAGAGCCTGATGGCTGAGGGGTAATAACTGTTCCTAAACCTGGTGGTGTGAGTCCTGAGGCCCCTATACCTTCTTCTTGATTATAATAGCAAGAAAAGAGTATGAACTGGATGGTGAGGGTCCCTAATGATGAATGATGCTATCTTGCAACAACGCTTCGTGTAGCTATGCTTGATGGTGGGGAGGATTTTACCCATGATGGACTGGGTTGCATTCACTTCTTTTTGTAGGGTTTTCCATTCAAGGGCATTGATGTATCCAAACCAGGTTGTGATGCAGTCAGTCAATATATTCTCCACCACACATCTATAGGAGTTTCTCGATGTTTTAGATGACACACTGCACCTTCGCAAACTCCTAAGAAAGTGAACATGCTGCCATGTTTTCTTCGCAATTGCATTTGCATGCTGGGCCCAAGACAGGTCCTCCAAAATTATAGCACCAAGGAATGTAAAGTTACTGACCCTCTCCACTCCAATCCCCTGATGAGGACTGGCTCATGGACCTCTGATTTCCTCCTCCTGCAGTCAATAATCAGCTCCTGGATCTTGCTGGCATTGAGTAAGAGAATGTTATTGTGGTGCCACGCAGCCAGATTTTCAATCCCTCCCCCCTCCTAAATGCTGATTCATCACAACCTACAATTTGACCTACAACAGTGGTGTCATCTACAAACTTGAATATGGCATTGGAACTGTGCTTTGCCACACAGTCATAAGTATAAAGTGAATCGAGTAGGGGATAAACACACGTCCTTGTGGTGCATCTGTGCTGATAAAGATTGTGGAGGAAATGTTGTTGCAATCCGAACTGACAGGGGTCTGATTGGGATCAAGGATCCAATTGCACAAGGAGGTATTGAGGCTTATTGATTGGTGTTAAGGGAATGATAGTATTGAATGTCAAGCTGTAGTCAATAAAAAGCATCCTAATGTCCAGGTGTTCCAGGATTATGTGATGAGCCAATGAGATGGCATCTGCTGAGGACCTGTTGCTCTGGTAGTCAAATTCAAGCAGAGCCAAGTCACTTCTCAGGGAGGAGTTGATATATTTCATCACCAACCTCTCAAAACACTTTATTACTTTGGATGTAAGTGTTACTGGATGATAGTCATTGAGGCAGGTTACCACTTCTTAGGCACAGATATCAGTGAAGTCTACTTAAAGCAGGTGGGCACCTCAAGCTGCCAAAGGGAGAGGTTGAAGTTCTCAGTGAACACTTCAGTTGATAGCCCAGGTCTTTAGTATGTGCAACACATGCAAAATGCTGGTGGAACACAGCAGCCCAGGCAGCATCTATAAGGAGAAGCACTGTCAACGTTTCGGGCCGAGACCCTTTGTCAGGACCAACTGAAAGGAAAGATAGTAAGAGATTTGAAAGTAGTGGGGGGAGGGGGAAATGCGTGGCCAGGTACTTCATCTGGCGCAGGTGTTTTTTATGGGTTCACCCTCCTGAAGGCTGCTCATACGTTGGTGGTCAAAGCAAGCACAGAATGCATTGAGTTCAGCTGGAAGTTAAGCTCTGTTGCTGTCTTTGTCACTTAATTTTACTTTATAAGCAGTGATAGTATTCCACCCCTGCCACAACTGTTGAGCTTCTTTTATTGATTCAAGTTTAATCCAAAAATGCCACTTCAACATAGTTACTTGCCATGTACTAGAATAAACATCCTTGATGACTGCCTCATCTCCATTGAAATCAATAGAAAGATAGTCCCCAAGGAAGTTTGTACAGGATCCGCAGTGTAACTGAGCATCAGATCACACAAAATGGCAATTGCAAACAACTAATTACAACTTTGGGAAACTTCCCATGTTTGCATGGAAATCCCAATGCTACAATTATGCTGGCAAATGCTGACATTCAGCATATTAGCATAAAACAGTAATTCATATTTACCAGCTTCACCACCTCTGGATGCCTCAAATAGTTGCTGAAATGCATACCTTTATTTTTATGTGGGAAACATTAAGGATCCACAAGCAGAAATGACTATTTTATTGCTCGTTAGCTGATGGAAGATTTGATCATGTCATTGAACAAACTTTCCTCCTTTGTTTAGAATTGGAACTAATCTTGGTGTTGATAATAACAAACGCTGCATCATACAAACAGAAACTTAGATGAGGAGTGAGTAAAAGTAGGTCATTTGAACTTTCAACCCTGCTTTGCCTTTAAATCAAATCATGACTGATGAATCACATTCAAGACTCTATTTCTACTTTCTTCCTTTATTCCTTAATCCATTTAGCAGTAAGAATAAAATAGACTATTGTGAATATACTTAATGACTTGGCTTCAATTGGTATTGGCAGTTGAGAATTCCATAGATTCATCACTCACTGGTTGAAGAAATTTCTCCTTATTCAGTCCTTCATCCTCAGACTGTAATCCCTAGCACTGGACTTCCAAGCCATCAGGAAAGTCCAATCTGCATCATTAGTTTTGCTAGAATTTTGTGAGTTTCACTGTGATTCTCTCTCAGTCTTCAAAACTTGAGCAAATATAAGCCTCATCCACCCAACCTAAATTCATATATCTGCCCTACCCTTCAAAGAATCAGAAAGAGACACAAGACACTGCAGATGCTAGAATTAGGGACAATATACAAAGCAGTGGAAGAACTCAGTTGGTCAAACATTTATGGAGGTAAATAGACAGTCAATGTTTTGGGTCAAGACCCTTCATCTGAAAGCAAAACTGTACACAGTTCTCAAGGTGTGATTACACCATGGCCCCTGATCAATTGCAGCAAGATATTCTTGCCCCTCTACTCAAATTCTTTCTAAATTTATTTGCCCTTTTACCCACCAACTGCATCTATATAAAGTAGTTAAATGGGCTATAGGTTAATCGGGCAGCCACTTATTTGGGATAACTCTTAAAAGAGCAAAACCAAATTGAGAAAATAACCAATATACCCTTCATTTATTTGGGATGCTTTGCCATTTAATTGGGGGCGAGAGACTGTTATCAAACAGTGTCTAACTAGCGTCAGACATGTGCACTTCTGTGCCATCAGACACTACTCTATGCTCAGAGTGAATAGTTTTTAAAATAGTGTCAGTTGTGTGTGCTTGTGTTCAAAATGCAGTGATTTTTGTTATTGATAGTTGGTGAGAAATTAGCGGTAGAACAATTAAGAACTGTTTTGCTCAATGTGGTTTCAAGCATTAAGGGTTGGAGATGCCAGAAACAACTGAAAATGAAAATAAAATTATTTCACTACTTCAACAAGTTAGAAACTATGCAGAATTTGAAGGTATTGACATCATCTTGAATGTTACAAAGAAATTTAAGATTTTGAGGATGAAATCATTGAAAGCATTATGAAGGCAGTCCATTATCTGCATTAAGTTACTGTGCTGATTTTGTTCATTTATAGTCAATCAGAAGAACACAGCAGCATACATGTATGCTGGATGAGTTCCGCAGTCGATAACAATTAGGAGCTAATACAGTTTTGTGGTACAGTAATAGTATTGACAGTGTTTTAATTTGTTCTGTATTTCATTTAAATACATCATTTGTTGCTCACTTAATTGGTAGTTTGTCTGTTTTATACATGTTTGACTATTTCCATGAACCTTCAGAAAGTTGGGGCAGCCACTCAATTGAGCCAAAATATACTGGTCCCAATGTGTCCCAATTAAACAGAATCCACTGTACTTTCTTGCAGTGACTTGTACAGGTGCACTCTCAGATCTCATTGTATTTTTCCTTTCCCAATATATCACCATTTAGATAATATTATGGTTCCTGTTTTAGCTACCAAAACAAATAGCATCACATCATACCACATCTGTCCATTCCCTCAACTTGCCCCAATCACACTGCAGCTTTTCAGTATCCTCCTCATGGCTTACACTCTGATCCAGCCTAGTGCTGCATGCTGACTTGGATATATTTGATTTAGTTTCCTTGTCTAAAACATTCCTTGTGAATACCTGGGGTTCTAACATTAATCCTTACAATACACAATCAGTCATTATCTGTATTCTTCTTCTTTGTTTCCTGTCTGTCTACCAGTTCCCTATCCAAGTTATTACATTACCCCTAAGCTATAAACTTTGTACACTAGGTGGGGCCTTATATAGAAGGTAAGCAATGCCACAGATAGCACATTGTTCATGCTTTTCTGCTCTCAGGTGTTTGCAGAGGATGGTCAGAAGGAAAATGCTCCAGAGTATTTATTTCTGAGAATGATTTTATTGCATTTTTATGTCTGGTTGGTTGTAGATTAAGCAAAAGAAAGATTGGGAAAAGAGGGATGAAAGGGTTAAGAAGTGCCTAATCATGATGTTTCACCCTTCATGGGCGTTGTAAGGTTGATGAGCCAGCTGGCTTTTAGCTGCTTATGCTTTGTGTGTTCACATAAAGCCTGGGTTTAATTTCTCATCTCACTTAGAAAACAAATCTGTAAATATGCAATGCCATTTTTGATGATAAGAGGGCATCAGCTGGCTCTGTTCTTGTTTCACAACAATAGAATTGTACAATGTGTAGAGAAATTCACCACAGTCCTATCAATTCCCCACTAAAGATTACAATCATAATATTATTCATGCACAACATCTGCCCCTTGTTCCATGGAACCTTCCTGATGTTCGGATCTATGTCTTTAGCCTTTTTCACCATTTAAATGAAGCTTGAAAATATACAAATTTTTGAGCAATCAACAGATTCCTAGAAAATCATAATTTTTAATGAATTGGCTATTTATATCCCTTCTTAGATTATGGATTTGAAAATGCACATTGTCTGTTTTCTTACTTTTTCTTTTTTAATCACAAGAAAGTCTGCAGATGCTGGAAATCCAAAGCAACACACGCAAAATGCTGGAGGAACTCAGCAGATCAGGCAGCATCTATGGAAATGAGCAAACAGTTGACATTTCAGGCCGAGACACTTCTTGAAGAACTGAGGTTTAATTAAGACTCAAATATCACATTAGATACGCTTTCTTTGCAATTGCTTCTTTTCTAGTTAGTTAATCAAATGTCGACTCTTTATTCATTTCCATAGATGCTGCCTAACCTGCTGAGTTCTTCCAGCATTTTGTTTGTTTTGTTTTCTCTCTTGCCTCCTGCACCAAGAAAACCACTTTGAGGTTTTGCACACCTTCCTGAGCTGTGTTTGGTTTTGTTAATTGCTCCATTATTGCCCTTGTGTTATCATTTCTTTTTCCAATTAATCTTCTGCCCACGCTTTCATAGACTTTCCTTTTATTCTTTTCCCCATTTCTCCCTTTCCTAGCTTCTATGTTTCCATAAAACCAGTCACATTTCATTCTTTTTCCAGAATAAAGGTAATCACAATTGTAAATATTCACTTTTTTTTCACTCACCACTTTTGCTGCCTGACCTGCTGAGTTTTCTGTTTTAATGAAGAATGCGGCATTCCTTTTAAGTTACTAGGCAAAATAATTCCAATAAATAGTCTATCGTGATTTTAAACAGGTATTTTTGCCCCTGATGGTTCTATAATAGTCATATGGATTTTGAGCACTCTTAATGATAATTTTGGTTTAAGACTCAAATATTAGATATACATTAGATATGCTTCCTTTGCAATAACTTCTTTTCTAGTTAGTGAATCAATTAATAATGCAATGTACAATTTCAACAAGATCTGTCATTTTGTTGATAAAGGTTCATGAGGGAGTTAAATGTTTTTGTACATTAAGATAAATAATTGGATCACCTTAAATAGTTAAATATGAATCTCGTTCAGATATCCATATTGTCTAAATTAATTGTTTACCGACTCACCCATTGAAATCTGATTTCATCCATTTCTGGTGCTCTATCTGGTTCCAAAACTTTGTTCTAATTCCTAAAAGGGTTTCATCAAAACAAAATTGCCGTAACTAGGACAGCCTTACTTTTAGAAATTGCTTTTATGGTTTTCTCTCTTTAAAAGCATTAGAAGCTGACTTGAATATTCACAGTCAGCAGCTGCTTGCTGAGCTCACAGCTTCTGTCTCACATGAACACTTGCATCTGGGAAATGGGTCAGCACTGTTAAAGACATCCCTCCGAAATAGCCATGGGCTTGAGGGAAAATAGGGTGGTGGTAAAAAAGATGTATAGGGTGGAAATAGAGGGAGGGAGGAAACTGAGGGAAAGCAGGAGAAAGGGGGAAGAAATCAGGGTAGCTAAGGGTTAAACATAAGAGATTCTGCATATGCTGGAAATTCAGAGCAACATACACAGAATGCTGGGAGAATTCAGCAGATAGGCACCTTCTGTGGAGAGGAATAAACAGTCTACATTTTGGGCTGAGACCCATTAAAATGATTTGTTGGTTAACTAGCCCCCATTATTATGAAATGGCCACATATTGCACCATCCTGAGATATGATCTAGTATCTAAATGGACAGTTTCTGTTCTGATCATGAGCGCCACAGATTTGAGCGTCTAGTACCCAGACAATGCATTTTTTTATCAGTGCTGCTTGTCAAACACTGATGAGGGAACTCAGCAAACACAGAAATAATATCCTGTTGGAAATTTTTTTTAATTAAATACAATCACTGAAATTCTTCATGATGTACTTTTTGTTTGATTGTAAGTAAATAAAAGTAATATATTTTCCATCTTTACATCTGATTACAGTTGGTAAATCAAAAATGCTCACTGAAAAAGTTGATATCATCATTTATGCAGCATAGAATGGGGAAATGGCACCCATGTTAGAATGGATTTTCACTGAAATACTTAACCCAGTATCCTAAAGGGAAGACTTCTGCTGGAAATTGATGCAAAAAAGAATTAAAACATGCACAAAACAACTTACACGTACAGAAAAAATGTTTTATCCTTCTATCCTAATTTTCAGGCTACAGGGTCTTACTTCCACCAAGAGCTTTTTATTTATCACGGAGTACATAAAATATTCCATCAGATCCTTCTGCTCTAACTCGTTTTCTAAATGTAGTATCTTTACCTATATCAGGGATGGCCAACCTATGGTGCATGTGCCAAAAGTGGCACATTGCACCCCAGTGATAGTAATAAAAAAAGTAAGCCTACTCATGCAAAAAGTATTAACCAAAAACCGATTTGTAGAAAACAAATCTATAACAGGAATTCAAGTAGCTTAGAGCTAGAAATGGGTTTTACTGAGAATAAATCTAAAACTTAGCAATTATTTTTAGCGATTTTATTATTTCATGCACACCTTTTGATGAATGTTACCTTCTTTCACATTAATCTGTTTTCAATTTTTTAAAAATGTTCGATGAATCAAAGTAGGAAAGAAGGTTTTTTGTTCTGCAGTCATTCCATTACTGTTCAATACATGTTTGATACTTGTTTGATCCTGAGGTGCCAGGCGTCTGTACCAGCGGTGTGTCGCAGGTTTTTGCCAGTCAGTTTACAGTTGACACTCGTGCGCTACGGAGTTGTGCTTTGTTCGTCCTTTGTAAACATTTGCAGTTTTGTACTTCTTCAAAAATTAAGCCTTGTTTTTACATTCAGTTACCCATCACAGTGCAAAAGAAAATGAGCAAAAGAAAAGCAGGAAGTGATAGTAAGCATGAATTCAATGAACAGTGGGAAAATGAGTTCTTATTTATAGCGGATCCATCAGGAAAACCGTTGTGCGTTGTTTGTGAAAACTCTTCCTCACATAATAGAAGACATGATCGTAATAGACACTATAACACACAACATCAGAGTGAAACAGAAGGAAAACTGAAGCTAGTGCCTGGGTCTGAGTTAGAATATGTGATTAAGAAAAAGGAAATCAAAAGAAGACAAAATATATTTGTTCAAAGTCTCATTAAGGTAAGTAATGTTTATCTTGTTTTTATAGTGAATCAATATATCATGTAAAATGCTAAATATGTTTATATTAATATATTTTACAAGAATTGAGTGTGGGTACAAGAGTTGTATGGCGCATCTGAACTCATGCATGAAAAACTTGACGCATGGAACGTGAAAGGTTGGCCACCCCTGATCTATATCTATATAATGTGTGTGCAGGCAATTTTTGGAATTTTACTTTACTTTCTGACCTGTAAGTTATTAATAAAAAGAAACTTTATATTCTTGAGTAACTCCAATGATATAAAACCTAAGGCTTTCTGGTGAGATTACACAAACATGCATATCCTGCATTTGTACATAAACTAGCTCAACAATAGTAAAACAGACAATCTGTAATCTGTTGAATTGGTTTAAATATATACAAATTAACAAGTCAACTCACCAGAATATTGTATTTACATATTTTAGGTTTATATTTGAAAAATAAAAAAATACTTTACCCCTCTGATGTTTAATCACAATGTGAGAATAACATATGCCACACCATTCTGACAATTTCAATGTTTTTTTTAAATCAGTTTTTTTTAAATCAGTTTAGGATGAAATTACCCCACTGCTCTACTCTCGCTACACTGATGCCATCTACAGCTCGAATGCCATCTATAAATTTCCAAAAGACACAACTACTGTTGGCTGAAATTTTGGATGGTGATGAGAAGATGTACAGGAGTAAGATAGATCAACTAGTTGAGTGATATCACACCAACAACCTTGCACTCAACATCAGTAAGACCAAAGAATTGATTGTGGACTTCAAGAAAGGGTAAGATGAGGGAACACACATCAGTCCTCATTGAGGGATCAGAAGTAGAAGGAGTGAGCAATTTCAAGTTTCTGGGTATCAACATCTCTGAGGATCTATCCTCAACCCAACATTGATGCAGCTACAAAGAAGGAATGAAGGTGGCTATATTTCGTCAGGAGTTTGAGGAGATTTGTTATGTCATCAAAGACACAATTTTCTACAGATGTACTGTGGAGAGCATTCTAAGCGTCTGCATCACCATCTGGTTTGTGGGTGGGGGGGGGGTGTGAGTGGAGGCAATGCACAGGATTGAAATAAGCTGCATAAAGTTGTGAATTCAGTCAGCTACATCATGGGCACCAGCCTCTTCAGCATCCAAGACATCTGCAAAGAGTAAGGTCTCAGAAAGGTGGCATCCATCGTTAAAGACCCCCATCACCCAGGACATGTCCACTTCTCATTGCTACCATCAGGGAGGAGGTACAGGAGCCTAAAGACACACACTCAATGATTCAGGAATTTGTTCCCCTGTGCCAGCAGATTTCTGAATGGGCATTTAACCTATGGGCAATACCTCACTACTATTTTTTCACTTTTATTTAATGCAAATTTTAATATACATATATGTACTGTAAATTTGTTTTTATTATGTATTGCAATGCACTACTGTTGCATAACAACAAATTTCATGACATATGCTGGAGATATTAAACCTGATTCTGAAATTTATCCTAAAAATGTAAAACATTTAACACAGATATTTTGGACAAAATTGACAAGTATTCAATCTATATAAAATTAAGATAAGGGCAGGGCAGTAGCACAATATTTAGTACTATGCACATAGTCCTGCCTGTGTATTTTGCACATTCTCCCTATTAACCACATTGATACCCCCACCCCCACAAGGGCACTGCTGGTTCAAAAGATAACTGGCTGCTGTAAATAAACCCAGCTGCAAATGGCTGGTAGGAAAATCCAGGATGAGGTTAACGGACATGTGGTGAATAGGTTAGAGACAAATTAGTGGGAAAAGGGATTGATGGGATTGAAGTATGGCTAATCCAAGAAGGCATAATTTTAAGATGGTTGGAGGAAAGTATAAGGGACACGTCAGAGATAAGATGTTAACACAGGGTGTGAAATGCACTGCCGTGGGTGGTGATAGAGGTGCATACTTTAGGAAGATATAAGGGAATCTTAGATGTCACATGGATAAAAGAAATACAAGGGCTATGTGAGAGTGAAGTGTAAGATTGATATTGGAGTAGGTTAAATGGTCGGTAGAAAATTGTGGGCCAAAAGGATCATACTGTTGTATGTTTCTCGTTCTAAAAGCCAGTATAAGACTTGACAGGCTTTATGACCTCCTTCTGTGTTATGAGAAAATATGAGATAATTACTTCATGTGAAGGAAAAACATTCAGGCGTGGATATATACAAGGTTGAATAACGAACACATCCAGATAGAAGACAACCTTTCAAAGTGTTCACCTGAGCACTTAATTATTCAAAATTATGCAAGTCCCAGTCTGAATATTGTCCTAAAATCACTGTACTAAGTTATTGTTTTAGTATATTTGTGACATAGAAAATAGCACAGTCCACTGACTTTAGTAGGAATAACGGCAAGTTCCAAACTGCTAATTAAATTTGCTGATGACACTACAATGATTGGCCCAATCTCAAATAATAATGAGGCAGAACTACAGAGAAGAAGTCATCACCCTGACACAGTGATGTCACGAAAATAACCTCTCCTTCAATGTTGCAAAAGCAAAGGAGCTGATTGTGGACTACAGGAGAAAAGGAGGCAGGCTAAAGCCTTATTGACATCAATGGATCTGGGGTTGAGAGGGTGAACAGCTTTAAGTTCCTCAGCATAAGCATCACTGAGGATCTCACGTGGTCTGTACCTACTGGCTGTGTGGTGAGAAAGTACAACAGCTCCTCTTTCACCTGAGACGGTTGAAGAAGTTTGGTATGGTCCCCCAGATCCTAAGAACTTTCTTCAGGGGCACAATTGAGAGCATCCTGACTGGCTGCATCACTGCCTGGTATGGGAACTGTACTTCCCTCAATCGCAGGACTCTACAGAGAGTGCTACGGACAGCCCAGCGCATCTGTCGATGTGAATTTCCCACTATTCAGGGCAGCTAAAAAGACAGGTGTGTAAAAAGGGCCCAGAAGATCATTGGGGACCCAAGTCACCACAACCACAAACTGTTCCAGCTGCTACCATCCAGGAAACAGTACTGCAGCATAAAAGTCAGGACCAACAGGCTCTGGGACAGCTTCTTCCATCAGACTATCAGACTGATTACTTCATGCTGATACAATTGTATTTCTATGTTATATTAACTGTCCTGTTGGACATACTATTTATTGTAAAGTATAAATTGCACATTGCACATTTAGATGGAGAAGTAATGTAAAGATGTTTATTTCTCATGTGTATGACGGATGCAAGTAATAAAGTCAATTCAATTCAATTCAATTTTAAGTTAACTCAGATGTTTCTTGTGATTCTTTTATGTACTCTTAATAAAATTCTGCAAATGATTTACTGTGGTTCATACTGTGGTTAAAAACTAATATAAATTACTTTGACTATTTATCTTTGAGTAAAATGTAAGACTGATTCACTAATGATGAGAACGTAAGAAATAGGAGCAGGAGTGGACCATATATTTACTGAGGTAGGCTCCACTGCTTCGTTGGGCAGAGAATTCCACAGACTCATCATTCTGGGAAAAGCAGTTCCTTCTCATCTCCATCCTAAACCTACTCCTCCAAATCTTGAGGCTATGTCCCCGAGTACTAGTCTCACACGCCAGCGGAAACAACTTTCCTGTCTCTACCTTATCTACCCCTTTCATAATTTTATATGTTTCGATAAGATCTCCTCCCAATCTTTCAAATTCCAGCAAGTACTTGGTTACTCTTTAGTCGACCCCCAAATAATGATGTCACCCACATGTTCTGATTATCTATATATCATATATTAGTTGGTTGCTTCATAGGAAGAGGAATTCTCAAAAGCCAGTGAAAAAGAGATGCTGCTTACAATAACAAGCATAGACAGCAGTTGTATTTGGCAATGAAACCACTAAATTACTCAGGATGCCATAACTGTGTCCATGCTAGAGTGTATTACTGAGACCACATCACAGAAGAGTGAAATATACTTTGGATACCATACTGATTTTGCCAATTTGTAGTTTGACATCATGAGGGAATATTCTGAGTTTCTGTATTAATCTTGGGTTCTGATTAAATTGCGTATGCACAACACTTTCCCGATGCTTTGCAGTTCCCAGCTAAGAAGGCAATTAGACCGGTTTGCCACAAAGATCATTGTCAGGAATTGAGCCCCGAAGATCCTTATGCAATGTCACAATATATGCAATATCTCACTCAAATATTCAAGGTGATGAATGCTTTTCAATTGTTCTATTCAATGAACTGTACCAATGGCCCTAAAATTCACCTGAATCATTCCTTTTCCATTATTCACTTATCCAGAATCACGATGGTTAGAACTCACACTCATGAACATTGTCTGCTCCTATTCTTATGAAGCATGCCTGCATTTTGACTTGTGTTCTCAGTGTCTTTCTTTGTTAAAAGTGAAGCCTGAAAATTTATAGCAATACACACAAAATAATGGAGAAACTCAGCAGGCCAGGCATTACCTATGGATAAAAATTACAGTCGACATTCTTCTTGGGCACCCTATAGCTTTTTCGGAACTCAGCAAGACCATAATCAGCTAGCAATGTTCCAACCATTTACACCTCTTTCTCACCTATTCAAATATGCTTCATATGTCCTTTACTTTCTCCCTTCCCTGCATTGAGCATGCAGAAAAGTACACCCAGTAAAAAAGCAATTTATTTCACAAGTGAAAGATACTGGAAATTCAAGCAACACACACAAAATATGCTGGAGCAACTCAGCAGGCCGGGCAGCACCTATGGAAAAAAGAACAGTCAACATTTTGGGCCAAGACCCTTTGGCAGGACTGGGAGAAACAAAAAGTTGATAAGCGAAACCGAGAGGGGGAGGGATGAAGTAAAGAGCTGGGGAGTTGATTGGAGAAAGAGATACAGGGCTGGAGAAGGGGAGTCCAGTAGGAGAGAACAGAAGGCTGTGAAAGAAAGAAAAGGGGGAGGAGTACCAGAGGGAAGCGATGTACAGGCAAGGAGATAAGGTGAGAGAGGGAAAAGGGGATGGTGAATGGTGAAGGGGGAGGGTCTATTACCATAAGTTGGAGGTCAATATTCATGCCATCAGGTTGGAGACAACCCAGATGGAATATAAGGGCTGTTCTTCCATCCTGAATGTGGCCCCATCACGACAGTAAAGGAGGCCATGGATTGTCATATTGGAATGGGAATAGGAAGTGGAATTAAAATGAGTGGCCACTGGGAGATCCCACTTCTGCTGGCAGATGGAGCATATGTGCTCGGTGAAACAGTCTCTCAATCTACGTCCGGTCTCACTGATATACAGGAGGCTACACTGGGAGCACTACACATAGTACATGACCCCAGCAGACTGTATGGGGCTCTGAATGGTAGTGAGGGACGAGGTGTCGAGGCAGGTGTAGCACTTGTTCTGTTTGCAAGGATAAGTGCCAGGAGGGAGATCAGTGGTGGGGGAATAAATGGACAAGGGAGTTGCATAGGGAGCAGTCCCTGCGGAAAGTAGAAAGTTGGGAGGGGGGGGGGCAGACGTGCTTGGTAGCGGGTCCCACCAGAAATGGCAGAAGTTCCGGAGAATTATGTGCTGGATGCTGAGGCTGTTGGGATGGTACATGAGGAAAAGAGGAACCCCATCCCTGATAAAGTGGTGGGGGAATGGGTTAGAGCAGACGCGCAAGAAATGGAAGAGATGCAGTTGAAGGCAGCATTGATGGTGGAGGAAAGGAAGCCCCTTTCTTTGAAAAAGGAGGACATCTCCATCATTCTAGAATGAAAAGCCACATCCTGAGAGCAGATGGGGTGGAGACAGAGGAATTGAGAGATGGGGTTGGCATTTTTACAAGTAACAGGATGGGAAGAGGTGTAGTCCAGGTAGCTGTGAGAATCTGTGGGTTTATAATAGACATCAATGGATAATCTCCCTCCAGAGATAGAGACAGTGAGATTGAGAAAGGGAAGGGAGGTGTCAGAAATGGACTAGGGTATAAGTTGGAGGTAAAGTGGATGAAGTCAACGAGTTCCACATGGGTGCAGGAAGCAGCACCAACGCAGTCAATGCCATCACTCAATTCCTCCACCTCCGCCACATCTGCTCTCAGGATGAGGCTTTTCAATTCAGATGCTGGATGTTTGAAGAGTTACCTATGCTGGAAGAGATCCCTATTCAGTATATCTACATAGAACACTTGCTGCTTTCCAAAGGGATCACTCCCTAAGCGACTCCCTTGTC
Organism: Hypanus sabinus; assembly: GCF_030144855.1. Taxonomy (NCBI): domain Eukaryota; kingdom Metazoa; phylum Chordata; class Chondrichthyes; order Myliobatiformes; family Dasyatidae; genus Hypanus; species Hypanus sabinus. The sequence goes on from NC_082720.1 coordinate 32,260,716, forward strand.
CATTCGTTCCCCCACCCCACGATCTCCCTCCTGGCACTTAACCTCGCAAGTGGAACAAGTGCTACACCTGCCTCTACACCTCTTCCCTCACTACCATTCAGGGCCTCAAACAGTCCTTCCAGGTGAGGTGACACTTCTCCTCTGAGTCTGTTGGGGTCTTATACTGTGTCCAGTGTTCCTAGTGTGATCCCTTGTATATCGGTGAGAACCTATGTAGATTGGGAGATTGCTTCAGAGCCCCTATGCTCCACCAGAGAAAGCGGGATCTCCCTGTGGCCACCGATTTTAATTCCACTTCCCATTCCCATTCCAACATATCCATTCATAGCTTCCTCTACTGTGACGATGCCACACTCGGGTTAGAAGAGAAACACCTTATATTCGGTCTGGGATAAACTTCGATTACTGTACTCGAACTTCTGGTAATCCCCACTTCCTCCTTCTCTTTTCTCCATTCTCATTTCCCTCTCTCACCTTATCTCCTTGCCCACCCATTGCCTCCCTTTAGTGCTCCTGCCCATTTTTCTTTCTTCCATGGCCTTCTGTTTTCTCTGATTGGACTCCTCCTTCTCCAGCCCCATATCTCTTTCCCAAATCAACTTTTCAGCTCTTTACTTCATCCCTCCCCTTCCCAGTTTCACCTATCACATTGTGTTTCTCTCTCCCCTCCTCCACCTTTTAAATCTACCCCTCATCTTTTTTTTCCAGTCCTATCAAAGGGTCTCAGTCCAAAACATTGAATCTACTCCATAGATGCTGCCTGGCCTGCTGAGTTCCTCCAGCATATTTTGTGTGTGTTGCAAGTAATTTACTTCTTCTTTGAGTTCTGCATATTTGTTATTCACACTGGAGTTTCTTCTACACTGCAGACATCAACACAAATTGGTTGAGAGATTTGGAGAACACACTGCTCAGTATGGAAGCATGACACTGAGCTTTCAGCTACCTACAATTTTAGTTCTCAGGCCCACTCCTACTGTGGCTTCTCCCCTTTGGCTGCCATTGCTGTTATAGTGATCAAAGAAAAGCAACTCACCTAGATTGCTTTCTTGTAATGAAGATGGTTGCCAGGCTGGGTTGAACCAGGGTAGTTGTGGCAAAGTTTCAAACCTTCAACTTGTGGATTAACAGGAAAGACACAGACCAGGTTGAGAGAAGTGCAGAAGAGATCAGAGATGAGGATTATGTTGAATGAAGAGATCTTTACTTGAGGGTTGGTTTGCAGATTCTGCAGATTCCCCTTAAGTTATCCCAAGGAAGGCAGTGGGGACATGAAACTCACTCTTCTCCAGTTTGACAAATAGTGGGTCTGGAATACATATTGAAGGACCAATCAAGCATGTTGGACATGTTCATGGCAGGACAATGAGACTGTAAGGTCTCAGAAACTGCCCCCTTCAGAGGACTCAGTGCAGTGTTCTCTTCTCCTTCCTTGGAGATGATTGTCAACCCGGATGGAGTCGCAAGATCCTCAACTGGGTCTTTGGCTGCCAATTAATTTTACTTGATTACCCACAGTGGAACATGGCTATTGTCCCGCTCCAGGTTTGATACCCTAATGAGGACCAGCTCATGGACTCACCCCCATTACCTTCCTCCTGTATTCAATAATCTTCTCGATGGTTTCACTAATGATTAGTGACAGGTTGTTATTTTAGCAGCATTCAACTAGATTTTCAGTCTTGGTCCTATATGCCAATTCGTCACCACCTTTGATTCAATCAACACCAGTGGTGTCATCAATAAACTTAAATATGATGTTGGTGCTGACTTAGCCTCTCAGTCACAAGTATTGAGCAAGTGGCGCAAGAGCTAAGCACATAGTCTGTGGTATACTTGCTTATGGTGATTATGGAGGAATGTTGCTGCCAGTCTGAAATGACTGGGATCTGGTAGTGAGGAAATCTAGTATCCAGTGCTCAAGAATGTATCAAGGCCTAGGTCTTGCTTATGGATTAGCTTCAAGGGAATGACCGTCTTGAATGCTGAGATGTAGTTAATGAAGAGCATCCCGATGTATGAATCTTCACTGTCTAGATGTTCCAGAGCTGAGTAAAGAGTCAATGTTGTGACAGGAGACAAATTGGAGTGGATCCAATTCACTCCTCAGGCAGGAAATGATATGCTTAATGACCAACCTCTCAAACACCTCTCACAGTGGATGCAGCTGGATGAAAGTCATTGAAACAGGTTATCACATACTGCTTGGACGCAGCTATGACTGATTTCTGCTTGAGGCAACAGTTAATAATGTTATAGCCCATTTGCAACTCTATCTCATCCTCACTTTTTTAATTGTTCCATTCCTTTTTAGCCTCATTCCTCATTTATTTTGTCAATCAGTTCTTAGCTTCCACTCTGTCACAAACTCCCTCTTCACATTTTCATCCCCTTTGCATCTTTTCAGACCTTTGTGCTTCAGTAAAGTAGGATAATGTGCAAATGGAACTGGCTGGGGGAGTGGAGGAAGAACCAGATGAGGAAGGATGATGAGCAGATCACGGGGATAGGAGACACATTGTAGTCGATAGGAAGATGGAACCAGAAGGGAATGGGGAAAATACTGTCTAACAGTGTTTAGTGGAAGGGTTTGGGTTAGGAAAGAGGGGTTGAGAGTACCTAGGCAGATCGGGAGGGAGAAAGGTACACTAAAGATATGTGTTACCCAGGAATGGAAAATTCAGTGTTCATACCATTGGGCAGTAGACTACCCATGCGAAATACGAAGTACTGTTCTAGCTTACATTTGGCCTCACCATGGAAGTGGGTAGGCTGAGAACACATAGGTCAGAGTAGCAATAGCCATCTTAAGCTATCAGTTGCACACCATTTCAATTCCCCATACCATTTCCAACCCTGTCTTTTTATCTCCCTTCTGTCTTGATGCAGGGCATTGACCCAAAAAACATCAACTATCTCTCTACCTCCACAGAATTTGCCTGACCCACTGAGATCCTCCAGCAATCTGTTTACTTCTCTAGATTCAAGCATCTACATTTTCTTGTGTCTCTATGGTCCTTGTGGTGTTTAGGATATTGTAAATCACGTACATCTAATAAACTGCTTGTTATTACCTTTGTCCTTTTCTCAAGGTTCTTTTCTTAAGGTTTCCTGCTTGTCATCTTTTTAGGAGATTTACAACAAATCCGTGCCATCAAATAAATATTTACACCCTTTTATCCACCTAAATGTGTATTTATTTTAGTTATAACCATGGAATTCATTGTGCAAAATACAAATCATTACTATTATCATTTCTAGGTATCTATTAGTCTCCACTTTAATACTGTATTTACTAAACAACTAATAATTACAAGTAAGCACTATCTATTCTTGTTATGTGATACTCTCATTGTTTTGTTCAAATACTGCATCCTGGCTGCTCAACAAAATATATTCCCTCATATAAAATTCCCTTACTTTAGATTTATCCATACCATAGACCTTTTCTTAAAATGAAGTCTACCGTCAAACTAATGATAAATCCTGAAAATTAACCTTTATGTTATTAGTTTGTATTAACTCATCCTCTGATTTACCAGTTTCCAGTTTTAAAATGTAAGTGGAGTTAACAGTTATTACAAATCAATTCCAGGTCTGAATCAGTACGGTTAAAGAATCACTCTCTTTTCAGAGATCTTTAACCTACTTTGAGTAGAATATTCTGTTACTTTTGATTCTCATCAGCTTTCAAGATCATCAAAAGAGCAAATAATTGAAACATTTCAGCAGCCTTTAGTTAAGAAAGGCTCTCAAACAAATGTAATTTAATTCCAGGCCAGGAAACAATAACTGATTTCAGGTATTCATCTAATTATAATTTTATTTATTTGTTGAACATTTAATTTTAGATTGAATTCTTTTCCATTCCTGACTTTCCATGATTCTTATGTAAGGGCAGGATTAGAAAATTCCCTACATTATTTCTGCTTAAAATTATTCCTGCAGCCGTACAAAATAGACTTAATCTAATGGTCAAAGTTCTCACTTCAGTAAGCATGGTCAAATGGGTAAGTTAAAGCTTTACACTGGTTTTCTCCTGTGTAAGCCTTATTATTAATAATTCCATCACCTAACCACTACAGCTAATATATTTTGTCAGTCCTTTATAGAATCATAGAGTCATATAAAAGTACAGCACAGAAACGGACCCTTCAACCCATCTCATATATGCCGAACAATTTATTCTTCCATTCAGAAACCAACTGCAGCTTTTCGATTTCGAGCAAATTGAGTATATTTCTGGTTCCGTGTGCAACCAATTACACTGAAATGAATGCCTCTCTGTAAGAACTGCAGTGAGATCTGAATTTCCTTCCTTCCACTCCCTTGTTCAACATTCCTTTGTCAGTACAGTACGTCCAATGTTTGCATAGTTAATGAAATCTGTACTGGAACTAAAGCAACTCACGCAGATTAAGATATAGGAGCAAAACTAGGCTATTTAGCCAATCACATCTGCTCTGCCATTTCATCAGGGTTGATCCAATTTTCCTCTCAGCCCCAATCTCCAACCTGACCCTACTTAACCCTTCATGCCCTGACCAATCAAGAATCTGTCAACCTCTGTCTTCTCTATACATTAAGGTCTGGACTCCACAGCTGCCTGTGTCATCAAATTCCATACATCCACCACTCTCTGGCTGAAGAAATTTCTCCACACCTTCAATCTAAAAGGACTCCCCTCTATCTTGAGGCTGTGTCCTCTGGTCTTAGACGCTCCCACCACAGGAAACATCCTTTCCACATCCACTCTATCAAGGATTTTCACCATTTGATAGGTTTCAATTAGGTCACCCTCATTCTTCTAAATTCTAGTGACTACAGGTCCAGAGCTATCAAATGCTCTTCATATGACAAGCCATTTAATCCTGGAATTGTTTTTGTAAGCTTCCTTTGAACCCTCTTCAGTTTCAGCACATCATTTCTAAGATAAGGGGCCCAAAACTGCTCACAATACTGCAAATGAGGCCTTACCAGTATTCTATAAAGTCTCAACATTACATCTTTGCTTTTATATTCTAGTCCTCTTGAAAGAAATGCTAACATCCCATTTGCCTTCCTCACCACGGACTCAACCTGAAAATTAACCTTTAGGGGATTCCTGCACAAGGAGTCCCAAATCCCTTTGTGCCTCAGATTTTTGTATTTTCTCTCCATTGAGAAAATGGTCAACCTTTTCATTTCTTCTACCAAAGTGCATGACCATATACTTCTTGATACGTACTGTATTCCATCTGCCATTTCTTTGCCCATTCCCCTAATCTGTCTAAGCCCTTCTGTAGTTTCCCCATTTCCTCAAAACAATCTGCCCCTCCACTTATCGTTGTACTGTCTGCAAACCTTGCAACAAAGCCATCAATTCCATCATCCAAATCGCTGACATATAATGTAAAAAGAATCAGTCCCAACACATTTCCCTATGGAACACCACTAGTCTCTGGCAACCAAGCAGAAAAGGCTCCCTTTATTCCCACTTTTTGCCTCTTGCCAATCAGCCACTGCTTTATCCATGCTAGAATCCTTCCTGTAATATCTGTTAAGCACCCTCCTATGTGGCACTTTGTCAAAGTACTTCTGAAAATCCAAGTAAACAACCTCGACCAATTCTCCCTTGCTATTTCTTCAAAGAATTCCAACAGTTTTGTCAAGCAAGATTTTTCCTTGAGGAAACCATGCTGACTACAGCCTATTTTATCATATGTCCAAGTATCCCAAAACCACATCCTTAACGATCAACTCCAACCATGGTTAGACTAAATGGCTTATAATTTCCTTTCATCTGCCTCTCTCCCTTCTTAAAGACTGGAGTGACATCTGCAATTTTCCGGTCTTCCGGAACAATTCCAGAATCTAGTGATTCTTGAAAGATCATTACTGATACACAACTTGTGCATCAAACATTTCCTATCATATCTACAAACAATTGCATATAGAGAACTAGATTTTAAAATGAGTCAAAAAGGTCAGAATAAGATTTTAAAATGAGAGAAAGATCTCTCCTGTGTTGACAGTGTTTGTGATTTGCTATTACTGCATATTTTCCATTTTCTCCAGAATTACATTGTATAAAGGCATTATAGGGGATTATAGAAAGTATTGTGGGGATGTTAGGGGTAGGTTCTTTACACAAGGAATAGTAGTGTGTGAACATCTTGCAAAGAGTGGCAGTAGAGACAGATACATTAGTGGCATTTAAGAAACTCTTAGGGACATGGATGACAGAAAAATGGAAGATTATGTAGAAGGAAAGGGTTAGATTGATCTTAGAGTTGGTTAAAATGTTGTCACAACACTGTGGGCCAAAGACCCTGTAATGTTCTATGTCCTATGTTCATAATGCTAAAATAATAAGTTTAAACCCTTTATAAATATAAGGAATTTACCCAGTCAAGGACAAATGAATTATTCTCATTAATAAGCTGAAAACAATTTAAGTTCACAAATTTTTGTCAGCGGTCTGAGGCATTAAAACCATGCAAATCAGTTTCCTTCTTTTCATCATATATTGCAGCATCTATTGGGGAAAAAAGATTACAATTTTCTGACAAATTACAGAAAATTCCTTAATCTTCTATTAAGAAACCATGAGTCAACATGAATTGAATGCAAAGTAAATTTTTATATATTCATTTTACCTTTCATGTAAGTTACATAAGGACTATGTAAGTCAGCAACTTCTGTTGACTTTACATTTAACTGAGGTCAGTCATCTAACTAGGACAGCAGAAGCATCTGGCACCCTTTCAGCAAAATTCCAGCAGAGGTCAGTACATTACCCAAAGGTAGATGTTTAAAGGTGTTTGAAATAACAGCTTGCCAATTTACTCAATGCTGTAATGATGAAAGATAGTTCCCAGCTGAGTATTTCTGGCTGTTCACCAGTAAGTACACAATTTATTATAGGTTTTTGGCAGAAGGTATAGATAGCTATATTCAAAAGAAAGAACAAAACTCTTTGTTAGCTATCAATAAACAACACTTAATGTACAATTTAACAATCAATCAATTGATATGAAAGAATGACAGTGCAGTTACTGTGAAATACTACTTGCATACTGCCCGGTTTGCTGCTGGTGTTGAGGGGCACATTGAAGATCCTCCATCTGTCTGTTTAGAAGGATTCTTCACTGTTTTCCTTCACAATATTTTTTGAGCAGTCAGAGTTGTTAGCCCTGAGCCGGATTGCTCAACCTCGAGGGCCATTGGACCACTCTTAGTCTGGCCTCTACCTTTTGACCTGTTTGGTATGGGTGATATTACAAAAAGCCAAAGCACGAGGCCCTGACTCTGGCCAACATAGCTCTCCTGGTCATTGAGGCACACATGCTTACAAAGCCTACAAATCCTGGAGGTACTGACAGAAGAAAGTTCATAAAAGTAGGAACAATGAGCTGTTCAAAAGAACAGTAAGAAATTCCAAGGAGAACAACTGTGCAGAGCCTGATACTTAAGAAATAGAATTAAAATGCTGAAATAAAAGAGTTGAAGAGAATGTACAACCCTGGAGGAACACATGGAGGTAAATTAAGTAAAAAGTCAAAGGTTGGAGAGTAATTCTGCAAGATCTTACAACGATCAACATATCTTGTCAAAACATAAATGACAGAGGGACATGAACCTGCCTAGGCAAAAAATAATTGATAACCTGTAGTTTCTAACAGAGGGAGCTAGGAAATCAATTAAGGAGAACTTGGAGAAATCTCATCTCAAGGCAATAAATAAATGATGTCAAAGAATTGTTGAGTGTTCTGAAAGAAAGAAGTCCAGCTAACCCATGATCAGAATCCGGGGGTCTAGGCCCAAAGGTCAAACACATACTTGGCAAGTCCTGGAGCAAATTCCAAAGTTGGAGGCCCTGTGACTGAGATCCTGTGAATCCGGGACCAAGGACTGGAGGCAGCCTGTCTTAGGATTGGAGGCCTATCTGTGTATGTGAGAGGGTGGGTGGGAAAACAAGTTGTTTTGCTGTTGTGGCTTGTACTATTCTATTCAACATTGTGGACATGCTATGTTGGTGTTGAAATGTGTGACAACACATGTGGCTGCCTCCAGTATATTCTTGAGTGTGTTGGTTGTTAACATAAATGACGCATTTCACTGTAGATTTCAATGTACATGTGATAAATAAATCTGAATCTGAATTTCTTAGCTGGAGGAAATTTCCCCGAATGAAGTTAAGCTTAATCTTCAATAAATAAGACTTTAATTTTCTGGCATTCGTCATCATCATGTGCCACGTTGTATGACTGGGAGATCATAATCTATCCATAACCATGATTGTTCTTGGCAAATTTTTCTACAGTAGTGGTTTGCCCTTGCCTTCTTCTGGGCAGTGTCTTGTAAAGATGGATGACCCCAGCCATTACCAATACTTTCCAGACATTGTTTGCCTGGCATTAGTGGTTGCATCCCAGGACTTGTGACATGCACTAGAACTCATTTGACCTGTTCCCATGGCTTTGTGTTACCCTGATTGCAGGAGGGGGGGCTAAGCAGGTGTTACACCTTGCCTAAGTGTAACCTGTAGATTAGCGGAAGAAAGAACACCTTGCATCTCCTTTGATAGAGATATATCTCCACCCCACCACCAAGTATTAACTAATTTTAAAAAACTACATCTTGAAGATTTATTTGAGAAAATATTTTTGTTTTGATTTTCTAATAAAACTGTAAGCAATAAATTACAGCCATGTAGAATTTACATTTCTCTTCAGAATGCTGTATTTTGCTTTCAAAAATCTTAAATAGATTGCTGACCATTTCAGTTGGCTGTGGGTTAGGCTGATCAGAGTATGTTAGAGAGAGGAAGTACCAGCAGGAATGGAGCAAGAATCTGCCATAGAAAGGAAGAAAATGGTGACTTTGCTCAAGGAGTAAGAAAGAACTTAATTGCAAATATCACAGAGCTGATTTACATTAGGTTACCTGCAAAAGTACATGCCAGATTTCAGAGCGCATATACAGTACCTCGTGTAAAATGCAAACAATTCAATGCCAACTTCCAGATCAATACTGATATTCCAAGCAGAAATTGCTTGAAAGAAAGTATGAAGCAAAGGACAAACTCACTCAAAAAATTTTTCAGGTGATTGTGAAAATGGGAACAACTTGGAGAACTGATTTGCAAAAGAGTCCCTGCTTGAGAACCCTGTCACATGCATTCATTGATCAGTTCTGAATTAAAAAGATATTTTTCGGTTTGCCTGTCAAAGAGCTTCATATCTCTTGTCAATAAAAGACACTGGACATGAAAGAACTAAATCCCATACTGGGAATGAGAATACATCTAAAATCGATAGCTTGCCAGTTCTCCAACCATTCAATGTATATGGAAAAACTTGATACATCTTTTAACTCTGTTCTCCTGGTTATTATTTGAAAACTTCAAGGCTAAATAAGACCCTTTGGTCAGGCACTGCAGTTTCAGGGCAAAGATTCCTTTGAATCATGAGTTTCCAACCTGGATCCACAGACCCTTCAGTTAATGGTAGCAGTCCATGGCATAAAAAATGTTTGGAACCCATTCTTTGGATTAATGTAGATGTTATTGGCCTTATATTTAAGAAATAAATTTCCCAAAACTTTGAAGATTACAAATTAATCTTAATCTATTTTTCATGTATATGATAAACACGCTCTGCCAAATCAGTTTATAATGTATTCTAACTCTAGCCTCTACAAATCAAGATATTAGAATATTCTGGAAAGAGCACTGTACACAATGGCCAGATTTTTGCTGTTGTAAACAAGGCCACTACCCTGTTCAAATGTGGTTCCTTTTCTCAGATTGATGACAGCAAAGGAAGGGCATCAGTATCTGCAAATAAGTATGCCATGATTTATTCTACTTGTCTTTTTCTGAAGCTTTGTTTTAAAATTCATTCTTAGGTTTGATAGTTACATCTTAACATATATATTTTATTTTAATTATCCTGTACACATTTTAAGTAAGTAACATCGTAAGAGTAAAAAAACCAGGATAATCCAATGAAGTAAATAAAAATGTATATTATAAAATTGAGTATGCATTTACTGTTATTCTGTTTATTGAGACTCACATTTTGTACATCTATTAGTATTGGTTTATTATCATATGTACTAAGATAAAATGAAAACCCTTTGCTTTATGAGCCACTCAGATAGATTATGCCATAATAACTACATTGAGATAGTAAAAAAATAGAATGCAGAATATCATGTTGCAGTTACAGAGCAAGTGCAGTGCAGGTAAACAAATAAAGTACAAAGGCCATGATGATGCGATCAGGAGGTCATCTTTTAGCATTTGAGAGGTCCATTCAAGGGTGTGATAACGGTGAGATAAAAGCTGTCCTTGAGTTTAGTGGTACGTGCTCTCAAACTTTTATATCTTCTACCCGATGGGAGAGGGTGAAGAGAGGAAGACAGGGATGGGGGGGGGGGGGCCTTCTTTTTTAACAACTTTCATGAGGCAGTGGGAGATGTTGATGGAGTTGGTGGAGGGAAGGCTATTTGAATCATATCCTGGGCTGTGTTCAGAACTGTTTGCAATTTCATGCAGTCTTGGGCAGAGCAGACACCACACAAAACTGTGATGCATCCAGATCAGTAAGAGTCATCGGTGACATGCCAAATATCTGTCGCTTCCTGAGGAAGTTGAGGAGATGGTGTGCTTTCTTGGCCATAGCATCCACGTCATCTAATCGACTAAAGGTTTTTTCTGCAATCTAAATTATCTAATTTAAGTGAACTTTGGTGAAAAAATAAACCACACCATACTGAAGCAAAATAAAAAGAAAAGAAAAATATTAATATTAGAGATGAACACACAGAATAAAAAGATGATAATCTTTTATTTATTAGTCATTTAAAATTTATGGATTGTGTTAACATTATTCCACACATTTTATGTACTCTGCATAGTAACTCATAAAGCAACAAAAGTTTAAAATGAATAACAATATACAACCTCACTGTTCCATGAATTTATTTGCATATCAAAGGAACAAACTCAATCTGCTAAAAAGATCTAATACTTGCAAATTAGTAACATAATTAGGTAATTTTACTGGATATCTAAAGTATTATGAAAGAACAATTTAACGAAGTTGATCATTCTTTTGCTATGTAAATTAATACTACATGCACAATTTGATCCTATTGTTCAAATTAATATATTCTTAACAATAAGCTGACTGATTTAGAAAAGAAGGATCTGATTTCTTTTTAAAAAAATTAATTTTATTGCACTAATCAGATTAGGTGAACTCCACCATGGATGCTCGTCGGCTGCAAAAGGAGGAGGGTTGGCATCAAGCTAGCATCCCCATCTGTAAAATTCCAGGGCTGCAGAAATTACACAGAAGCTCCAAAGAACTCGTCCCTGGGAGGGAAAGGATCTTCAAAGATGGGCTACACCTGGGAACACTTGAAAGACTGACCCAGGGAACAGAGGAGTCCTGTGTGCAGCTGTTGGTGGCCAATGCCCCTGTAGGGGTTATGGGCTGAAGAGGGATCAGATTAGGTACACTGCATTTCCAAATACCTAACATGTATTTAGATAAAATTTTCAACCAAGCTATTGGCTGGACAATTGTTTTATGGTGTTTACAATTTTCTCCTGAGTCAGTGAAATGCAATCAATTTTATTAACTACCCTTCCTTCTTTAAATGACTGTATTGACCCTTTTAGCCTTCTTTACTCAACAGAGATGATTAATTTAATTTAAACTGATGCAAGTCCACAATATACCCTTATGCTTTTCCATAAATTCACTCTACACTGTTGACATGGAGTTCATCCATACAGTTAACTCAAACAAGTTATTGGGTTGAATTCCTTTCCTTTTAGCTGTTTAAAGCTACAACTGGAATAACATTTGCTGACGTGAATTGCTGCAAATCCATTGCAATTTCTTCTTGGATATATATTTGCTATCAGATGATTTTAGAGTAATAACATTCTATTATATTTAAAGTACTCCAAAATGACCAGGAAACAAGCGCTTCTGGAAAGTGGCACATGGCAGTGGCCGATATCAAAATATCAGTGGCCAAAAGCTCTCTCGCTCTTTCCAGAACTTCAAATGCATTCCTGTCAGAAAAGCAAAATTGATAGTCAAACAGCCCACGAGACTTGTTAAAGCTGAATAGAAGAATCATACATCTTTATACTTGTTTGCTGCCCACTGCCATCTCTGAGAATGGAATATACATGAAAAGTTTAATTATCCACAAGTGGTTAGACTGCAGGGCTTTGATCTCATTTCTTGGTTGTGAGATCACTTGGCTCTTACATGCAGGCTTGGTTAATTAATATTCATGTAATCGTGTGTTGCACCTTCAAAAGATAGTAAGGAATAATTACATTACAAGACCAGTGCTACACCCATTAGGTTGACATGTTTACTATACACCATCAGGATAGATCTATAGAGTCTCTCAAAAGCAGAGGTGGAGGAGTATGCCTCATGATCAACTCCTCTTGGTACACAAATATATCAGTGGCATCCCTATTCTGCTCACCACACCTGGAATATCTTGCTGTGCACTTTACCTATTACAGGAGATTTCCGTGATCACTCTGGTAGTGGTTTACATTCCTCCTCAGGTCAATGTCAATTAGGCTTTATATAATCTAAGCAATGGGATCAACATGTACGAAACAGCGCATCCTAATGCCTTCATCATTGTTCTGGGGGATTTTAACCAGGGCAATCTGGAAAAGAGCATTAAGCAATTACCATCAACAGATTATTGCAATTCTAGAAGAAACAACACACTGGACCATTGTTACACCACCATCAAGAATGCCTACCGTGCTATTCCACACCCTCACTTTGGGAAGTCTGATCAGCTGGCTGTACTTCTACACCCTGAGTATAGGCAGAGACTGAAGACTGCAGCACCAGTAGTGAGGAGAAGAAGGTCTGGACAAGGGAAGCACAGGAACACTTACAGGACTGTTTTGAATCCGTAGTCTGGACCATATTCAGGGATTCATCTTTGAATCTAGATGAGTATGCTGCAGTTGTTACCGACTTCATTAAAACCTGCGTGGATGAGTGTGTGCCTACATAGACTTACTGTACATTTCCAAAACCAAAGCCATGGATGAACCAGGTGATACGTTGTCTGCTGAAGGCTAGATCTGTGGCATTCAAGGCTAGCAACCCAGAAAACCAGATTTGTGGAGGGCTATTTCAAGGGTGAAGAGACAATTTCCTATGAGGTTGGAGGCAAAATCAGACGTACGACAACTCTGGTAGGGTTTGCAAGACATTATTTCCTACAAAGCGAAACCCAATAGCATGAATGGCAGGAATGCTTCACCACCAGATGAACTCAATGCCTTCTAAGCCCGCTTTGAAAGAAAGAATATAACTACAGCTGTGAAGATCCCTGCTGCACCCGGAGACCCTGTAATCTCTGTCTCGGTGGCCAATGTTCGGCTGTCTTTAAAGAGGGTGAATCCTCACAAGGTGGAAGGCTTACCAGGAGTACCTGGTAAGTCTCTGAAAACGTGTGCCAACCAACTGGCAGGATGTATTCAAGGACATTTTCACCCTTTCACTGCTACGGGCAGAAGTTTCCACTTGCTTCAAAAAGGCAACAAATATACCATTATGTCTAAGAATAATGTGAGCTGCCTTAATGACTATCGCCTGGTAGCACTCACATCTACAGTGATGAAATGCTATGAGAGTTTGGTCAGGACTAAACTGAACTCCTGCCTCAGCAAGGACCTGGACCTACGGCAATTTGCCTATCGCCACAATAGGTCAATGGCAGACGCAATCTCAATGAATCTTCACATTGCCTTAGACCACCTGAAAAATACAAACACCTATGTTAGGATGCTGTTCATTAACTATAGCTCATCATTTAAAACTATCATTCCCTCAATCTGATTGACAAGTTTCAGGACCTGGGCCTCTGTGTCTCCCTCTGCAATTGGATCCACAACTTCCTAACCAGAAGACCACAATCTGTGCGAATTAGTGATAATATCTCCTCTTTGCTAACGATCAACACTGGTGCACCTCAGGGATGTGTGCTTAATCCACTGCTCTACTCTCTATGACTGTGCAGCTGGGCATAGCTGAAATACCATCTATAAATTTGCTGATGATACAACCATTATTGGTAAAATCTCAGATGGAGATGTGAGGGCGATGTGAAAGTGTTCAGGAATGAGATATACCAACTAGTGGAGTGGTGTCACAGCAACAATCCTGCACCCAATGTCAGTAAGATGAAAGTGTTGATTGTGGACTTCAGGAACGGTAAGACAAGGGAACACATACCAATCCTCATAGAGGGAATCAGACGTGGAGAGAGTGAGTGGTTTCAAATTCCTGGGTATCAAGATCTCTGAGGATCTAACCTTGTCCCAGCAAATCGATACTTTTATAAAGAAGGCAAGAAAACAGCTATACTTCATTAGGATTTTGAAGAGATTTGGTGTCTCAAAACTTTCTATAGATGTACGGTGGACAACATTCTGACAGGCTGCATAACTGTCTGGTATTTGGGTGGGGGGGGGGGCTACTGCACAGGACCGAAAGAGGCTGCAGAGGGCCATAAATTCAGTGGGCTCCATCTTGGGTACTAGCAGACAGAGTACCCAGGACATCTTCAAGGAACGGTGTCTTAGAAAAGTTAAGGACCCCCCAGCACCCAGGGCATGCCGTTTTCTCATTGTTACCATCTGATAGGAGGTACAGAAGCCTGAAGACACTCGGTGATTCAGGAACAACTTCTTCCCCTCTGCCATTTAATTCCTAAATTGATATTGAACCTGTGACCACTACCTCACTATTTAAATATATATTATTTCTGTTTTTGCTTGATTTTTAATCTATTCAATATACGTATACTGTAATTGACTAACTTATTTATTTATTTTCTTTCTATTGCCGTTAAATTTGTTAACTTATGTGGTATTGAACTGCTGCTGCTAAATTAACAAATTTCATGACACGTGAAGGTGATAATAAAACTGATTCTGATTCTCTGTAGCACTCTTCATGGAACTTGGTTTGATCCCCTTACTTGATAGTATTGGCAGAGAGAGGGATATACCATACAAAGAGGTTACAGATTGTGATAGCATGCATTTCTACTGCTGCTGATGGTCCACATTATTGCCTCATTTTAAGCTCCTAGAGATGTTCCAAGTCATTCCCATTTAGCATCAAACATGATGAAGGCTATTCTTGGTGTTATGAAAGGACTTTCCCTTTGCAGGTCACCGCTACGTGTTATAATGTGGAAGATGCATCTGCCACAGATACATTGATAAGTGTGTCATATTGGTACCCACCCCCCACTATCTTTTGCAATGTGGCACATCTATCTGTGACGGTTTGTCCTGCAATGGTGTCACCAAGCCATCTTTATTGATGATCATTGAAGTGCCACACTGAAGTTCTTCTTTCAAATGTTATTCAGCACTGAATCATCTATTGAACAGGATAGCAAATGGTAATCAGGTGGTGATAAAGAGTATGAGACTTCATGGGGCCTAGATGAAAGACTGAAGATCCCCAGTCTACCTATTTTCACCTGATTCCTGACACAAAATATTATCTATCCATTTACCTCCACAGATGCCGCCTGACCCACTGAGCTCCTCCAGCTATTTGTGTGCTCTCCACCTATAGACCCTATCCCACGGTTGGTGAGATGGGATGTACCCAGCAATTATAATGGAGAAATCTGGCACATCATTTGAATGATAATCAGACTATTGCTGGATATCTCTAAGAGGTAAATTTCCTATATCATAACCCGGATGTTTGTAAAGAGGACTTTGCAGGGTTAGTCGGGCATGAAACCACATTGAACCATCAAAATTCTGTGCCAAGGTCAATGTCAGGTCATCCATTTTAATCATTCTTTATGTCAACATAGTTTCTAATGTTAAAGCTGGAGATGATGCAGTTTGTTAGTACTTTTCAGATAGTGCTTAATTTGAGAACAACCTCTGTTAGTTCTTGAGTTAAACAGGCCAGACAGTAAAGACAGCAGATTCTACTCCCATCCACCCCCCTCCCCCACCCATTCCATGGCACTGAAAAGCATGAGTAGATGAGTTTTTAGGGCAATCGAGTAATTTTGTGGTCATTGTAACTAATGCCCAGTGTAACATTTTGTATATTCCAAACTGACAATGTTGGTATCATCTGTAAACTTTTAAATATGACCCCCTTCCATTAGGAAAATTCATCCATATATACAATGAAAAACAAAGGACCTTACAAAGAACCCACTACATGGAAAAAAAAAACTACCTTTGGTTACCACCCTTCACAAACCTTTCCAGTTTCCTATGCTTACTCTGTCCATACACATAAAATAATGGAGGAACTCAGCAGGCCAGGCAACATCTATGGAAAAAAGTACAGTCGATGTTTCAGGCCCGCTGAATGGCCCAAAATGTCAACTGTACTCTTTTCCAAAGATGTTGCCTCCAGCATTTTGTGTGTGCTGCTTGGACTTCCAGCATCTGCAGATCTTCCCTTGTTTTTGATTGGCCTATTCTTGTCAAATTACTTTTCAATCTCCCAGTCCTCTAGTTCTGATAAAGGCCAGAGCCTTCACTTTGTTCTCACTGCAAATCTGAAAAACTTGCAATATATTGTATCTTTGCCAGGTGACTCATAGATGTTGAAATTCTGTGTTTTTTTATACATATATATACTCCTTTGATGATGGTATCACATTACACTGAAGCTAAGAACAAGCCAAAACCCAAAGGCAACTGCTTATAATCATCTGCATTCTAAAGCATATACAACAATTAATTGGTCACTAGCGACCAAAAGGCATGTTTCAGATTTTTAAGATGTGAATAAAGTCCACCTTAATGCTGTGAGCACAACCCATTGTGGTATGAATGCATTTGCATCATTTTCCAAATGTTCTAGATTTAAGCAATGTTTCATATGCAATCAATGTATACAATCCTCACAGTGTAAAACAATGCCACTGATTACTCAACAAAAATAACTGATCATTTATCTTGCTGATTTTGCATACCTTGCCAAATAAATTGGCTGCTATTTTGCCGATGCAGCAATTGGACTTCAAACTTAATTAACTGTGAAGTGGTGTATGGTGATATGGAGTGGTTGTATAAGGTGCAAATTAATGTTCAGACCTACTTTGTCAAAATATTAGTTTATCTACTCAGAAATGTGCAAAGAACTAATGATCAAACGTGAAAAAAACACACGGTTTTATGGACCTATAATTTTGAGAGGTTACAAGAGGACTAAAATAGGAATAGGAATCAAAATCTTATTGCTCTCAGAAAGGGCCTTACTGAGAAAATACCTGGAATATTGTGTACTGTTTTATTTCCATAAAAGGATATCCTTGCCATATGAGTGCATCAAAGATTCGTCAGAATGGTTCTTGGGGTGCAGTATGATTGAATAAACACCCTGTAAGCTGCTGTTTAGATTGGTGAGCAACAAATCAGAGTACAGTACAGGCTTAAGCTACTCATTGAGGTTGGGAAAGCTGTTATGAGAGATCCAGCAACATACTAAATTCCTAGAAGTGCTCTATCACATAGATGTGGGGATAATGTTTCCCCTAGCTAAGGAATCTAAAAATAGGGGTCACTTTCTCGGATAACGAGATAGGTTATTGAGGATAACCGAGACAAAATTTCTTCATTCTGATGGTGATGAATCTATGCAAACCTCTATCTTAGAGAGCTGTGAAGGATTCAGTTAATAGATTTCGCAAGATTAAGATAATTGAAGGACATGGGGATAGTGCGGGGAATTAAATCTCATCTTCTGCAATAAGCCACAATGCATTGGTCTGAGGTAGAACGGCAGCCTTTGAATGGCGCAGACCGGACCCGGCACCGGGACGAACTGCCCCTCTACGCTTCTATCGGAGGCATCCGTTTCGATTTTCATTCACCTGTCGCCGCCGCCGCCGCCGCCGCTCCGGGGTGTCGGCCCGGCTCGCGCGCGCGCCCCTCACCCGCGTGTCGGGAGACCCCGGCACCCGGAGCCTACCCTCCCCCCCCCCCTCACGAACGTCTCCCCATACACGTGTCCGTTCAGTTGGGCTCGCGCGCTGTCAGCGGCAGCACTTCCGGGTGAAGCGCTTCACCGATCTGTGGCACTGCTGACTGGAAAGTGGCAGCGAGAGCGGCGAGCGGTAAGTCGGCGGTCGCCGATGTCCTTGATCGGCTGCAGATCGCCGTTTCCCGTCGTGAGGCGACGGAGTGGCTTTCTCCGGGGGGGGGGGGTTGAGCGGAGTGGTGGGGGGGGGGGGGGTCCCGCCAGTTGAGCAGGACCGAGGCAGTAGCCGCCGCCCCTCAGGACCCTCAGCCCCTTCAGTCACTTGGTGATCGGGGAATCCTGTCCCAGGCATTGGCAGTTCGGGATTCCGATGGCCACTGGTAGTGTTCAGCGCTGAATAAATCACATGAACGGCCTCACTGTTGCAAGGATTCCTTGATTTGATTTGGCTTGTTCGCTTGCAGCTCCTGCAATAAATGTTGGCAATGTATGATTCTACAATACAATTATGCGCGATATAGCGAATCGGCTCAGTTGGCCAGTTTTCTTTCTCCACGCCGGTCAGTTTTGATTGATCGACACTCTAGGCAATTTAGCTGTGTATTGTGGATTACTAGGAATCGCGTTCACGTTGCTTACGTGTCGCGGAAAATTTTTGCTGACTGCCTATTTTAATCCTTTGGAGCTCCGTTCAACTATTATAGTGATGCACAGGCTTCAGTATTTCTGATGGAATGGTTTCCTGAGTTGCACCAAAGCAGCTTGCATCTGAGATGAAAATGAAGCTCTGGAATTGATCTATCAATGAGGGCATGTTACATAAAAATAAAATCAACTCAGTAAGCTGGCTTTGCAATAATTGGTTTAATTTTTGTTGATTTCAGTTCCAGCACGCATCTCTGGTTGGTATAGACATTTACATTCTAAATGATGTTTTCTGTTGGTAACTAAATGTAAAAGATTATTTTTGATCCCTGTAGTTTCATATGCTGTAGTGTAAACTGCTGACTGTTCATATTTGTTTCATTTACAGCCCATATCATTAAATATTAACTATCAACTCGTTATCTTAGGTTAAAGCTTGCAGTGTTTCACAAATATTTCCATATTTAATTGTCCGTTCACAATGTAAAAATCTTTTACTAGGAAACATGCTATAGGCAAAATAACAAGGCTGATAAATCTCCAAAGGCTGTTAACTCTCCAAGACCTGACTGATGGCTCACACCTTTGGGACAAATGGCTGCAATGATAGTGGATGCAGCAGTTATAATCTGTCAGAATTCTTTATGCAGTATTCAGTAGAGATGTTAGAAGATTAGAAAAATTATAAATGTAACTTCACTGTCAAGAAAATCAGGGCAGACGCTGACAATGCCTGAAGTGATATTGGGAAAGACAGAAAGGTGATGTTGAGGTCAAGGTTAGATTACCTTTGAATGGATTGAAAGGTGGAATAAGCACATTTGGTCAGTTTGGCATACTCCTGCTTGTGTCCTTGGACTATTTTTGATTAATTCAAAATTATTTTGTAAGTTGGAAAGAAATGTTTGTCGGTGTAAAGTGAAAATTTAATGTTTAAAGTCTGAATGAGGTAGATTTGCGTTAAGAGAAATTATCTAGTATATATCTAGTTCTAGTATAACATTTTTTCCAGAGGTTGGGCCGCGTATCTCTTCCATCCATACATAAGAGTTTTTTCATAAACAATGCAAGTTCCTGTCTATTCCTCCTTCCCCACTGATCTCCCTCTTGGCACATATCCAAGGGAAAGCAGAACAAGTGCTACACTTGCCCCTACGCCTCCTCCCTCACTGTCTTTCAGGGCCCTAAACAGTCCTTCCAGGTGAGGCAACACATCACTTGTGAGGCTTTTGGGGTCATAAACTGTACTGCGTCCGGTGCTCCCAGTGTAGCTTCTTGTATTTCAGTGAGACCTGACGTAGATTGGAAGACCACTTCCCCAAGCACCTACGCTCTGTCCGCCAGAAATAGCAGTATCTCCCGGTGGCCACCCATTTTAATTCTGCCCATTCCAATATGTCTATCCCTGGTCTCCTCCACTGTCATGAAAAGGCCGCATTTGAGTTGGTGGAACAACACCTTGTATTCCATGTGGGTAGCCTACAACCTGATGGCATGAACATCGATTTCTCAAACTTCCAGTAGTGCCCCCACCCCCTTCTCCTTCGCTATTTTCCATCCCCTTTTCCCTCTCTCACCTTATCTCCTTGCCTACCCATGCGTAATGCTGCCTTGCCTGCTGAGTTCCTCCAGCATTTTTTCAAGGAATTTGCCTGGAAAATGGATGAAGGCAAGGCAGTGGCTGTTGTCAGTATGGACTTTAGTAAGGCATTTGACAAGGTGCTGCATGGGAGGCTGGTTAAGAAGGTTCAGTCTCTCAGCATTCAGGATGAGGTAGTAAATTGGTTTAGACATCGGCTTTGTGGGAGAAGCCAGAGAGTGGTAGTAGAGTGTTGCTTCTCTGACTGGAGGCCTGTGACTAGTGGTGTGCCGCAAGGATTGATGTTGGATCCTTTTTTGTTTGACATCTATATCAATGATTTAGATGATAATGTGGTAAACTGGAACAGCAAATTTGCCAATGACACCAAGATTGGGGATGTAGCGGACAGTCATAAAGGCTATAATGGCTTGCAGAGAGATCTGGATCACCTGGAAAAATGGGCTGAAAAATGACAGAATTTAATGCAGACAAATGCGAGGTTTTACACGTTGGTAGGACCAACCAGGGTAGGTCTTACACTGAATGGTAGGACACTGAGGAGTGTGGTAGAACAATGGGATCTGGGAATACAGGTGCATAATTCATTGAAAGATGGGATGTTATATTGATGTTGGTGAGGCCTAATTTGCAGAATTATGTGTAGTTTTGGTCACCTACCTATAGGAAAGATATAAACAAGGTTGAAAGAGTGCAGAGAAAATTTACAAGGATGTTGCCAGGTTTGGAGGATCTGGTTATAGGGGAAGATTGACTAGGTAGGACTTTGCTCCAAGGTGGTCAATTTGGTGCATGACTTGAGCCATAATTCCTGGAGCTAGTTAATCTTTTCACCATTCTTGAAGCTTTTGCATTCCATCTGTAGCACAGCTCCTAGGGTTGGACACTCTAGGAACTGCACTATTGGAAGAATGTGGATGGACAAGAATCAGTGGATGTAGTGTATTTGAACTTTCAGAAAGCTTTCAGTAAGGTTCCAGATAGTTTTAAAAACTGTGTAAACTTAAAGCGCATGGAATTGGGGGAACATACTACTGTGGTTAGCATGTTGGTTAGCAGTCAGGAAACAGTGTAACGGGAAATGAAATCTATTCTAAGTGACAGAAAATGACTCATTGGCTACTGTAGGGTTTCATACTTGGACCTCTGTTACTTAAATCATGTATTAATCTTCAAGGTAAGTGAAATAAATGTAATAGTGTGGATATCTGTGGATGACAAAGCTGGGATGGATTTTGTGCTAAGAAGTTCCAGTTTAAACAGGTCAAGTGAGTGGTGAAATACTGGGAAGATAATTTGTTATGTGCATAATTGTGAAGACATCCACTTTGGCAAAAAAAAACAGGAGGGAAGATTATATGCATGGCTAAGGACTAGGAATGAGGGAGTTGCAATGAAACATGGATGTTCTCGTAACCCAGGTGGTTAGCAAATGTCCATTGGCCTTCATAGTGAGAGATTTGCATTCAGGAGGAGGTTGCCTTAATACAGTCATATATTGGTTTTTGGTGAGTATTGTGTGTAGATTTGGCATCCTTACCCGAGAAAGGATGTTCCTACTATGGAAAGAATGAAGCAAAAGTTCACTGGGCTGACTTCTGGGGTGTCAGAACTAATACAGTATATGAAATGAGATTGAAATTGCTTAGTTTCTGTTTACTAGAGTTTAGTAAAATGAAAGATTACCTTGTTGAAACACACAAATTCCTGATGGAGTGAACAAACTTGGTGCAGGAAGAATGTTCACAATCAGGAGTAAGTCCAGAATGGAGGGCAAAAGTAAACGAAATAGGATAAGCTGTTTAGGATAGGAATGATCAAGATGGCACTGGTGAAGTATGGTGATGAATTGTGGGCTACTTACAAAACTTCTAAATCTACCTCGCACTGCACTCTGTGGCCTGTAATTTCCCTTTAAGCAACAAACTTTTGAACCATCATAACGAACTAGAGATTTGACAATCTTCAGGTGAATTTGTCAGATTTAATGCTCAAGCATACAGATGGAGTACCTTTAAGTGAACCAAAGCTACGTTGTCATGGCCAGAAGAGAGGGAGGAGGGGAGGACTCCAAGTGAGGTCGAAATACTAAGGAATGAAAAAGTTGCTGGAGAATAAGACTGAGAACTTACGGTCAAGATTGTTTTATCGGAGGAAAATGAGAGATTGCTCTCTATTTCACTGAGACATGCCTCACTCTGGACATGCTGGATATGTCTGAAAGACCCAAAGGCTTCTCAACAGGATGGACTGGACTGCTGACTAAGAGTAAGAAGAAGGAGGGGGTCTGTGATTCATGATAAGCTCTTCATGGTGCTTGGACATAGTGATTTTGTTGCACTCTTGTTTCACCAATCTTGAACATATGATGATCAAGTGCCAACTGTTGTACTTAACAAAAGAGTTCTCTATGATCCTGACCACAGTTTACATACTGCCAAAAGCCAATGTTAATCAGGCACTGAAGATATTGAATGCTGCCATTACCAAACAAGAAACATCCCACCCCAACACATTTCAAATCATAGTTGGGAATTCAGTCAGGTTTGTTTGATGAAATCTTTGTCCAATTATCATCAGCATATAATCAGCAGCACACATTCAACCACTGCTATACTATGATTAAGAATGCCTACCATTCCATGGCTAGACTGCATTTTGGGAAATCTAATCTTTTGGCTATCCTCCTCTTGCCTGCATGCAGGCAGAGGCTGATGAGCAAGGATCCAGAGATGAGGATGACAAAGAGGTAGTTGCTACAGGATTGCTTCAACTTGGCAGACTGGGCTGTATTCGAGAACTAATCAGGATCTGAATGAACACACCACAGTTGTCACAGACTTTATAAAAACAATCATAGACAAGTGTGTCCCCATCCAGAAGCCCTGGATGAACTTTGAGATCCACAGTCTGCTGAAAGCCGATCTGAAAGCAGGTCTGGTGACCATTTCACATACAAAGTAGCAATTCCGGACTAAACTTGAATCACTGAAGGATACTCGGCTGCTGTAGCGGGGTTTTAATGCTATTATCTCTGACAAAGTGAAACCAAGTAACAGGTGACAACAAGGCTTCACTCACAGATGAACTCGATGCCTTCTTTGCTCATTTTGACCATCAAAACATGGAGGAATTTTCGCAAACTCACATCCCCTTATAACCCTGTGATTTCATTCTCTGAGGCCGATACGAAAGCACCCTTCAGGAATGTGAACCCATGGAAAGCATCGGGCCCAAGGGTACCTGGCCGTGTATTAAAGACCTGTACTGATCAATTGGCTGGAGTGTTCACCGATATCCTTAACCTCTCACTTTGGCACGCTGAGGTCCCACCTGCTTCAATCAGTCTTCAATTATACTCATGCCTAAGAGGATCATAGTAGCCTGTCTCAATGACTATCATCCAGTAGCAATTACTCCACTGTGATGAAGTGCTTTGAGAGGCTGGTGATGAAACATATCAACTCTTGCCTGAAAAGCAACTTGCATCTACTCTGATTTGCCTTCCATCACAACAGGTCCACAGCAGATGCCATTTCATTGGCTCTTCGCTCAACCCTGAAACTTCTGGATAGCAAAGGTACATACACCAGGATGCTCTTTATCAACTACAACTTGGCATTCAATACTATCATCCCCTCAAAACAAATCAATAAGCTTCTAGACCATGGCCTCGATGAGTCTTTGTGCAATTGGATCCTCAATTTTGTCACTTACAGACGGAGGTCAGTTTGGATTTGCAACAGCATCTCTTCCACAATCTCCATCAATACAGGTGCAACACAAGGCTTTGTGCTTAGCCCCCCCCCCGCTCTAGTCACTTTTCACTAATGATTGTGTGGCTAAGCACAGCTCCAATGCCATATTCAAGTTTGCTGATGACACCACTGTGGTGACAGCAAAAGTGTTAATGAATCAACATATTGGGGGGGGAGGGGGAGGATTGAAAATCTGATGGAGTGTGCTGCAACAACAGCCTTACTCAATGTCAACTAAGGCCAAGGAACTGATTGACTCCATGAGCCAGTCATCATCGGAGGATCAGAGGTGGAGGGAGTTAGAATCTTAAAATTCCTTGGTGTTGTCATTTCAGAGCATCTATCCTGGGCCCAGCACGTAAATGCCATTACAAACAAAGCACAGCAATGTCTCTACTTCCTTAGAAGTTTGCTAAGATTCAGCATGACATCTAAAATTTTGACATATGTCTATAGATGTGTGATGGAGAGTGTATTGACTGGTTGCATCATGGCCTAGTATGGAAACACCAATGCCCTTGAGCGGAAAATCCTACAAACAGTAATGGAAACAGCCCACTCCATCACAAATAAATCCCTCCACAGGTTTGAGTGCTGTCGCAGGGAAGCAGCAGCTTTCATCAAGGACCACCACTGCCCAGGCCAAACTCTTTGTGCTGCTGCCATTAGGAAGAATGTACAGGATTCCCAGGACTCACCACCAGGTTCAGGAACAGCCATCAAGCTCTTGAACTATAGGGATAACTTCACTATAGGGAAACTATTCCCACTGAACTGGACTCGTCTTCAATGACTCTTCATCTCATGTTCTCTATTTATTGCTTATTTATTTGTTGTTATTATTGTATTTGCACAGGTTGTTGTCTTTTGCACTTTGGTTGTTTGTTCATCCTGTTAGGTGTAGTCTTGCATTGATTTACTGTGAATGCCGGCAAGAAAATGAATCTCAGGGTTGTATACGGTGACATATATGTACTTTGATAATCAATTTACTTTGAACTTTTGGAGAATTTCCTCACCCAAAAATGGTAAACTCTGTATCACAGAAGGCTGAGTCCAAATCATTAAGTATATTTATAATTTCAAAGTATAAATTTGGATATGTTACCTTTCACTGCCTTGAGATTCAATTTCTTGCAGGCATTTACAAGAACTAAATACAATAAAATTTATGGGAAACTACATATAAACAGACAAAGACCCTTCTTTTGCACATGGGTTGTTTGACAAACTTTGCAAGTACAAACAGAAATATTGAGAACATGAGCTGTAAAGAAGCCTTGTAAGTGAGACTGTGGGTTGTGGAATCATTTCTCACTGGTGATGTTGCAGTTACCCATTCCTGTTCAGAAACTGATTGTTGTAGGATAATAACTTTTCCTAAACCTGGTGATGTGGGACTCAAGGCTTCTTTATCTCCTGTCCAATGAAAGTAGAAAAAAGTGAGCATGGGCTGGATGGTAGGAGTTTTTGATAATGGATGCTGCTTTTTTGTGGCCCCATATAAATGTATACTCAGTGGTGGAGATGGTTTTGCTTGTGATGGACTGGGCTGTATCTACCACTTTTCTGTAATCTTTTCCATTCCTAAGCATTGGTGTTTCCATACCAGGCTGTGATGCAACCAATTGGGATACTCTCCACTGCACATCTATGGAAGCTTGTCAAAGTTTTGGTGACATGCCGAATCTACACAAAGTTCTAAGAAAGTAGAGGCACTGTTGAGTCTTCTTTGTGATGATACTTGCCTGCTGGTCCCAAGACATGTTATGTTGACAACAAGGAATTTAAAGCTACTGACTCTCCCCACCTCTGTTCCTCTAATGAGTACTGGCTCACTATTGCTGGCTTCTTTCTCCTGTGGTTGATAATGAGCTCTTTGGTTTTGCTGATGTTGAGTGAGAGGATCTTCTTGTAGCATTCAGCCTGAATTTTAGTCTCCCTCCTGTAAGCCGATTAAATATACTGATTAGATTTAGATATGACTGGCTGTCCATTGTATTTGACAATGACAGTTAGATTTGCTCAGTTCTTCAGACGATGTGAACTATATGAAGAAAACTTTGTGGGAGAGTGTTTAAAGTGGAAGCCGTTAACACAGGGGTGGTTCCACTCTCAACCTCAGAAGTCTGGGTCCAGTGGTATAAGTAGTTATCACAACTGGAGTCTTCCTTGGTTGCAGTAGATGACCATGACTACTGCTATGCCTTGTCATGCCCTTCGCTATCCACGAAGCATTGTAGAATCACCTTCCTGGCTGTTGGATCTTACTGTTGATCTCATCTGCCCAGTCAACCAGATCTGACTACACATGCTTGGACAGGCATGTCCATATCTCAGCGCGGTAAGAGGCCCAAAAGTTACCCTCTCCTGGTTTAGGCTGCCTGTTGAAGCAGTGTACTGCAATGTGGCTGCTGTCCCTTGCAAATAGCTAGATGGGAACCGAGTGTTCAGAGGAGACCAAAGGTGAGTGAGCTGGCCCAAAATGGACATGACCAACCCCTTCACCAGAGGTGCTCCCCTCCCTGAACACCGCAGAATAAGAAATAATTCTGACTAAAGAGATTAAGAGATATTGAATAAAAGCAGGAATGAGATAATCATCTGTAATTGTATTAATGGTGGAATAGGCTTGAAGGTTCAAGTGGCCTACTAATCCCAAATCAGATTAATTAGCACTAATTTAGGTGAGGTGAAATTTGCTGTTTTGCAGCTGCAGTACAGTGTAAAGATAAAAATTACTACAAATTACAAAATAAATGAAGTGAGAAAGAAGGAATAATGTTCATAGGTTTATAACCTGTTCTGAAACCTAAAATATTCAGTTTGTTTTCTGTAATCTGTCCTTTGCAATGCACGGAGTTGATTAAACTAACCTGCAGGTTTGGTATTGTATTCCCTTCGTAAGATCTCTGAAGTCAGTGCTTTCTTCCCTTATCCACAGAGGCTATTTGTCAAAACCCCAGTGAATACCCATAAAAGAAGTTAGGGACTTAAAGTTTTGTATGTGTTCAGACTTCATGTGGAGCTGTCAGTATTTTTTTAAATTGAGGTGTATACTGTGGTTATGATAAAATCAGAATTTTCCTAATGTCTGCCTAGATTTTAAACTCCAACATTGGGATATTTAAAAGATAATCACTTCACATTGGTTTGAATATTGATTTGTTAATCTGAAGCCACAAATTGATGCTGGGGAAAAAAATAAAACTGTTTACTTTGATTTAATTTTACACTACCATAAACCAAACATTGGTATATAGAACTCATGGCACTCCAACAGACCAATCTGCCCAAATAGTATAAAGCAATACTTGCACACGATATGACTACTTATACCAAACAAAGTGTGCATACAATGTAGAAGTAGACCATTGACTCTTTCAGTTTGCTGTGCTGTTCAGCAACATTGTGGTTGATTACCTCCAACTTCATTTCTTGCAGTATCCATGGACCCATTGTTTCCCTAAATATCCAGAAATATTATAATATCTGTTCTGGATAAATTTGACTGTATCTCCAGTGTTCAGGGTAGAGAATTTCAAAGATACGTTGCTCTCTGAATTAAGACTTTTTTTTCTCCTAAACAATATTTATTCTGAAACTACAACCCCTGGAAGATTTTTAAGTTTTAGTGAATTCAATGTCATGATGATGAGGAGTTCCATCCATCTCTTTCAATTATCTCTTATCCTACTAATGAAATGTGTTAGTGCTATCTGGTTCAATCATTCATTTCATGCATCAGCAAGTTACATTTGCTTCCTGCTCTCATAGCAAACTGTCAGCCAGATTGCAGCCTTTCAATTCACAATCATGAGCATAATTTTATCTTCCAATATCCATTAAATATTCACTGTATCTTTAAACTTAATCTTTTCCAATCAAGTTTCCACATATAATACTACACTGAAAATATCCTGATCAAACCTAAAAATGAGGTACATTACACTATCGTTTGACAAGTTTGACTACACATTCCACCACTGCTCCTCTTTTATTATTTGGATATATTGAGCTCAATTATGCATTTCCAATTTGCATATCTATATGGCCAAAGAATCCAAGGCATCAACTTCTTTCTCAAATCTAAATCTTCCAAATCAATGTACTGTATGAATATCTTCTGTTTGTGCTATTGTGTTTTAGTGATATCATCTGAAAGCAAGTTATGAATTTCCACAAATGTGCTTATGTCATCCAGCTTTGCCTGACTGATACCTCCATTGTCTCTGTTATCAGCCAGCTTGTCCGATATATAGTCCTGACTGGGGTGCACTTTCTTACTGCTAAGCAAATCCCACTTTTTAGCCATTAATTCCATCCCATTTCATTGACACTGCCAAGACTTAACTTCACCATTTGCATTCTATCTCACCATAAGCTGAGCAGCAGCTAACCCCATATTTCCTTTATCATAACAAAGCGTACTTTGACTTGTCTTAATCTTATTCTGCTGAAGTACTCATTCATATTAACAGTACTACTTCGGCTGCTGCTGTCCTGTATAATATTCCTCCTCCTGATCTTCCTAAAATTATTAGTTCACTTCATCCCAACAGATTCTATATATTGTGCATCATCACACCCCATTAGTTGCCAAGGGGCTGGTATCTGAAAGTTACCCATTTGAGTATGATCTTGTCAATTATGCAATGTTGTACGTAATGGAAGTTTCAGGATAAATTTTGTAGGTATGATCTGATTCATTTTTTAAAAAAAGATAAATCCAATATGTCTACTCTCAATTATCAATAAAGTCTACAAACTGCCCACAGTTGTTTGCTTGGGCTACTTGACAGCATTTCTTAAACCTAAAGCCTCAACTACCTAGAGGGAAAAGGAAGCAGTAGCATACAAGTGCTGTGACTGGCAAGGTCCACACGAAGTCATGCTCAACAATTTAAAAAATATTCTGCTAGTCCTTCATGGTCATTGGGTTTAAATCTTGAAACTCACTATCAAACATGACTGTAGGAGTATCTCTCCTAGAAGGACTGTAGGAGTGTCTTTCCCAGTTGGACTGTAGTAGTTCAAGAAGGTGGCTCACCACCACTTTTTCAAGGGTACCTAAATATGGTCACTAAATGTTGGCCATGCCAATGAGGTTTTGCATGAATTAGATTTAATAGCAATGATGATCAGCATGCCATTAATGAGAATTTTAGAGAGGTAATGTCTGGAGGGAATAGACAAAAAGATTTTGGTGCTAATGTTGCAGATGAGGATGCAGCATTTTTGTACCATTTCATCCCAAAATGCATTGAAATAGAAAATTCACATGAAATCTTCCTTCATATTTTATTCAAAGGCCTTGCGACATGTGTAAGTAATTTATTGGCTGTTGTGCTAACATTATATGTTACCTTTTCCAGCATTTTGTTCAGTGCCAGTTTATCTTGCACCAGCATGTTTTTTGTTTGGCTAGATCCCAAAAAAATGAATATGTTAAGTTAGCTCAATATGAGATAAATGAGTCATGTTTAGTAGAATTGAACTTTTGGAGAGAACAAAGCAATCTCTTTGAAATTCCACTGAATATCCAACAAATCTTTCTTTAACTTCAACTTCCCACTCCCCAGAATTTTGTTCAAGGTGATGAGTTCACTCATCAAATATATCCATCTCCTTCTGGAACGTTAACACTGAAACCTTAAACAGAAGAGATTCTGCAGATGTTGGAAATCCAGAGTAATACATACAAAATGCTGGACGAGCTCAGCTAGTTAGGCAGTTAGGCAGAAAGGAATAAACAGTCAATATTTTGGGTCAAGCTCCTTTAAGAGACTGGAAAAGATTGAAGAAGAGGCCTGAATAACTTGGCAGGGAGGAGGAGTGCAAGCAAGTAGGTGATGGGAGAAGCCAGGAGGGTGGGGAGGATTAATGAAGTGAGAAGCTGATAGATGGAAAAGATAAAGGGGTAAGGATGAAGGTATTTGCTAGGAGAGGTGTGTGGACCATGGGAGTAAGAGGAGGAGAAAGGCACTAGGGGAAGGTGACAGGCAGGTGAGGAGAAGAGGCTAGAAGGGAACCAGAGTGAAAAATGGAAGAAGAAGGGGGAAGGGAGAGGAGAAAAAAGAACTGGAAGTTAGAGAAATCGATATTCAGGTTGGAGGCTTGTCAAACAGAATATGAGGTGTTGCTCTTCCAATCGAGAGTGGCCTCATTGTACCAGTAGAAGAGGCCATGGACCGACATGTTGAAATAAGAATGGGGACTGCAGTTAAAATGATTGGCCACTGGAAAATACTGTTTGGTGCAGATGGAGTGAAGGTGTTTGACAAAATGTGCTCGTCTGAAACCTTAGTTCCCTATGAATGTTTCTCCATCTATTTGCCAGCATGTTGAACATCACTGATATAAGCAATATTGACTTACCTGTTTTGTGTGGCATTTGTGTTCCAATTCATCCTAAATACAACTTTTATTCAAAAAGCTAGCTATAAGGTGTCAGCAAAATTTTCAACTGCTCTGAAACCTTATTATCTCTCCTTTTCAGCACTTGGTTTCACACTTAATTATCTTCCATCTGGTTGATTTTCATGGTCTTCTTTTGGAAAACCCATCTCATCATTCATTATTGCAGTTTTACCAGCTTTAACACCAGATTATGCCTAGCTTGGAGGAAGGCTATGGAACACCTTTCTGAATATAGAAGACCTCTTTAAAGCAAGTTTTTATGGTTTTAGGCAAGGACAACCTTTCTTTCATTTTTGTCATAGCACTTACAGTATATTTGGATTTCTGTGAAGCAGTATCAAGAAAATTTTCTATTTATGCCTGCTGCATCATTTTATAAATGTATTTAGAACACTTGTGTTGCAGAGTACTAAAAGCTATGATGTAGAATTTCCATGATAGTTACTTGGTTTTGTTTTTGCCCTCATTCTGTAATTCCACTATGGAATTTTTTAAATCTTGTTATTCTTTCAACAGAGGAACTGTTCAGATTTGTGTTTTTCATTATTTCTATTAGCAATAGAAAAGCTTCTGTTGGCAGACCTTAACATAAATTGTGAAGAAGCATGAAACCCAGAGTTATGATGATGGAAGTGAGCAGAAATCAGGGAGGAAAGTAAAATGGCAAAGTTAATTATACTATTCCACATGTAGTTATTTACGGTTTCTAAGTAATGAGCGTCAATGTAAATCTTGTTAGTTTATTTAGCATTCAGATGCTTAATGATGGAGGTTTATGTGAGTATTTTTGCTTTGAGTGACCTTTGATCCAGATGGCAGCAGATGCAACAATAAACTAGGATTTAGTATTCATGGCATTCTGCCCAGAATTTCAAAGATGATCTGCAATTTATAGCTTAGCTGTGTGTCTTCAATAAGTCATGAAGCTGCAAAGTATTTTTAATTTTGTGCAAATGTAGTAAGTGACTCTGAATCCTGACTGCCAATCTAACAAAAAACTATGTTGTTCTTAGCTAAATGTTGACATATTGGTATATAGAGCTTTGTATGATGAAGATATTTGCCCTAAGATAACCTTTAGCTTTTTAATATATCAAACTATATCAATATAAAAAAAATCTCTGGAAAGACTTCACTTCTGATAATTATGGCATTCATCTTCAAAGGGTTCAAAGTAAATTTATTATCAGTATGTCACCATATACAACCATAGGATTCTATTTCTTGTAAGCATCCACAATAATTCCAAGAAACACAGCAGAATTAATGAAAGACTGCACCCAACCTGACCAACAAGCAACCAATGTGCAGAATATTCCAGTTAATTTGGCCATCGGTTAATCAGGGCAGCTGCTTATTTGGATTAACTCTTGAACAAAAATTAAATCAAGAAAAGAGCTAGGATTCCCTTTGTTTATTTGGGACAATTATGAACGCATTGAATTGGGACAGGAAACTGCTGCCAAACATTTTCTAACTATCAGCAGTCATGTACACATCATGTGGCCGTTAGATTCTACACCAGTGGTTGCCAATCCGTCGATCGTGATCAATTAGTCAATCTTTGAGACTTACCCAGTAGATCCCAAAAAAAAAGAAAAATAAATACACAAATACTGTTAAGAGATTGTTTCCGGGTTGCGGGATTTTAGTTCCGTTTTTTCTGCCCAGTGCGTATGTGTGTAGCTACCTTGCCACGCGCTGGTCCCCAACCACCGGGCCGCAAGGAAACAATACGAGTCAGCTGCACCTTCCCTCATTCCCTGTCACGCCCGCTGTTGAACTTGAATGCACACGAGGTCATTACCCAAGCGCATCAGGGATCACTGTTTGGCCTCGGGTAACCGGCTGCTTTGTGCGGCCAGCGAGAAGTGCCATTGCTACCGGCCTGGAGCGTGGACAGATGGGCGCTGCCTCTAAACCTGTTTAGCACACCAAATGTTCATGGGGAACCCAGTGCTAAAATATTCACAGACGACCTAATTCGGGCTCAGGGTTTTGTAAGTAGCAGAGCAGCTACCTCGCTGCTATCTACTGAAACAAACTTTTGTCAGCCGATAGATCCTACAAAAGGGGCAGACGCGCCCTGTTGTACTCCTCACTCAGTCGGTCGGTCACTCTCTCCGGACTGCAACCACCGCAGCCGCGATACGGGAACAGACGCACCTGGCCAAGGCGGCGGGCAGGTGGGCGGGACGCTGGAGCTCAGACCCGGGGGCTGTCTAATGAGGCAATGAATCTCTCAAAACTGCTTCGGCACCTTGAGTCCAAGCACCCTGCACTTAAAGACAAACCCCACTGAGTTTTTTCCAGCGGAAAAAATGTGAGCAGCATGGGGTGGTAAAGTAAATTGCAGAATAGACTAGACATAAGGAACCTGCTTCGAGTATCGCTAAATTCTGGTCGTGACTAACACCCCCCCCCCCCCACCCCTGTCAGCTGGTCCGCAAGAATGTTGTCAATATTAAACCAATCCACGGTGCTAAAAAAGGATGGTGACCCCTGGTGTTCATACATTATTTCTACTTCTAGGTTGCGGGGTCTTTCTTCCGGTCTTTTCTGCCCCAGTGCGCATGCATGTAACTAATTGATTTGGAATCAATCTTGCCTTTCACTAAGGCCGAGGTAGGGGATCTTGGGCTTCAAAAGGTTGGTGACCACTATTCTACACCATGCTTAGAGTAAACACGAGGAAATCTACAGTTGCTGGAAATTCAAACAACAGCCCACAAAATGGTGGTGGAACACAGCAGACCAGGCAGAATCTATATGGAGAACCGCTGTCGATCTTTCGGGCCGAGACCCTTCGTCAGGACTTAGAGTAAACAGTTTTTAAATAGTGTCAGTTGTGCGTGTTTGTGTTCAAAAAGCAGTGATTTTAGTCACTGATAGTTGATGAGAAATTATCAATAAGACAATTTGGGACTGTTTTGCTCACTGCAGTTTCAAGCATTCTGACTTGGAAGCTCAGCTCTCACCTGTGGCTCCAAGCAGCTGTTCGCATCGGTCAATGGCCACACCCCAGTACACTGCTTCAACAAGCAGGCTAAATCAGGTGAGGATAGCCAGTAGGTCTCAAATCCGATTGAGGTAGGGGCAGGCCTGTCCTAGCATGCGAAGTCAGCTCTGGCAGACTGGGTGAGTGAGATCCAATGGCCAGCAGGCGATTCTGTAATAGTATGTGGAGAGCCAAGGACATGACGAGGCACAGAAGTCATTGTCATCAACTGCAAACAGGGAGAACACTATTATGACGTCTACTTGACCCACTGGACCCAAACTTCTGATGTCGACAGACTGCCCCAGTGCAACAGCTTATCCACTTTTAAAACTCTCCTATGCAGGTTTCCTGTCATCATCAGATATGACGGATAGCCACCAGTAGTATTGGTAATATTCTAATTTGTTTTGTATTTAATTTAAATACTTAATTTGTTACTCAATTAAACAGTAGCTTGTATTTTTATACTATTTTAACTATTTCCATGAAACTTCGGCTATTTGGGACAGAGATATATGATAAAGTATATCAGATATACTTTCCAAGGTGGTGCTGGAAAGATGGCAATGTTTTGCCTGGAGCTCACAAAGCTATTAGATACATTTCTTCAGAACTGCAATTGAATTGACTTTATTACTTACATCCTTCATATACATGAGGAGTAAAAATCTTTGTTACATCTCCATCTAAATGTGCAATTTATAGTAATTTATAATAAATAGTATGTACAACAGGACAGTCAATATAACATAGAAATACAATTGTATCAGCATGAATTAAACAGTCTGATGGCCTGGTGGAAGAAGCTGATCCGGAGCCTGTTCGTCTTTTATGCTGAAGTACAGTTCCCAGATGTTAACAACTGGAAAAGTTTGTGGTTGGGGTGACTTGGGTCCCCAGTGATCCTTCGGGCTATTTTTACACACCTGTCTTTGTAAATGTCCTGAATAGTAGGAAGTTCACATCTCCAGATGTGCTGGGCTGTCCACAACACTCTCTGCAGAGTCCTGTGATTGAGAGAAGTACAGTTCCCATACCAGGCTATGATGCAGCCAGTCAGTATACTCTCAAAGGTGCCCCTGAAGAAAGTTCTTTGGATTTGGTGGTCCATACCAAACTTCTTCAATCGTCTGAGGTGAAAGAGCTGCTGTTATGCTACAAACCTCAGCCTGTAAATTCACTTAGAGAAATGTCTACAACTTATGGACTCATTTTTGAGGACTCTTGATCTCATGTTCTCGATATTTATTGCTTATTTATTGTTATTATTTCCTTCAATTTGCACAACTGATTGAATTTTGCTCACTAGTTGAATGCCCTAATTAGTGCAGTCTTTCATTTATTCTATTATGGATTTATTGAGTATGACCGCAAGAAAATTAATTTCAGGGTTGTATATGGTGACCATATACAGTATGTATTTTGTTAATAAATTTGGTTTGAACTTTGAACATTGAGCAGCGCTGGAGGTCAGGACTGAACCTGGGTCACCAGACCTGTGAGGCAGAAGTTTAGCTGGTTGTGCCCCAGTGCTGCCCTTCCTAATGAGATTATTGGGATTTTGGGAAATCTGATGTTGCTATAGGTAATGTGATATTATCTTTAAATCTAAAATGTGTTCATATATTATAATTTGGTTTACATTACAATTATTTTATTATAAACATTTTTAGAATCTAATCTCTTATGAAACTTAACTTTTTATGGGGATATTCTTAAGGTAATGCATGTATTTTAAAATAATCTGGTGGCTACTGAAAAAGAGAATTATCACTGATTAAATTTGTGTAGGTTTATTGAAGATAGTAACATATTTAATACATTAGACTCTGACTAAGCAGCTAGAAAGAATAAATCAAAGAATTGACATCCACAGTAACATAGCTCCAAATCTGGTTCAACGTTTATTGTGCATCGGATGTGTTGCTGTATCACTTCTCACGAAAGATAATCTTTTTGAAAGAAAATGGGAATAACCTCATATTTCATGGTAATCAAAATCTACAGGCTTAAGCCAGAATCAAAACATTGATTGACTTTTTTATTTGTTAATCGAACAAATATTTCAGTTTTACTGATCGGTGTTTGTGAATCGCTTTAAAATAATCTGCTATGTGAAAATAGTCTTGCATTCTGCTTTGCTTCTTTCTATTCTGTTTAAAGAATAGATTTTATGCACTCGTGATATTAGTAAATAAGACAAATTCTTTTATACAATACTTTGAAAGGGTGTTCAGCCACCAATCCTTTGTTCACAAAAATAAGCATTATAACCAGGGATTTTGATCAATTTAACTGAAAATTTTTACTTGTGATTCTCATACCCCCTTTTTTCACAGAGGAGCACAAAAAATTAGGGAAAATTGTAAAGCATGAAAAACTAAAAATTCAAAAACTGAAATGTCAGCTATTCAGAATTATTCATCCCCCTTTGCTAAGTAGCATAGTTGAAGCACCTCTCACAGCTATTACAACCAGAAGTCTTTTTGGATAAATCTCTATTAGCTTTGCACAACATGATGGAACAAGATTTGCCCTTTCCTCCTTGCAAAATTGCTCAAGCTGTGCCAGGTTAGTTGGGGAGCAGTGGTGGACAGCAGTCTTGATGTATTTCCATGTAATGTGTTCTATCAGGTTAAGGTCAGGACACTGATTGGGCCACTCAAGGACATCAATTTTCTTCATTTGTGAGAGATGGTTCAACTAAGCACTGAGCAAAAGAAAATTAATACTTCTGAACTGCTAACATTATAGTTTTTGAATTTTTAGTTTTTTTTTGTTTTACAATTTACCCTTTTTTGTGCTCCTTTTTGAAAAAAGCACATTAAGTGGCAAATAAAAATTCTCAGTTAAATTGATCAATACCCTGTTTCTAATACTCCATTATGTGAACTACGGGTTGGAGATTGAATACTTTTTCAAGGCATTGTAAATCCTTCTGAAATACTGAAACTGTTTTCAGGCAAGACGATAAAAGAAAAGTATAGTTATAGTCATGAGGTTAGTTAATGATTGTCATTGTCACCCTCAAGTTGCTTGTTATTCCAGAAGAACTGATTATATTAAAATAAAATTGCAAAATAACAGTTTTGTATATTATATTTTAAATATTTCTGAAGTGCACTTTACTGTCTTTTTATTTGGCCTGTTGTATCTTTAGTTCTGCATATAAGGATTGACATTTTCTCTGCCTGTCTTTTATTCTAGAACTTGAGCAAGCAAAGTAGATTGACCCTAAACTTGTGCTAGGGCACTGCTTCTGAAAATGCGCACCATTTACTTGTTTGACATAATGTAAAAGATACCATGATATTACTATGAAGAAGTACGCAAGGTTCTGACATTTTTTTCCCTCAACCGATGCCACTAAAAGCATATTGATATTTGGTTAATGCAAAAAAACTACAGACAATGGAAATAAAAACAAAAAACAGGTCAGGCAGCATATGTAGAAGTGAAAGGACCAAGTGGTTCAAAAACAAGGAAATGTTGCAATGAAACAGAAAAGGAAGTGATTGATATGTTCCTTCAGATTACACATTCTGACTTTATTGTAGCTGATTGCATGAAAACATTTTTGTGAGGCACTTGGGTTTCTTTCAACTTATTTCCAGCGGTTAGTTATTGGAAGCATAAAAATGCTTGTTTTTGGTCAGCTGTGCAAAGTATAACCAGGTTGAGATGTACAGTGGGATCCAGTTAATTGGACTATTGATTAATCAGGGCAGCTACTTAATTGAGTCAGAAGACTGTTGCCAAACAGTTTCTAACTA
The DNA here is from genome assembly GCF_030144855.1 of Hypanus sabinus. Taxonomy (NCBI): domain Eukaryota; kingdom Metazoa; phylum Chordata; class Chondrichthyes; order Myliobatiformes; family Dasyatidae; genus Hypanus; species Hypanus sabinus. The sequence goes on from NC_082720.1 coordinate 32,297,945, forward strand.
GCATCAGTCGCGTGTATTTGTGTGGCTGTTGACAGTACACTATGCTTAGAGTGAACAGTTTTTAAAATAGCATCAGTTGCATGTGCTTGTGTTCAAAAAGCAGTGGTTCTTGTCACTGTTAGTTAGCACGAAATAAACAGTAGGAGGATTCAGGCCTGTTTTGCTCACTGTGGTTTCAAGCATGTAGGCTTGGAGATGCCAGAAACAGCCAGGAGTAAAAGTGAAACAATTCCACATCTTCAACAGTTTAGGAACTATAAAGAATTTGAAGGTATCAACAATCATCTTGAATGCTACAATAAAAATGAAGACTTGGAGGATGCAATCATCGAAACCATTGTATGAAGGCAGTCCGTTACCTGCACTACATGTTTGTGCTGATTGTGTTTGTTTACAATCAATCAAAAGAACACGGTAGCGTACTCTGGATGAGATCCTCTGATGGCTATTAGGAACAGTTTCATAGTACTGTAGTAAAATTGGTAATGATATTATTTCATTTAAATACATAATTTTTTACTCAGTTAAGCTAGTTAATTAATTACTCGGTAAACTACCTAATCAACTCATTGGTTTGTCTTTTTTATAGCTTTTCAACTTTCCATGAAACATTGTTTAATTGGGGCAGCTGCTTAATTGTGTCCCAATTAGCCCAAACCCACTGTATATTAATATGAGGTTTTTTTGGAAAGAAAAACTAAATTCTTTTTTTTTAGAAAAATTTCTCTTTCCTTTTTTTATTTCTGACATGAAAAGTATACATTTTTATATTTTTGATCCTTGTCAGGTCAGTAAATTTTTGTTGCTCATGTTGTCCACATGGTTCTACGTGGAGTTCAATGTTCTAGATCGCTTACATACTTTGATTCCAAATCCTGCACAGAAATTATGAAAAGATTTGCAGTTAGTCACATTGCACTGCATCTTATTGTTTGCAGTTGTCAAAAAACAAGCTGTATGGTATTTGCTAATTAAAAGGGGAACAAGAATACTTTAGTACGTTTCTTCTTCAAAAGTAAAAAGAAAACATTGTTGATGCTCAAGAGGCTCTGATCATCTCAGTGCTTGTTTACACATTGACTTTAAAATTAGAAACAAATAGGGAAGGTGTATATGTTAAATTTTCAGCAAGTGGAATATGGATGTTCCTTAGATTTTCCCTCGAAGTAATCTACAAATATCTTCGAAACAAAACATCTTTTGAACTTGTTTCACAAGAAATCATCTTTTTTTGTATTTTTTTCTATCTATACTTTGGGTAAATTCCATTATAATTGTCTAGCTGCTTTTCTTCCTTCAATGGGAACAGCAGTAGTGCTTATATCCCTGGGCTACACACAACAGATGCTGGTCTATCCATGTCGTGGTTTTTTCGTTTCTCACAAACGACCAGGAGACGCAGAAGGTTCTTCAAGAAGTTTTAAGCTTTAATTTGCAAACTAAAGCTGAGACAATCACTGAGCTAGTCACTGATTGCCTGCCGATCATTTAACATAGCATTTTTATAGCAATCTTCTTAGTTGCATTAACATGTCCAATCACTCTATAGCTGCATATCATCTATACATTAATTAATCAATCGCTCTTGACTAGCTCTCGATTTGCCACCATTATTTCTTTCCAGTTCACATCTTGGGCCTCATTCCTGGCCACGGTTGTTTCTCAGTCAGCCTCCCTTAGCCTCCCTCAACATTCCATTGCCTGTTCGTATCATCCTGTCTGCCACCGTTATCTCTTCATAAGCCATTCTATTGTATAATATGTGGAGTACATTTCAGCTAAGCACATTTCTGCTAATGATACACAGGTGTTCTTAAATGCTAAGTGTATTTCTGCTAATAATACACAGATACTCTTAAATGCCATAGTATATACCTAAGAATACAATGTATCTAGTAAAGGAATAAATGCATAGTAAATACTCAGTAGTCGTGGTTATATAGTGAATGCTGCTAATGCATAATATATTTTCCAATATCCACTGAGTTCTTTTAACAGGTGTATGGAAAACATGTAGACCTGGAAAGCAAGGACATGTTGACTAGTGATGAGCTACAGGGATTGGTGCTGGATCCATTGTTGTTTCACGTCTTTGTCAATTATCTTGATGATATTATGGTAAAATTATTTAGCAGTTTGCAGATGACACCAAGCTTGGAAGTGGAGAAAAGTTTGGATAAGTGCATGGATGGGAGAGGTAGGGAGGGCTGTAGTCCAGGTGCCGGTCAATGGGACTACTCAGATTTATAGTTTGCCACTAACTACATGTGCTGAAGGGCCTCCTTCTGTGTTGCAGTACTCAATGACTATGATGGACACAAGAATAACAGTGGGTGACAATTTTTTTTCGAAATTGTTGCTTCCTCAGGATTTTTTTTTGTCTATGATAGCTTGAAGCTGAACACATATAATTTCAGACTACTTGTATCCCATAGGAACTTGGACAAATTAACTTCTATTGAATATGATGCACTTAATTGCATAACGGTGCGGATGCTTTGCAATAGTTCAAATAAGTTAAAAATATTTTGTTGATTTTCTTTTGTACTCGGTGCTGAGGCTTCACACTTAAGAGTATGACAATAATCAGCCAGCACAGATGGATTGCAATTGCCTTAATACAGTTTCTCCATGACCACAATGTCCTAGTGAAACCTTTCACCATACTCTTCACTGACAGCCCCAAGATTTGTAAGGAAGAAGTCTAAAAGGAAATGCAGAAATTGAGTCTATAGTGACATGTTGCTCTTCATGGTTTTGTGTGCTTAAAGCAGGTTGTCAACAAATTGCATAGTTTGGTGCTCTAATTGCCAAAAAATTTTCAACAACATCCTTGAATGTTTTCTATGAGATTTTTCTCTGGTCTTATAAGTTCTTTGAATTGCCTGTCATTGATGACCTGTTTGATTAGTGGCCCAACAAATTGACTTGAATTATGAATTAAAATAACAAATATAAACGATTTATTTTTAATGATGCGTGATAGGGAAATTTCATGGTGATAATTTTTTCTCCAGTCCTGCTGAAGGGTCTCGGCCTGAAATGTTGACTGTACTTTTTTTTCATATTTGCTGCCTGGCCTACTGAGTTCCTTTAGAATTTTGTGTGTGTTGCAGAAAGCAAAGTCTTTGTTGTCCAGTGTAATAAGCAGTATGTAGTTTCTGTCCAAAATGTTCAAAGATTAATTCTTACTTTTGAACCTCACTGAGGAACAATGTTTTTTGTATATGAACTTCCATGAAAAAGTTTCATAAGAATATCCTCTGTGAGCTCTGTCCCGTTTTCCAACCACGTACATGAAACAGGGCAAGGACTGTATTGCCAGTGATCATGTCCATGAGGTTTTGCATGTTGGATTCCTAGGCTGGAGCTCTTTTGCTATCCGTGTTGCATAAGGGAGAATACTCACTTGACAGAGTTTACCCTATGCTGCAGGGCTATTAGATTTGTGCACATTGTTTTTCAGGTGCCAACTCTTAAGATAACTCTAATAGTCTCTCAGCAGCCAGTTGGTGTGTGATTGTCAACTGCAAATTGTGCATTCTAGTGCCTAATGCCTTAGCACCAATTGTTGAGTCCTTATTCAATCGATCTGAAGTTGTCTTGCAGTTGGTTTGATATAACAATAATAATGTAGTTCTCATGCAGTAAAATACATTGCACGCTTTACAAGAGATGGCTGTTTTAATTGACGTACTCACTTTGTGTGTGCAACATGTGTATAGATGGCCAAGCATCAAGTATGTGCCTTTGTCTCTCTCGAAAGGAAATTTCACAATTATTGACTTATTACTGCAATCTACAAATTTAACTGAGCTGTATTTCTTCCAGGTGTGGTGCAGTTCATGTTAAATATTTCTTCTCGAATTCACTAAGACCAGTTCATCGTCACCATTTCCTTTCAAGATCAGCCAGTTCAGGGTATGGAATTCTCAACTTACAACTTAGGAACTCCGGATTTCCTGTTCTTAATTCTGTTTGGGGATACTTTCCTTTTTTGAAGATTAAGAAACAAAATCAGTTATAGAGGGAGATCAAAACAAATTTTCTCATCAACTTCTACCCACATGAAAATGTGCATAATATCTCAAAAAATATTTTGTGTGTTTCAGTTGCTTTGTAACTCAATGCAGTGCTCCACAGCGCAATTCTGTTGCTGACTCTTTTGGACACATAATCTGAAAAGTGCATTAAAATATTTCTGGAGAAATATATATAGTTCAAAGTACAAAATTGAAAAGGGCACTGTTATCAAAGTAAGCAAAAGTAAATATGATTGAAATGCTATGGCCAGTAGTATGCCACATGAATCTGTGCTGGAACTCATTCTGTTATAGACAGGTATGTGTAGGAAGTATGATCAATAACAAATAAACTCTTCTCAGACATCCAATCGGGTATAGGTATCGATTATAACCAACGTTTTGTTGACAGACTCCACCATCTTCATCAGGGATGATGCCCGGGCATGTCTACTCTGGTGGTAGTCCATCCATCCTGATTGGTTAGACCTCATCCAATCAATTTTTCACTCTCCCACCTTGTTTACAATCGAATTCCAGCTCTTACTTGAAATGAGACTTTCATCTTTGTTAAAATTATTTTCCTCTAGTTTAATTTCAAGGCAATCCCAAAAACCATCAAAGTCACAATCCTATGCGCATTGCGAATGTAATGTTCAGCTACTGCTGACTTCTACGGTAACCCAAACAAATATAGCTCCTGAGCTCCGTGGTGTGGATTTCTACCGCATGTCCATCTAGCCAATATATACTGCTCTGCATTCACGGAGAATCCTGTAAACACCAGCTGACCTCAGTCCCAGGTCATTTTTGATCTGCATAAGCTGTGATTTGAGCTTCAGTTCATTAATAATATTCTGATAAGGAGTTGACCCAAAAGGCTTCCACATGAACTTGGATCATGTAAGAACTAAAGTAACATGGCTTAGTAAGATAAATTACAAGGATAACAGCGTTAAAGCTGACTATTTTGGGAGAGGGCACAAGGATGCAACCTGGGACAATAAAGCGAAGAACAACATTTACAATATGTTAGCAAAGCCCAGTTTTAAAAAATGTACAGTCTTTTATCATAATTTCAGAACAAACTAAAAGGAAGTGGGATTTTGTATATGAATGAACATGGGGGCTGTAGTGTTATGGGGGAGTTCATAGTAAGGAAAGGAATACTTAAGTGCATGTAAAAGAGGGGAAGATGAGGAAGAATACAAAGATTAGGAAAGGATTCAAAAGCTTCAGATGCCAAAGACAAACAAATAAAATACTGATTTATTCTACGTATATACATATATTATGGAAGGAAAATCAATATTTGAATATGCTCAAATTTGGATGTTCATGATAAAAATTCCAGGCAGCAAACACTTAAAATAACCTGTTTTTTCAGTATTTATCAGGATAGGGATTAAGAGAGCACATTTGAAGAGAAACTTACAAATTGTATAACCATATTTAAAGGAATAAATATTAAATAAATTAATTAATAAATAAATTGGATAAATTCTATACTGTCTGCATCGCAAGGAATAAAACCATGATGGCCCCATCTCAGGTGTAAGTGACTGAGTTTATTTCGATAGAGAGGAACTATTGTGAGGGAGAGGGACAGCTGTACGTTAATTTAATTTAATTGTTTTTGAGTCTTCTAGTGTTCTAATTATTCTAATTTTTCAGTTATCTAATTTTTAATTTCAAATGTTTGAATATCAGCGACCTAGGTAAAATAAAAATATTTGATAATTTTGACAGATGTTAAACCTTAGAACATTCTGAACCAGCTGTCAATGCACTTCTCACACAGGAAATTCGTGATCATGGATTAGCTGGACTAAAGTGGTTTTCACCTAGTTGTATAATTGCAAGATTAAATTCTAATGTGATGAGCATTATTTCTAAAAGAAACTGCCATTTCATATATTCGTAGTTGAATTGAAATATGGTTGGTTTGAAGAAAAAAAATTATCCAGCTAGTAACTTTGTTGCTTCCTTTGTAAAGGTTGTAAGATGACTGAAAAACTGTCATTGAATATCAATATTAAAGAGCCACGATGGGACCAGAGTACTTTTATTGGGAGAGCAAAGCACTTCTTCACAGTTACTGACCCCAGGAACATTCTTCTATCAAATACCCATTTGGAGAAAGCTAGAAAGATAATACATGATTATAGGTATTGTACAGCGGAGTTTTGGTATGGCATTCTGCTTTTTCTCATTATTCCTACAATCTCACCTTGTGTATTTAAAAATTAAACAATGTTGGAGCAGTTTGTTATAAGCCGAATGCTTTTTAATAGAACATTTAATGTAGCTGGTATTCTCAATATCATGGAAACAAACATATTAGGGAGCAAGCTATCTCTGAACACAGCAAATTTTATGAAATAAGTACAATTAATATTAATGAACATTTGGGTAATACTGAGAACACGAGTTGTAGGGTCCTTGAAATTGAGTCCATAGGTTGTAACATCCAACATATTTTGTAGGCTTTTCTATTCTTGGGCATTGGTCCGTGATGCAACCAGTCAGGATACTTCTACTATGCATCTATAGAAGTTTTTCAAAATTTTACAGTAGATGACATGCCAAATCTACACTAAATCCTAAGAAAATAAAGGTACTGCTATGCCTTCTTTATAATGCTGGTATCAGAGAAGATCCTTTGATATGATAACACCAAGGAAATTAAAGTTATTGATGCCCTCCAATCCCCTAATGAGGACACATGATTATTCTTCCTCCTGTAGTCAATCACCAGTTCTTCAGATTTTTTGGCATTGAGTGTAAGTATTTTGTTCTGGCACCTTTCAACAAGATTTTCAATCACCCTCCTATATGCTGATTCATCACCACCATTGATTTTGGCCAATAACAATGGTGTCATCAGAAAATGTAACTGGGGCATTGGAGCTGTACTTGGCCTCACTGCCATAAGTATAAAGTGAATAGAGTTGGGGGCTAAGCATACAGCCTTGTGGTACACCTCTGCTGATGGTGATTGTGGGGGAGATGTTGCCAATCCAAACCTGGCTGGGGTCTGCAAGTAGGGAAATAGAGAATCCAATTGCATAAGGATGTACATTGAGGTGCTACATTTTGGTAGGACTAATCAAAATATGACATACATGGTAAATGGTAGGGCATTGAGGAATGCAGTAGAACAGAGTGATGTAGGAATAATGGTGCATAGTTCCCTGAAGGTGGAAACTCCTGTGGATAGGGTGGTGAAGAAAGCTTTTGGTATGTTGGCCTTTATAAATCAGAGTATTGAGTATAGGAGTTGGGATGTAATGTTAAAATGGTACAAGGCATTGGTAAGGCCAAATTTGGAGTATTGTGTACAGTTCTGGTCACCAAATTATAGGAAAGATGTCAACAAAATAGAGAAAGTATAGGAAGATTTACTAGAATGTTACCTGGGTTTCAGCACCTAAGTTACAGGGTAAGATTGAACAAGTTAGGTCTTTATTCTTTGGAGAGTAGAAGGTTGAGGGGGAACTTGATAGAGATATTTAAAATTATGAGGGGGATAGATAAAGTTGACGTGGATAGGCTTTTTCCATTGAGAGTAGGGGAGATTCAAACAAGAGGACATGAGTTGAGACGGGGCAAAAGTTTAAGGGTAACATGAGGGGGAATTTCTTTACTCAGAGAGTGGTAGCTGTGTGGAATGAGCTTCCAGTAGAAGTGGTAGAGGCAGGTTCGGTATTGTCATTTAAAGCAAAATTGGATAGGTATATGGACAGGAAAGGAATGGAGGGTTATGGGCTGAGTGCGGGTCAGTGGGATTAGGTGAGAGTAAGCGTTCGGCACGAACTAGAAGGGCCGAGATGGTCTGTTTCCGTGCTGTAATTGTTATATGGTTATAAGGAGGTATTGAGGCCAAGATTTTGGAGCTTAATAATTAGTTTAGAGGGTGTGATAATGTTAAATGCTGAGCTGGAGTCAATGAAGTGCAATAGTTTGAAAAAAGACTACATGCTATTTTCAGGGTACTAGAAAATGTCAATAGTTAATTTTTTTTAAATTCTTCTAATCTCTAGTCACTACTCTTTAAAAAAAAATTAGAACCATGGAAACAGAAAAGAGTTATCTGCTTCATTTGGCATCTAAATCTTGTTCAGCTATATTCTTCTAATTTTTTTTGAGAGTTTACTTTGGATGATTTTAAGCAGATTTTATTCATTAAATATATTGTGTTAGACAAGGTATCTTAACTCCTGGGCTTACAGAAGATGACCTTTGGAAAGCAAAGTATATCTACGATTCTGCATTTCATCCAGATACGGGAGAAAAGATGATTCTTATCGGTAGAATGTCAGCTCAAGTACCAATGAACATGACAATTACCGGATGCATGATGACTTTCTATCAGTGAGTAAAAGACTTCACATTTAAGAACTTACATGTTTTTCACAACTGCTGAAAGCCATTTACTGCCATCAGCTTGCACGTGGGAAAGATGTATTTCCCTGTCCTCTTGCTATTTAATCCTCTTTTCTGGGAAGACGTGATAACATGACAGACTCAGGAATCAGTTTTTTTTTCACAATTACAAGAAAATCTGCAGATACTGGAAGTCCAAGCAGCACACACAAAATGCTGGAGGAACTCAGCAGGCCAGGCAGCATCTATGGAAAAGAGTATAGTCAACATTTCAGGCTGAGACCCTTCATCAGGACTGGAGAAAAAAAAGATGAGTCAGAGTATGAAACTGGGGGAAGGGGAGGAAGACCATAAGGTGATAGGTGAAATAGGGGGAGGGGGGTTGTGGGGGAGGAGTGAAGCAAAGAGCTGGGTAGCTGATTGGTGAAAGAGATGCAGGGCTGGAGAAGGGGGAATCTGATAGTAGAGGACGGAAGTCCATGGAAGAACGAAAAGGAGGCAGTGCACCAAAGGGAGGTAATAGGGCAGTAAGGACATAAGGTGAGAGAGTGAAAGGGAATGGGAAATGCTGAAGGTGTGGGTGTTATTATCAGAAGTTTGATAAATTGCCATTCATGCCATCAGGTTGGAGGCCACCCAGATGAAATGCAAGATAATGCTCCTCCTCCAGCCTGAGTGTGGCCTCATCACCACAGTAGAAGAGGCCATGGACTAACGTCTCGGAATGGGAAGTGGAATTTAAATAAGTGACCACTGGAGATCCCACTTTTTCTGGTGGACGGAGCATAGATGCCCTCATCCTTTTTTCCCAGTCCTAACAAAGGGTCTCTGCCCGAAAAGTCAACTTCTCTTTTCCATAGATGCTGCCTGGCCTGCTGAGTTCATCCAGCATTTTGTGTGTGTTGCCTAAAACATGCCAATTTGGAGAAATATTAACTGCGGCAGAAAAACAAGTCCATAACCAACTGATTAAACAAACAAGTTAATGCTTCTGTAGTAATGTACTTTTGGACTGTTTACATTTGAGTTTTTAAAAAGAAACGGGCATTAAAATTTCTTGGAAATTTTAAATACTGTATTTTTTTTCTAAAATGTCATGGAGAGTGGCATCTTTGGGTATTTTTTTTATATAGTTATGAAATTCCCATAACATTTTTCATATTAGTCTGCTGAAAATAGTTTGTGGCTTATATTGTATAGTATCTTACCAAAAAAGGTAATTTTGCTCTGAAGGTTCTCCTCTTTTTTATACTGTTTGAATACTTTTCTGCTTTGTGTTGGCTTTTTCATTCTCCCTGCTCTGTTTCTGTTGAGTGGAGGTCAGACAGGATTGCTGAGCTGAGTGACGGTAGCAAGTATCATTAAGGATTTGACTATCAAAAACTTGAGATGCTGTAAATGCTCACCAGGTGAGTATCGCTAACACTGGGGCAGCATGGTAGCATAGCAGTCAGCATAAAGCTATTACAGCACCAGAGGCCTGGGTTCATTTCCCACCGCTGCCTGTAAGGAGTTCACACGTTCACCCCATGACTGCACTTGTTTCCTCCGCCTGCTGCAGTTTCATCCCACATTCCAAAGACATACAAGTTAGTAAGTTAATTGGACTCATGGGTGTAATTGGGTGGTGCAGGCTCATTCGGCTGAAAGGGCCTGTTACTGGCTGTAACTCTAATTAAATAAATAACATATGTAAAGATCTGGTTGCATTTGTTGGAAGAGAAGATATTTTATGTCAAATACCATTTTAGTGAACCTGTTCTGACTTGGTGTCATCCATTTCACATCTATGAAACTGACATTCCTTTTATCACTTGTCAACCTTGCCTTAAATATTTCAGGTAATATGGTCCAGCTGAATAGGATAAAGGCAGGGTGACATCTTTGGTGAGGTTAAAGAGAACACCTGAAACCATAGTTGTATGCTGTTAGACAGGGCAGTAAAGGACACTACCAGATAAGGAATTGGTTGGTGTTCCTTGAAGAATCACAGTGTAACTTAGTGTTCATATTTAGGAATATGAGGGAGGAATTATGTAAGATCTAAATTACAGCTTGTGTGGCAAGTAAAGGCCAGCATTGGCTGGTTAACTTTACAGTCTTTTGCTGCATTTTTCTTTCAGTGAATTTCAGTTTCTATGTTGCAGTAAGCACTGAAAGGTGACTTGACTAATGCTCACAATTTACTGTGTAAAATGAATTCATAGGTGTGACAGATAGTATGACCTCCAGGTGCCATGGATATCGCATGAAGAGGAAACATCTTACCGTATGGATAGAATAATATTATTAAAAACATAATATTATTCCTGTCTTGGCAGAATATTTTACACTTATATATGTGGAAATATCCTAAGACAAGTTATATCGCAAGCTTCAGATACCTGAGCAGAATTTCAGGATGTGTTACTGATTAATGATTGAACAGGTAAAGAGACTGAAACAGGATTATGAATGTCACCATGTAGGGATTCTGTGATAATGGTTAATTCAAAAATATGGTAAATGGACTGAAGACAAGGGTCAGAGAAGAATGCAAGTTAGCTGGGTTTTTATAGACTAAAGCGAAACAAAACCGAGGATGAACATGCATGAGAACTTTAAGCTCAACACACTGGGAGAAGTGGGATATGCGGAAACCGGTGAAGATAGTCACCAGGACCAGATTATTCATAAGAAAGCAAGTAGCTTGAATGACAAGGGAGGTGAAGTGTAAGTGGAACTGAGATAAGATCATGAATGAGGCATTATAATTTGTGTAATTTTTCCTTTTACATTCTAAATTAGTGACATGCACAGATGTCCTTTGTCCATGTTGTCCTTTTAATATTTTCATCTGACCTGATAAATAAAACACTTAATGTCTGCATATACAGTGCCCTGTAAAAGTATTCAGCCCCCAGTCCTTTGCTCACATAAATGAATATTACAACCAAGGATTGTGATCAATTTAATTAAGAATTTTTATTTGTGAATCATATCCTTTTTTCCACAGTGGAGCACAGAAAAACAGTGAAAATTGTAAAGCACTAAAAACCAAAAATTCAAAAACTTAGATGTCATTAGTTCAAAAGTATTCATCTCCCTTTGGTCAGTATTTAGTTGAACATCCTCTCACAGCTATTATGGCCAGTAGTCGTTTTTAGGTAAGTCTCTATTAGGTCTGCACAACGTGATGGAGTATGATTTGCCTATTCCTCCTGGCAAAATTGCCAGATTAGTTGGGGAGCAGTGGTGGGCAGCAATCTTGAGGTCTTGCCAGGGATGTTCAATTGGGTTAAGGTCAGGATTCTGACTGGGCACCATATGGCTGCTCTGGTAGTGTGCTTTGGGTATTTGACCTGCCAAAAGATGAAGTTCCTCCCCAGTTTAATCTTTCTGGCAGAGGCTAGCAGATTTTTATCCAGGATGTTTCAGTATTTAACAGCATTCATTTCCCATCAATCCTGGCCTAATTTCCAGTCTCTGCTGCTGAAAAGCATCCCCATAGCGTGATGCTCCCTCCACTATACTTTACAGTATGGAAGGTGTTACCTGGCTGATGTACTGAGGCCAAAAAGTTTCACTTTAGGTAAAGGAAGACCTTCTTCCACACAGTATCTTTCAAGTGACACTTTCCAAAGTCTTTATATGCAAGGATATGCTTTTTTGCCAGGACTTCTTCCTTGCCACTCTTCCATAAATATCCTTAGAGATTGTGGAGTCATAAGCTTATTCTCCAGTTGCTGCAACCTCAGAGTGACTGTGGTGTCACAGTGGCCTCTCTTTCAAATGCCATTCTTCAGCAACTAAGTTTAGAAGGGCAGTCTGACCTAGGTAGTCTGGCTGTGGTTTTATATTTTTTCCACTTTTTCACAATGGACTACACTGAGCTCTGAGGTATGTTCAGTGCCTTTGAGATGGTCTTGTTCTCTTATCCAGATTTGTGCTTCTCTAATATCATTTCCCTGACTTGTCTTGAATATTCTTTTGTCTTCATATTGGTTTGGTCTGTTGAAAATTCACCATACTGTTGGATCTTAAAGAGAGAGGGGGATATTATTCATTGGGGGATAAAATTAGGGTTTTCTCCAATTTTCTACATCAAATTGGGTGAGTTAGTAAGGTAATACATATATTGCACCTAAGGAAAGTTAGCATTGTAATTACAAAGCGGATGAATATACTTTCAGCCCCACAATTTTGGTTTTCAATTTTTAGTAAACTGTTGTCAGGTTTTGGAATTTTTCTACTGATTTAACATGATGTACAATGTTTTGTAGAATAGCTCAAAAAAATCCTACTTCAATATAGAAAATGAGGCAGTAAAATGTGAAAGGGCTAGCCGATGGTGTAGTGGCACCAGTGTAGACTTTGAAGTGAATAATCTAGAGTTTGAATCTAATTGGGCAGCAGCAGTGCCTGCATGGAAGAAAGGCCTGCAATCTATTTTCGTATCTTACCATGAAAACCCTGTGGACAACTGCGCTATCCTTCGGGTCACCATGAGTCATAGATGACTCGATGGCATTCAACAATTACAAAATGTGAAGATAGCTGTGGGGGGCTGAATACTTTTTCAAGGCACTGTAATCAGAGAATTCTTTTCGATTTGGTAATTAGTTTATCTTGTTTTTGAAAATAGTATGACAGTATTACGTTAAAATATGTTTTGGGCTTTAACACGCACAAATAGGATGTTATAGAATAAGTAAGTAGTACTATCAAAGCATGTAGATTTAAAGATCCTCAAATTTGTTAAACCCTTGGATTTTATAAAATACTTCGTAAACTTGTGATTTAAAAAATGTAATAATTCGTATATACTTGTTACCCTATCAACTATGAAATATGTCTGCTAAACTAATTTACATCACAGAGTGCTGGAAACAGTCAAACATTTGTGGAGAGAGGAAAGTAGGATTAATATGTCAGGTTTATGACAAATCTTCAGAATCCAAGGAAAGAAAAGCCATCACGGGAGCTATACTATCTACATGGGACAGGTAGGAAATGGAATTGGGACCAGGAGAAGCAATTGAGGATAAATAGGCAACCATTTTAAAAGCATGAAGAGGATATCAGAAGGAAGAGACTGGTACACAAAATATTACTGTTGACTATGATCAGATGGATTGTTAAGAAAAAGAGTACTTTTTTTTCGCTTGACTTGCCACAATGAGAGGAAAGCTTATAGATTTTGATAGTGATGTTTTCAAGTTTTAAATTGAAGGTTGGACTCTTAACTGGAGGGTTTCGGGTTCTCATTTTAAAAAAGGGGCATTTGCTTTGAAGGGAGATAGTAATGTCATTGACTTTATACTTGTAATACAATCTTTCCAATTCTCTATAATATTGGGCTGTTAGTGTAAAATAAGAACATTATAAATGTTTTGCAAGATTCCTTTTTTAAGAAGTAATAAAATGACCAAAATCTTTTAGTTGGTCAAACATAGGCTTCTTGAAATACTGAAATATTTCAAAACAAGTAGACTGTACCAAATTACTACAAACAAATTACAGACATGCTAAAATAGACTCCAGACCTTATATAAGTATATAGAATATGAGGAGTGGCTGGTTGGTACATAAAGTACCCTACAGATCTGGGAAGCTTTATGTACAATTTGCTGTCTCCATCAGTATATTTTCAGCTTTGCTGATTTTTGTTGTATCTAAACTAGAGTTGCACTATCTGATAGTCTCCTGTTTTCTATATATGTTCCCATCTTTCACTCCAACTCCTTTTTTGAAGTTCTGATTATAAAACTCATTTTCTCAGAGTATTCTATTGTGATTTTTTCAGGCTTGAAGACATCCTGTCTCTGATTTAAGTCTTCTTCATTCCTGCTGCCTCCCAGAACCAAAGCCTTTGGCTATTCACATTGTATATCAAGCTTGCATCAATACTTAAACTTATTATAAATAGCTTAGAAAATATTGTAATCCTGCTAAAATTGGTATCGAAAGATCTGCACTTGATAAGCTTCTAAACTGTGGCAGTTACATTTACTGAATACAGTAATAAAAAGTTTTCACCTAATTTGACTTCAGGACTACTCCAGCAGTGGTATTCTGGCAGTGGATTAATCAATCCTTTAATGCTATAGTGAACTATACGAACAGAAGTGGAGATGCGCCAATAACTATAAAGTAAGTGATAACTGCACTCAGATTTTCTTCAGTTTCAGTATTTACCAATATCCCAAGTTATTGCTTTGACTGATTAAAATTTTAAAAAAAGAAAAATGAGGTTCATACATATTTATAGGTAATTTCTTAAGTAAAAACATATTAATTTATTACTGATGTTACAAACTGTATTTTGTCACAGCTAATGCTGCTTAAGTTTTATTATTTTCAAAATCTTTAAATTTGGTTGTTATTTTAATTTTTCTTTCAATTACAGCCAGCTTGGTGCAGCCTATGTTTCTGCTACAACAGGTGCAGTAGCAACAGCTCTTGGCCTTAATTCACTAACTAAGGTATCACGAACTTGAATTCATGCATGTTTTATTCATTATTGAATAGCGAAATGGTAGTGAACACTTTTTGTTGATTTTTTTTTGTGAAGATACGATAAAGTGCTACCCGAGGGGGTGGTGCTGGGCAGAGAATCCCTCAAAACTCCCGTTTTCTTTTACCATCCATACTCTCACTTTTCTATGTTGCCCGCCACTCTCTATGTCCTTCTCATCTCTCCAGCTCAGCAAATGACTGGACATTTAATAATCTGGGCATTATTACCATCATCCTTAAGGGGAGTTGAAATAAATGAATAAAAGTTTTTACACTAATATTCAAAATTATAATACATTTTAAAGGGATAAATCACCCACTCAGAATATAAAAGCACTGGCTGCTGATAATATCTAATACGATCCTAGGTTCACTTGGTGGTCTTCTCTTCTTAAGCAGATCCTCTGGATTGAGGATGACTTGCTTCTGATCCAGTTCTGTGCATTCTGAAGTGGCTGATAAGGCCATTGTGGGTGCTACGGACTGTGCCACAGGTGGGGTAGGAGGTCTTGATGGTGCCGGAGGTTGATAGGTAGTTTGGGGTGTTACGCATTGTTTTGTTGTTCACATTCAGCTTCTGTATGTGGTCAGTGACTGAACCTCAAGTCCTTCATGAATTCATATTTTTTGAATTTGAGCAGTGATGGACCAGGGATTTCCAGATGTCAGTGGGACTGTTTCATTTTTCCAAGGAGCCTATGAGAACATAATTGAAACATTGACTCACTCTACCCACATCATGTGCTGTGATAAAGTTCGGAATACTATGTCTATTTTGGGAGTCTGTCATTAGGTACACAATCAATGATCATTGGACTGACTTTACATAATCAAGTTCTGGAATTATTTTCCTGTAAAGGTGACTGTGGCACTGATTCCCTTAAAGGTTTTCGAGACTAAAGATAACGTCATTGCAGGGCTACAGATTTTCTCTCAGGTGGGGTTGGAAGCACTTGCACATTGGGTTTTTAGCAGGTAATGTGCTCTTTCCTCCATTTATAATGGATTTTTGCTCCTATCACAGGAATTTGAAGCCCTATTATCCTTATACACCACCATTCTCCAATATCTCCAATAATTAAATTGTCCATCTTAACCCTCCAGAAAGTGTGGAACACTTTCTGTATCTTAAAAGCTGTTTCTCAGAAAAGGCAAACAGAGATGAAATTCATTATCATCTCCAATGTGCCAACAGAACCTAGGGCAACTGAGGAAAAAGATGTATGAAGATCAAGATTTCAAGCAGAGTGCAAATTTCATAGTCTGCAAAACAGCAGCGATCCCTATGTTTCTGTGCCTTGGAGTCCTTGCGCGAATAGCACAAATGCACACTAGAGATGTATCAATGATATTTCTGCAAAATCTTCTGAATCCACTGGCACAAGATCGGTGTCATCTCCCAAGCTAAAGTCCCAACTATTGATCCCAAATAAACATACAGTCATTTTTATGCAGTGTCATATGGATTAGATATCTGATACAGACACACAATTCCAAGATTGAAGATGTTCTCAAAGTCTCCTTGGAAACATGCAATATTCCCTTGGACTTTTGGGAATCATTAATTCATCACATTCAAAGTGGAGAAGGTGAGAATCAGCATCACATTGAAAATTTCAAATGCGAAGATCAGGAGCACACAGAAGTTCAGTATATAAAGGAATGCAGCATTTCCCAAATTATCTACCTACCTGTTGCACGAGTACTAAATTCTGTGAGTCACAGTGAATCCAACAGTCACCTCAAAACACACAGAATTCAAGTGTTGTTAATAAAGGACTACCTAAGTGTTCTAACAATAAATTAGAAGAATTTTGTGAGAACAGTGTTGATGGTGTTCCTCTAGTGCTCTGAGATCCCTGCTTTCTAGAAACTGAAGGAATGGTAAGGTCCACTGTAGATGGAGCTTTGTGCCAGGTTTGTGGTCTTGATCTGTGCTGGTACACTGAAGACAATGGTGAATTAGTTTATAACTGTCTGCCTTTGTCAGAGGTGACTCCACAGGTATGGGAAGTGGTCCAGGTTTTCCAATATCGTGTCATTAACTTGATGACTGAAGTTGGGGTGATCTTGAGTCTGAACTGGAAATTATGTTAATTCAACAATTTCCCCTTCGCCTTGCAGAATAGTTTTGCTTTAGTGGGAAGCTCGTATGATGTATGATGGACAATGTGCTCATTGTAAAGATGTAAGTTTCTCCTTGATAGATAGCACAGGCATGGGAAAATTAACTGATTTAAAGTTCTGAAATCTTGTTGCAAAGGTTTGTAAATGGTCCTGTGCAGCTTATATGCAGGTCCTTATACAGCTATTAGAGAAAGCTGCTTTGTATTTCCCAATTTGCAATGACTTGAGTGCAAAAGACAGTGTTAAAACATTGAAACAATCTTCAGACTGAAGTGCTAAATGGGTCTATTTCAGCCTCCACCTGGCACAGAATTCAGACTTTATGGGGTGATTGAAATAGACTAAAGATTTTGAAAAACAGCTGAAAATATCCATTTGTAATGAAGACATACACTACAGTTCGTTTACCACTAGAAATGCAACCAAAATGTTGGAAGGTGTCCAACAATTGAAAAATAACTTGGATGTGTTCTATCCACAAAAGAAATACAAATGTTATATATCCAATTCATTCTCTCGCTTCCATCCCCATCAGCTAATTTCAAGAAGTAAAGAGGCTTTCTTTGATATTAGTAAACATTCACTTGTGGTACCTAGGAGCCTCAGACAGTGAAGTGAAGTTATTAGAACTGGCAGAGCTACGTCATCTTTGATGGGTGTTGTAGAAAGCTCAAGGAGCAATTGGTAGTTATGATAGATACCTCATTTTATTCACAGGTTGTCATCACCTGAGGGTGATGTCCAGTGCTAAATGAACCAGCTGCTTCATCGTTGATCTTCCCTTCATGTCAGAAATAGGGCTGTTCACTAATGATTGCATTCACACATTCACAACATTAAACTGTTCCTACCTGCATGCTACAAAATCTAGACACTGGCGAGAATTGTAAATGACATATAAATGCCAGCCACCGTATCAATTACAAAGGAATCTAGCTGCTCCCATTATTTTCAAAGGCATTGCTGTCACCGAATTTTGTCATGAAAATCTTGCTTGTCACTGAGTGGAAAACTTAACTAGTCACATAAATGTTATGGTTATGGTTAAAGGATGGTTGTGGGATGATTACCAACTCCCAAAAGCCTTTTCAGGCGAAATTCAAAAGCATTGTGGAACTATCTCCACTTCTAAAGAAGGGCACTCCAATATCATTCCGACTTTGAATTAATCTAATAAAAACAGTCCACTGTATTGGTTCCTAATTTGTCTACTCTAAATATTAAAAACAACAGTTGCTTTCACTTGCTCCCCCACCAGAATTCAGTGGCTGCAATAGTGCACTTCTTTACATCTCACAAATCCATGACATTTGCTACCTTGATAGAAAGAACCAAAAAGTGCAATGGATTCTACCTTTGTCAAATTAACTTCCAAGATGCACACTAGCCTGATTTGTGGAATATTAAGATTGCAGTCTATCAGATTTTGAAAATTCAGAAACTGTGCACCACTGCTTTATGGGTGGTCAATAAATATTGGCCTTTACTCTGGAAAGATTATGCTTGTCATGTTATATTTGCATTCTAACTACCTGAGCATCAATGCAAAAAACAATATTAGTGTCAGATCTATTCTGTTCCTTTAGTTCTTAGAATTGTTTAACTCTTAATGTGAGCATTTCAGATCTGGGTTAATTAGAACTAATGACATAATAGAAGGTTGTTGTGGCTTTGCAGTTTCAGATATTTAATTACTAAAATCTGACGATAGTTTGCATGATAGAATATTTAGTGCTACTGCACAGCAAGGCTTAATGTAGTTCAGCCTTTCATCACTACCGTAAGAAAATAAAGATTTTCAGGGCTTCGATTTCTTTAGTAATTAATCTTTTAATGAGTGGTTTAAAAAAACTGAGGAAAATTATTCAGAAGTTGAAGATTTAGTTATTTAGTAACAATTATTTATATGGGGTACTTTCGTAACATTTACTTAGATGTAATTATTAAAGATTTGGAATTAAACCTCTATAGATTTTCTTGTGAAAGAAATAATTAAAATCCTTTTATTCTATGCAGCGTGTGACACCTCTAATAGGACGCTTTGTTCCATTTGCTGCAGTAGCTGCTGCCAACTGTATAAACATTCCTTTGATGAGACAGAGGTAAGGTTTTCTGTAGTTGTAAGCACAGATTTAAAAGTGAAATGATCCCGGTGGTGGCACCGCATAATGCATCATTATAGTTGTTGGATCTGGTGATGTTATGATCCTGAGGTTCTTTGGAAGTCAAGAATTAGACATAATTCTGGTGGTTACAGCCATTTTATTAGGTGTTATAAAAACAAACAAAGACAGGTAACAATAAGTTGTGTTCATTTCACAATTTAAAAATTAGCTCAGACTAAATGGATGAAGGACATACCATTGATAAGAGGTAACCCATGAAATAATCATGTCCAGTGGCATGACACAAGCTGCAGAGAAGCTTCTAGAAAAATATCAAATCAACTATATTACCGTAAATTCCAGTGTATAAGCCGAGAATTTGACCCTAAATTTTGGTCCTAAAATTAGGGGGTTGGCTTATACAGAGGGTGCCAACTTTGGAAAAATGAATACACAGAAGACAGGTCATATTTATTGGCTCTTTTTGAGTCAAATTCGTTCCACTGTCAACTCATGAATTCTTGGAATGATTTGTTTAAAATCACATCTAGTGGCTGGAGCATGAACATCAAACCACTGGGGATGACTGCAAAGTCCGTATTTTCAACTTTCAGTGCTGCTTTTGGCTCACCTGACAAGTGCGCTTTGAACATGTCCCAGACAAGTAGCGACTTTTCTTTCCTGAAACCTTCAGGACGTCGACGCCACACCTCTTTAACCCACTTCAAGCAACCCGCTTCGTCCATCCAGCAGTGTTCTTCAATGTAAACAACAACACCCTGCAGGAATTTTCTGAGCAATCTTTGTTTTTTGTCTCAACACAAGATCATGTCTATTCATAAATTGAGTGCACCATCTTCACATAGCTTTGAAATTTTCGCTGACCTCACAGTGTTTCTCGTCCCATTTCAACACTTGAACTCAAATCATTTCTCTGGTAACAATGTATCCAGACGATCATTGGTGATTCACTTTTTCTTCCAGTTCTGGCCACTGGTATGTTTTCCTGTGATTTGCACATTTTGTCTTTGACATTTCCCTCAGCGTGCCCTCTGCCTTTCTCCACTCTCTCACTTTTTTCTCGTTTACACTAAACTTCTTAGCAGCTGCAGAATTATTCGTTCCTTTAGCAAAATCAACAACCTTCAGCTTGAAGCCAGCATCATTATGCATTCGTTTTAATCTTTTGAACATGGTGGTCGCAAACTCAATACTGAGTACACGTACTGATCCTGCTACCCCGTGTTATGTTTTAATGAGATTACGATGGTTTCACGGCAGTTACATTTCAGAGGATTCTTTTCCTTTGGAAACCTAATCCAAAATTTATCTCCCTGATTTATTTATTAAGAATTGGCTTATAATGCTGTACAACGTGTAGGCCTAATTTTTTAGCAGGTATTGGTTCACAGAATTTCCAGGTTCCAGATCCAGCAAAGCTGAGTACCGGCATGTGAGATCTTGTGATCTTTTCTGGTTAAATCAAAAACCTCTACAAAAGGGGTCGGCTTATACAAAGGTAACATGAGAAGTCACTTTTTTAGCCTTTAAAATGGGGGGTTTTCTTATACTCCAGGTCGGCTTATACACTGGAGTTTACGGTATTACTGAAACTTCACTGAATAATTCCATATAAATAGTTAATTATATAGAAGTTTAAACAAGCATAGAGAAAGCTAACCTTAAAGAAGAATAACAATTTAGACTCTAATCCAACATGGTATTCAGTCCCAGCTTTGTTGCAGTGGTAGACATTTAACACAGGTGTTGCATTTCAATGAGATGTGGAGATATTCCTCTAGCCAATGGATGGTGAATTTATGGAATCTATTACCACAGGCAGCTGTGGAGACCAGGTTGTTGGGTGTATTTAAGTCAGAGCTTGATAGGTTCTTGATTGGACATGGCATAAAAGGGTACAGGGAGAAGGCTGGGGAGTGGGACTGAGGAGGGGCAAGAAGGATCACCCATGATTGAATCGTGGAGCAGACTCGATGGGCTAAATGGCCAAATTCTGCTCCTATGTCTTAACGGTCTTATGGTCTAAGTTATCATGGACAGTTCCTCGACTTTTATAAGGAAATAGCAGAATAATGGGAGCTGAACAATTAACTCACCTTTTCATAATTTCGTGAATAGAGAAACAATGAAAAATAAAAGTTGAAGAAAATGACAGACATCTTTGATACTGTAAAAGAATGCAAATGTTACCAAAGATTAGCTTTTGTAAATAATAATCTATCATAGGCCTGTTCACTGGGAAGGAGGGATATCCATGGAGGATCTTTTGTAATTAATGTTTGCCCTTTTAAGCCTCCCAATGTTGGCCGTGCAAAGGAAGGGCAAAGTTTCAAACCTGTATTTTCCCTTTGTAAAATAAATACTTGCATCCTGTTTATTGCGTAGCTTTATTTACCTTACAACTGGGAGAAAATATATTTTTCAGATGAATGTGATTTAAGGTACTGAAAGCAAAATCCATATTGGTTGATTTACCAAAATTCATCTTGGCCACATACAGATTATGGGGTTTATTTTAAGCAATGATCTAAGTATAGTGTTGAGCAGTAAATTTTTGAAATCTAAATCATTAAAATTAAATATTTTTGAAAAGTTATGGAAGTTTATATAGGTTTTATTGCTGAAAATTAAGCTATTTACAGTAAATAAAGATACGGGTAATACATTGCCTTGATAAAGTATTCAGCCCCCACCCCCCAACCCTTTGTTCACATAAATGACTATTACAACCAGGAATATTGATCAATTTAACTGAGAATTTTTATTTGTGAATCCCATGCTCCATTTTTCACAGTAGAGCCAAAAAAACAGGGAAAGTTGTAAAGCATGAAAAGCTAAAAGTTCAAAAACACAAATATCAGCAGTTCAAAGGTATTCACCCCCTTTGTTCCATTCTTAGTTGAGTCACATCTCACAACTATTACAGCCATTAGTGTTTTTGGATATTTCTCTAATAGGTTTGCATTATGGGGTGGAGCATAATTGCTTAAGCTGTGCCAGGTTAGTTGGGGAGTGGCAGTGTTCAGCAATCTTGAGGTCTTGCCAGAGGTGTTCAATTGGGTTAAAGTCAAGGACATCAATTTTCTTCATGTGAAGCCACTCTATATTTGCTCTAACACTTTAGTCTCATCTGGTTACAAGACCTTTTTCCATATCTTTGCAGTATCTTCTAAGTGATGCTTTGCAAAGTCTTTACGGGCAAGGATATATGCATGTGTTGTTTTTTTAGCCAGGGCTTCTTCCTTGCCACACTTCCATAAATACTCTTTTTGTCAAAGCCTTAGAGATGGTGAAGCCAGGAACTTTATCTCCAGTTGCAGCCACTGATTTCTGTAGCTCATTCAGAGTGACTTCTGGCATCGCAGTAGCCTCTCTTACAAGGGCCATTGTTCTCTAAGTTTAGAGGGACAGCTTGACCAAGGCAGTGTGACTATGGTTTCATATTTTTTACACTTTTTCATGACGGACTACACTGGGCTCTGTGCCTTTAAGATGGTTTCATACCCTTCCCCAGATTTATGCTTCGCTATTATCATTCCCCTTGTCTTGAATACTTTTTTGTCTTAATTTTACTTTGGTCTGTTGAAAATCTACCATACTGTTGGACCTTACAGGGAGAGGGTATATTTATTCTTATGAATTCATTGAAAACAAATTGGGTGAGTTGGTAAGGTGATAGAAAGTATTGTACCTGAGGAAAGTTAGTGTAGTAATTAAAAAGGGGATTTATTTTTTAGTAAGTTGTTGACAGGCTTTGGAATTTTTCTTTTGATTTCACATGATGCTCAATATTCTTTTATATTAGCTCAAAAATTCTACTTCAATGTAACTTAAGTTTAGAAAATGAGAGTAAAATGTGAAAATAGTTGGGTGCTAAATACCTTTTCCAAGGCACTGTAGCTTGAGAGCAGAGAAAAAGCACTTGAGTAAGCTTTCTTTATATTTGCATTATAGGTTCTTTAAAGATAAATGATAAACTTGCTACTATGGTTCAAAACAAAACAAAACTCTCTTTTTGAAATAAATGCTGTTTTAAAGTTTGAAATACAAAGTCCAAACATTCTGTATTGCCGTAATCTGTTTTTATTCCATAGAGAATTAAAACATGGAATACCAATAACAGATGAGAATGGCAACCGACTGGGAGAATCAACAAAAGCTGCTCAACAAGCTATCGTACAAGTAATCATCTCTAGGATTCTTATGGCTGCTCCTGGCATGGGTCAGTGGTACTAAAAGCAAATAATTTTAACAATCTGACTTACTGAGTTCTGGTCTACACATTTTTGTTTTTTTTTATTATTATTAGTTATTTGCACACTGTGTTGTGGCCAAGAGGATACGTATTTATATTTAGTGTTATGGTTTGTTATTTGAAACATGCCTCACTTGCATTGTGAATAGACGTCATGGTAACTTAACCCACTGGTAAACGTGGATTAAGTGATGATTTGGAAGTTAGTGGTATAATTCTTTTCCAATAGTAGCAACATTTTAAGTTAATTTTTCAGTCTTGTTTGTTTTTTCTGGATTTCATATTTTCAAATGTTGCTCACCATTATATTTAGTTGTCATTGATAGATTTAATATTTCCTAACGGCTTAACAGTACTATAATGAGCTGCAACTCAAGAGGTCAAGCTTTGTGTGTCTTTCAAACTCCAGTATATTCTGTTGTTATAGCTTAGTGGTTCTGTTTGATAAACCAGTTTTAAAAATCTAATCTTGCATAAGAGTAAAATCTCTCAGTAGGGTCTATCCTCCATTATAACAACAAAGAATAACTTTTAAAATGGCAAAACTTAATAAGGTACATCATGGAAGCATTATCAAACAAAGTTAACATCATGTACTTCTGGGTGATTTCCCAGAGATGCCTATAAATAAAAAATAAATAATGGTTTATCAGCAATCAAAATAAAACATATAAACTAACAAAGTGATTGGTCAAGCGTTAGCAGAAACCATTGAGTCAATCATATCTGAGCCTCCAGCTGAACAAGGAATTAGGAAGGAAAGTTAATGAAATTCTAAATCTAAGCTTTTGAGAATTTATAAAGAAAATGCAGTGCTAGTTATCTATCTTCCCATTGTATGCCTTGTGTTTCTTTCCAGATCTTAACCCTTTTCTGGAAAGTTTATTTTCCAATTGTACCACTGGATTTGCATAAAAATGAAGGACACAATTTAAGCATGAATTAGTTTCTGTTAAAGTAAAAGTACAATTACTGATTCAAAGTAAATATTATTATGCAAGTACATGCTGTTTATATCACGATATACTACTCTGACGTTCATTTTCTTTTGGACATTTGCAACAAATACAAAGAAACACGTTAGAGTCAATGAAAACCTACACGCAAAGATGATCAAACAACCCATCAGCAAAATACAACAAATTGTGCAAATACAAAAGAGGAAAAACAAAATAATTAAGATAATTGAGAACATGAGATGTACAGTCTTTGAAAGTGAGTCCATAGATTGTGGAATCAGTTCCATGTTGGGATGCATGAAACTAACCCACTCTTGTTCAGGAGCCTGATAGTTGAGGGGTAATAGCTGCTCATGAAATTGGTGGTGTAGGACCTAAGCCTCCTATACTTCCTTCTTGATAGCAGCAGCGAAAAGGTATCATGGCCTGACTGGTGAGAGTTGTTAATAATAAATGCAGTTTTCCTGTGATAGCTCTCTTTGTAGATGTATTTAATGGTGGGGAGTGCTTTACTTGTGATGGACTGGGCCGTAACCCCTAATTTTTATAGGCTTTTTCATTCAAATGCATTGATGTTCCATACCAAGCCATGATGCATGCAGTCAGATACTGTCCACTGTGCATCTATAAAATTTTGTCAAAAGTTTTAGATGTCATGCCAAATCTTCACAATCTTCTAAGGAAGTAGAGGCACTGCTATGCTTTTTAAAATAATGGCACTTGGGAGCTGTGACCAATTTAGTACATTTAGTGTAGCGATTAGCACAACGCTATTACAACTCAGGACATCGTGAAGTTCAATTCCGGTGCCATTCCATAAGGAGTCTCTGCATGTCCATCCTGTGAAATGTGTGAGTTTTCCCAAGTGCTCCAGTTTCCTCCCACAGTCCAAAGATATACTGAGAATGTTAATTATTTACTTCCTGTTATACCCCTATTGTCTAGAGCAGCAATGAAGGTCCTCCATCTCTAGCGGTGTTTCTTCATCATGTCAGAGGCATCCTCGTGATTTTCACTGCTGTAAATCATGCAAGTCCCAGGTGGAGACTCAAGAATACCATTGCACTCAGATGTAGAAGGTTTCTTCATGGCTGTTTCTGTAACAGCTTATTTTACCAGTCAGGATTGTTAGCCCTGAGCTGAACCCCCAAATTTGGAGGACCGGTGGACCACTCTTAGTCTGTCCTCTACCATTGGCATGGTGATCATATCAAAAGCCAAACAATAGGGCCCTGATTCCAGCCAACATTACTCTCCTGGTCATTGAGGCACGCAAGCTTCCAAACCACAACAAGGTTGTGGTCCTCGTGGAGGGGGTAGGTTAATTAGTCATTGTAAATTGCCCTGTGGTTAGATCAGGTTTGTTGGGATTGCTGAGGCAGCATGGCTTGAAAGGCCTACTTTGTACTGTATTGCTAAATAAAAATAATTAAAATAAAAGTTTGTAAATGTTCTGGATGACATCCTGAATCTTCACAGACTTATAAGAAATTAGAAGCACTATCATGCTTTCTTTGTAAAGTGCTGGACTCAGAACAGATCCTTTGAAATTATAATACCAAGGAATTTAAAGTTACTGACCCTCTCCACCTCTGATCTCCTGATGAGTACTGGCTCATGGTCTGTAGTCAATACTCAGCTCTTTAGTTTTGCTGACGTTGAGTGAGAGGTTGATTCATCTTGATTCAGAATGTTGCCTCACGTGTACAGATTTACAAAGATAATTGGGAGAATGAAGAAACAAGTGGCCTAAATCTATACAGTTTTTAGATTTGCATTTGCTCATTGTTAGTGGTAATTTATCTACCCTTGGCAGTCTGCATATACAGTATCAACAAAATACCTATCCTAACATAGTTTTGTGAGGTATTGTGATTCTGCCCATCCTAATGGTCGGATTATGTGGGTTTAAATGCTTCCAGCTGGAAAACAAATGATATCCTGACCATACTATTACATTTCGTAAATACTTAACAGTTGCAAAATTCTACAAAATCTAATTATTTTATATTTAGCATGCCAAACAACTTGCTGCAAATGCCTCATACCATTTATATGCGACTATTTTGTTAATCTTAAATCCAAAATAAGATTGAATCATATTGTTGCTAAAACTTAATGTTTGTTCTGTCTTAAACTGTGAACAATGTAGTGTATGGACTTTTCTTAATTATTTTTAGCTATCCCTCCATTTATAATGAATACATTGGAAAGGAAAGCCTTTTTAAAGGTATGTTTCTTTGAAATTGTCTTTACTATTGCTTAACACTTTACAATGTTTATTGATATTCAGTTTGCTACTACTTTGAAAAAACAATCATTATGCAATACACGACTAGCTTTTTATTCTTGAGATGCATGAAGTGAATTGAAATCTTTAAAAAAGGTTTCATGTTATCCATCGTGTGTACAATGTAGATGAAACAATTTTGAAAATAAATTTAAAATTATTAGAACCTGGTCTATGAGCCTAGTTAAACCTAGAGTGTGTGAATACCCAAATTCCAAATGAAAATGAGAAAGAAAGGATGTTTTACTAGCATGATGATATGCAATACAGTGGATTAAATTAATGTAATTGTAATTCTTGTTTTGCTTGACTCTAACTTGGTGGTCTTCCATCTGAAGGGAGAGATAAAAGTCCACATTTTATTGATACAGAAGATCAGGCTAAAAATATACGCTGAAGGAAAATCAAATCTGTGCACGTTGACATAGTTATACAGTCAGCTGGCAATGCACCATCTTAGACCATAAGATATAGGAGCAGAAGTAGGCCATTTGGCCCATTGAGTCTGTTCCGCCATTCAATCATGGGCTGATACAATTCTTCCAGTCATCCTAACTCCCCTGCCTTCTCTCCATACCCATTGATGCCCCGGCTAATCAATAACCTGTCTATCTCTGTCTTAAATGCACCCAATGACTTGGCCTCCACAACTGCCCATGCCAACAAATTCCACAGATTTACTACCCTCTGACTAAAGTAATTTCTCCACATTTCAGTTCTAAATGGACGTCCTTCAATGCTGAAACTGTGCCCTCTTGTCCTTTAATCTCCTACCATGGGAAATAACTTTGCCATATCTAATCTGATCAGGTCTTTTAACATTCAGAATGTTTCTCTGAGATTCCCCCCTCATTCTCCTGAACTCAAGGGAATACAGCCCAAGAGCTGCCAGGCGTTCCTCATACGGTAACCCTTTCATTCCTGAAATCATTCTTGTGAATCTTCTCTGAACCCTCTCCAATGTCAGTATATCCTTTCTAAAATAAGGAACCCAAAACTGCATGCAAGACTCCGTGTGGTCTCACAACTGCCTTATAGAGCCTCAACATCACATTCCTGCTCTTATATTCTGTACCTCTAGAAATAAATGCCAACGTTGCATTTGCCTTCTTCACCACTGACTCAACCTGGAGGTTAGCCTTTAGTGTATCTTGTACAAGGATTCCCAAGTCCCTTTGCATCTCTGCATTTTGAATTCTCTCCCTATCTAAATAATAGTCTGCTTGTTTATTTCTTCCACCAAAGTGCATGACCATACACTTTCCAACATTGTATTTAATTTGCCACTTCTTTGTCCATTCCCCTAAACTATCTAAGTCTCTCTGCAGGCTTCCTGTTTCCTGAACACTACCCACTCCTCCACCTATCTTTGTATCATGGGCAAATTTAGCCACGAGTCCATTAATAGCATAGTCCAAATCATTGACATACATCATAAAAACCAGCAGTCCCAACACTGTTCCGTGTGGAACTCCACTGGTAACCGGCAGCCAGCCAGAATAGGATCCTTTTATTCCCACTCTCTGTTTTCTTCTGACCAGCCAATGCTCCACCCATGCTAGTAACTTCCCTGTAATTCCATGGGATCTTATCATACTAAGCAGCCTCATATGTGGCACCTTGTCAAAGGCCTTCTGAAAATCCAAGTACACCACGTCTACTGCATCTCCTTTGTCTACCCTACTTGTAGTTTCCTCAAAGAATTACAGTAGGTTTGTCAGGTTTTCTTTTCAGGATCTATGCTGGCCATGTGCCTCCAGGTACTCCATGATCTTATCCCTATCAATCGATTCCAACAACTTCACAACCACTGATGTCAGGCTGACAGGTCTATAGTTTCCTTTCTGCTGCCTCCCACTCTTCTTAAATAGCAGAGTAACATTTGCAATTTTCTAGTCATCCAGTACAATGTCAAAATCTTATCGATTCATGAAAGATCATCATTAATCCCTCCTCAATCTCTCCAGCTACTTGCTTCAGCACCCAGGGGTGCATACCAACAGGCCCAGGAGATTTGTCCACCTTCAGACCATTAAGCTTCTTGAGCACCTTCTCAGTTGTAATTTCCACTGCACTAGCTTCACTTCACTGACACTCTTGAATGTCCGGTATACTGCAGATGTCTTCCACTCTGAGAATTGATGCAATATATGCATTCAGTTCCTCTGCCATCTCTGCATCTCTCATTACAATATCTCCAGCGTCATTTTCTGTTGGTCCTATATCTACACTTGACTCTCTTTTACCCTTTATGTACTTGAAAAAGCTTTTAGTATCTTCTTAGATATTGGTCACCAACTTCCTTTCATAATTTATCTTTTCCTTCCTAATGACCTTCTTAGTTTTGTTCTGCAAGTTTTTAAAAGCTTCCCAGTCCTCTGTCTTCCCACTAGCTCTGGCTTTCTTGCATGCCCTCTTTTGTTTTTACTTTGGCTCTAACTTCACTTGTCAGCCACGGTAGTGTCCTTCTTCCCTTTAGAAAATTTCTTCTTATTTGGAATATATCTGTCTTGCACTTCCCTCATTTTTCACAGTAACTCCGGCCATTGCTGCTCTGCTGTCGCTCCTGCAAATGTCCCTTTCCAGTCAACCTCGGCCAGTTCCCCTCTCATGCCATTGCAATTTCCTTTGTTCCACTGAAATAGCGATGCATTGGATTTTATTTTTTCCCTCTCAGATTTCAGTGTAAACTTGATAATTTTGTGATCACTGTTCCCTAAGTGTTCCTTAACCTTAAGCTTTCTTATCACCTTCAGATCATTGCACAACACCCAATCCAGCACAGCCAATCCCCTGGTGGGCTCAACAACAAGCTGTTCTAAAAAGCCATCCCTTAGACATTCCACAAATACTCTTTTTCTAGAGGTCCAGTACTGACCTGGCTTTCCCAATCCACTTTCATGTTAAAATCCCCAACGATTATCATGACATTGCCTTTTTGACACACCTTTTCTATCTCCTGCTGTAATTTGTAATCCACATCCCAGCTGCTGTTTGGAGGCCTGTATACAACTGCCATTAGGGTTCTTTTACCCTTGCTATTTCTTACCTCAACCCATAGAAACTCTACACCTTCCACTATGTCATCTCTTTTCAATGATTTAATATTATTTCTTATACACAGAGCCACACCACCCCCTCTACCTACTAACCTATCTTTCAGAAACACTGTTTATCCTTGGATGCTTAGCTCCCAATGGCAGCCATCCTTTAGCCAAGTTTCAGAGATGGCCACAACGTCATATTTGCCAATCTGTAGCTGAATTTCAACATTGTCCATTCTATTTCTTAAGCTGTGTGCATTCAAATATAACATTTTCAGTCCAGTATTTGTTGCTTTCTGTTTTAACTGCACCATGCCTCTATTGCCCTGTAACTCATGCCTCTGGCTGTGATTAAGCCTCATCTTCTGCCTGTTCTTTCTATAATCTCTGTTGCACACGATCTTTGATTTATTGGCAACACGAGTGAATCTGCAGATGCTGGAAATAAATAAAAACACAAAATGCTGGCAGAACTCAGCAGGCCAGACAGCATCTATGGGAGGAAGGGGTGACGACGTTTTGGGCTGAAACCCTTCATCAGAAGGTTTCCTGATGAAGGGTTTCGGCCCGAAACGTTGTCACTACCTCCTCCCATAGATGCTGTCTGGCCTGCTGAGTTCTGCCAGCATTTTGTGTTTTTATTTCTTTGATTTATTTCTGTTTTTCCCTTCCTGAACCCTATCACTCCAGTTCCCATCTCCCTGCCAAATTAGTTTAAAACTCTCCCTAACAGATCTATTATACCTGCTAGGATATTGGACCCCTTTGGGTTGTACCTCCCCCAGAAGAGGCCTCAATGATCCAGGGATCTGAAATCCTGCCCCCCACATCAGTCTCTCAATCACGCATTAATATGGCTGATCATGCTATTCTTGCGCTCATTAGCATATGGCACAGGCAACAATCCTGAGATTGCTATCCTGGAGGTCCTGCTTTTCAGCTTCCTACCTAACTCCCTGAATTTTCTCTTGAGGACCTCCTCCCTTTTTCTCCCTGTGTCTGCACCCGATCCGAGACATCCCAAACCCTGGCACCTGGGAGGCAGCACACCATGTGGGTATCTCTGTCAGGCTGATGGAACCTCCTGTCTGTTCCCCCTCGCTATGGAATCCCCTATGATTACCGCATTCCTCATCTTCCTCTTTCACTTCTGCACCACGGAACCAGGCTTAGTGCCAGAGACCCAATCAGGTCATTCCCCTGAACTGCATCCAAAAAGAGATCATTACTGAAGGGGGTGGCCACAG
Organism: Hypanus sabinus; assembly: GCF_030144855.1. Lineage (NCBI taxonomy): Eukaryota > Metazoa > Chordata > Chondrichthyes > Myliobatiformes > Dasyatidae > Hypanus > Hypanus sabinus. Next base: position 32,328,899 of record NC_082720.1, read on the forward strand.
GGTGCTCTCTACTATCTGAGCTCTTCCCTTCGCTTCCCTGACCGTTAGCTTTCGCTGAAGCCTGAATGAGTCAAAGCCTCTTGCCACTGGCCTACTCCTGACAATGGCCACTCCTTTTATCCCTTCTGTACTTTTATTTAGTTTGTCGAGTTCAGTTGCTGCTGCTGATAGGCCCCGCACAATGGCCTAACACCCGCGAAGCTCTCGTTTTCTTTGGAGAAAGCATATCAAGAAGCAAAATAATCACTCCGTAATGCAGAGAGCATGTTTCATGGTAATTGAGAAATGTGGCTACATCTCAATGACACAAAACTAGCTTGTTAGAAAATGGATGATTTTTCAATTTAAAAATATAATTATTTGAAGCAATTAATTTTTCTGTTGTTTTTACCTTCTAAAATTATTTTCTAGCCATTAGAATATTTATTGTCAAAGCCCAAATGATTATGCTTCACTTAGCCTGTATATGAGAAAGCCAAGGAAAGCACGATTCTTTTGATTTTCCATTTTTTAAATTTTGTAAAAATCTTTTCCAAGTATTGAAGTGCACAAGAAACAGATTTTATTAGTCTGCCCATTTGTGTAAATATTTACGCACATACTGAGAATGAAATCAGGACCTATAATCATACGAAAGAAACAGCAGTTTGCTCGGTGTAGAGGAAGAAAAAGATAGATTAAGCATTTCAGAAAACCTTTCCCTTTGGCTGCAGTGGTATATTTACAATATTGTTTTAACTGACCAGTTAATTCAAAGGTTATCTTAAAAGTAATAATTTTATGCTTTCTGATTCTACAGTATGTCAACAATCCAAAAGTTAGCAACCTTGTTCTTCTATTATTGTTAATTAAATGGATTTGCAGACCGAATATTTATAAAATTTTTGTTTCTTTCATTTTTGTAGCGATTCCCCTGGATGAGTGCACCAATTCAAGTGGGTTTGGTAGGAATCTGGTGAGTAGAAGAATCTTAAAATCTCCCTCTTTTATATACCTAACCATGTTAGTTCTAAATTGAAGGTAGATAAAGACCAACCTTTCCAATTAGTAGTTTTTAATAGAACATTTCCATTTTACATGGCTCATCAACAATCTAAATGAAAATAAATTTTGAACAATAAGTTTTGTATTAAGTTCAAGTAAATTTCATTATTGAAGTACCTGTATGTCACCATATACAACCCAGAGATTTATTTTCCTGCAGGCATACTAAACAAATCTATAGAATAGTCAATTTCTATAGAATATAGCAATTTTGAAGTGAGTCTTCCAATTTGCTCCATTGCCCAGTCTTGCTGGGATTTCTCGGCGTAATGCTTTTGAATCACTTCCTGGATTCTATGTCTAGAATCCTGTTAGTTTTAAGGAGAATTATAGGATAACAATTTTGCTTTAGTTTGTTGTTGTTGTTAATATTTTTAAAATAACCTAAAATTCATTTCATATTTTAATAGTTCTTGTGTTTCTAGATCAAAGATGAAAAGACTATTGAGAGCAATAACAAATTTTACAACCAACAACACCCCATCCATCAGCTTTCCCAACAGTCATATTCCTGTTAGGAGGGTATGATGGCAGGTGTTGTGATGGAAATGAGAAAGGTTCTTTGGGTCTCAAGGCAAGAGCTCTGGACACACAGTTTTAATGATAAGGAGTTTATTTACAAGGGGAGAAAAGGCTTGGGAACAACACAAGCGGCTACAGTATTCGTACAAACGTGCTTAAAATAGAGGAGCGTGGGAAGAGTTGGGTCTGCAGTACAATACACAGGAAAATGGTGTGGGGACGGAGTACAGGTACACATACAAGCAGGGGAAAAGTAACTACAATACTTGCCCCCCCCCCCCTTGGCTATGGGCAAGCACGGCTCTTTGCTAAGGGGACAACAATAAATGCTCCCACAACCCTGTTCAATGCATACCTTACCCGGAGTGAAGCAGGGTGGTCCCTCGAGGATGGCAAAAGAGAGCGAGCCAAGCACATGCTAAGGAGGTGCTCTGTGAACTGTACGGGGCTATTAGCAAACTGCAGAATACACATCCTGATGGTCTGTTTATTGTTGCCGGTGATCTTAACCACGTGAACCTTAAGTCATTGCTCCCCAAATTCCATCAGTATGTGGACTTTGCAACGAGGAGGGAGAACGTGTTGGACCTGGTTTACACAAACATCCCCAATGCATACCGGGCAGAGCCTCGCCCCCACCTCAGATACTCAGACCACATCTCTGTTATGCTAAACCCAGCATACAGACTGCTTGGCAGGCGCTCCAGACCAGTTCAGAAGCAGGTGAAAACCTGGCCAGCAGGAGCCATCTCTGCTCTTCAAGACTGCTTTGAGCACACAGACTGGCACATATTCACGGAGGCTGCAACCAATGGCAACTGTACCAACTTAGAGGAGTACACAGCATCAGTGACCAGCTACATCAGCAAGTGCATTGATGATGTTACTCTGTCCAAGACCATCACTATACGCGCTAACCAGAAGCCATGGATGACCGCAGAGGTGTGTGCGCTGCTGAGGTCCCATGACTCCGCCTTCAGAGCAGGCGACAAGGCAGCACTAACAACAACAAGGGCCAAACCATCCCCAGCCATCAGAGGGGCAAAGCGTGCACATGCCCAGCTAATCCACAGCCACTTCCAGGACAGCGGCGACACGCAGCACATGTGGAAGGGCATCCAGGACATCACCAATTACAGGACAACATCACCTGACTGTGCAGGTGATGCCTCCCTCTCAAATGCGCTGAATAACCTCTATGCCCGGTTTGAGGCAGAAAATGACGTGGCAGCGAGGAAGTCCACCCCTCTTACAAATGACCAGGTGCTGTATCTCACCATGGCCGACGTGAGAAGAACCCTGTGCAGGTCAACCTACGGAAGGCTGCTGGACCAGACAACATCCCTGGTAGAGTGCTCAGAGGATGTGCAGACCAGCTAGCAGATGTTCTCACTGACATCTTCAACATCTCCCTGAGCAGTGCCACCGTTCCAACGTGCTTCAAGGCTGCCACCATCGTCCCCATGCCAAAGGAGTCTTCAGTGTCCTGCCTAAATGACTACCGTCCCATTACACTTACATCCATCATCATGAAGTGTTTCGAGAGGCTCGACATGAGGCACACCAAGGCCCTGCTGCCACCCCTCACTGGACCCCCTGCAGTTTGCGTACCGTCCCAACCGTTCAACAGGTAACGCCACTGCCACCACCCTCCACCAGGCCCTAACCCACCTGGACAAAAAGACACATACATTCAGATGCTGTTCATAGACTTCAGTTCAGCATTCAACATAATCATCCCTCAGAAACTGATTGGAAAGCTGAGCTTATTGGGCCTGAACACCTCTCTCTGCAACTGGATCCTAGACTTCCTAACTGGGAGACCTCAGTCAGTCCGGATCAGGAGCAGCATCTCCAACACCATCACACTGAACATGGGGGCTCCCCAGGGCTGCATGTTCAGTCCACTGCTGTTCACTCTGCTGACCCATGACTGTGCAGCAACACTCAGCTCGAACCATATCAACAAGTTCACCGATGAAACGACCGTGGTGGGTCTCATCAGCAGGAATGACAAGTCAGCTTACAGAGAGGAGGTGCAGCGGTTAACAGACTGGTGCAGAGCCAACATCCTGTCTCTTAATGTGAACAAAACAAAAGAGATGATTGTTGACTTCAGGAAGGCACAGAGCGACCACTCCCCGCTGAACATCAATGGCTCCTCGGTAGAGATCGTAAAAGCACCAAATTTCTTGGGTATTCACCTGATGGAGAATCTCACCTGGTCCCTCAACACCAGCTCCATAGCAAAGAAAGCCCAGCAGTGTCTCTACTTTCTGCGAAGGCTGAGGAAAGTCCATCTCCCACCCCCCATCCTCATCACATTCTACAGGGGTTGTATTGAGAGCATCCTGAGCAGCTGCATCACTGCCTGGTTCGGAAATTGCACCATCTTGGATCGCAAGACCCTGCAGCGGATAGTGAGGTCAGCTGAGAAGATCATCAGGGTCTCTCTTCCCACCATCATGGACATCTACACTACACGCTGCATAGGCAAAGGAAACAGCATTATGAAGGACCCCATGCACCCCTCATACAATCGCTTCTCCCTCCTGCCGTCTGGGAAAAGGCTCCAAAGCATTCGGGCTCTCACAGTCAAACTATGTAACAGATTCTTCCCCCAAGCTATCAGACTCCTCAATACCCGAAGCCTGGACTGACACCTTGCCCTATTGTCCTGTTTATTATTTATTGTAATGCCTGCACTGTTTTTGTGCACTTTATGTTGTCCTGTGCAGGTCTGTAGTCTAGTTTAGCTTTCTCTGTGTTGTTTTTTTTACGTAGTTCAGTCTAGTTTTTGTACTGTGTCATGTAACACCATGGTCCTGAAAAATGTTGTCTCATTTTTACTGTGTACTGTACCAGCAGTTATGGTCGAAATGACAATAAAAGTGACTTGACTTGACATGTAGCACCCTTTATAGGTCAGGGGCCAACGGCTTGGTGCTAGACAGGTTTATCCAATTAAGATGGCCGATGGTTAAGTATGCATTGATTAGCTGGGTGGGGGGGGCATGAAATTTTGACTGGCAGGTGGTGTGACCTCCGACCAGGTGAGGGCAGTGCTGTCAGGGGACAGGCACAGCTCTCTGGTTACAGCAGGGTTTTCTTAGTGCATCTCCTGAAGTCCATCTGCCTCTAGACCAGGGTTCTCAAACTTTTTTTAAGCCATGGACCCTAACCATTAACCAAGCAGTCCATGGACCCCAGGTTGAGAACCCCTGCTCTAGACCATACTACTGGACTCTAGAATGCAGTGGGTCATGAAGTTATGCCCTGCAACAGGGGTTTGATTCTTGCGCTGTCTGTAAGATATAAGTTCTCCCCTTGACTCCCTGGGTCTCCTCCAGGTGCTCTAATATCCTCTCCCGTTCCAAAGACATACAAGTTAGAGATATTGAGTTATGAGCATGCTGTGTTGTGCCAGAAGCATGGTGACACTTGCAGGTTGCCCCCAGTACAATCCTCTGATGCAAAATGGTGCATTTCATTTTGTTTCAATGTTACGATGTACATAAGACCATAAGATATAGGCGCCGAATTAGGTCATTTGGCCCGTTGAGTGTGTTCTGCCATTTCACCATAGCTGATACAATTTTTCCCTTTGCTCCAACCTCCTGCCTTCTCCCCATCTCTCTTCATGCCCTGTCCAATCAAGAATCTATCAACCTCTGCCTTAAATATACATAAAGAGTTGGCCTCCACAGCTGCCTGTGGTAATGAATTCCGCAGATCCACCACCCTCTGTCCAGAGAAATTCCTCCTCATCTCCATTCTAAAAGGATGCCCCTCTATTCTGAGGCTGTGTCCTCTGGTTTTAGACTCTCTCACCATAGGAAACATCCTCTCCACATCCACTCTATCAAGGCTTTTCACCATTCAATACATTTCAAAAAGGTCACCTTTTTTTTTCTGAGTTTCAATGAATACAGGCCCAGAGCCATCAAACATACTGTGCAGAGGGACTTGTGAGTACTTGTGCATGAATCGCAAAAGGTTGGTTTACAGGTGCAGCAGGTGATCAAGAAGGCAAATGGAATGTTGGCCTTCATTGCTAGAGGGATTAAATTTAGGAGCAGGGAGGATAAGAAACAACTGTACAGGGTACTGGTGAGACTACATCTAGAGTACTGCTTACAGCTCTGGTCCCCTTACTTGAGGAAGGATATACTGGCTTTGGAGTTGTTGCAGAGGAGGTTCGCCAGGCTGATCCAAAGCTGAGGGGGTTAGACTATGAGGAGAGGTTGAGGTGCTTGAGACTGTACTCACTGGAATTCAGAAGAATGAGAGAAGATCTTATAGAAACATATAGAATTATGAAAAGGATAGATAAGATAGAGGCAGGATAGTTGTTTTCACTGATAGGTGAGACTATAACTTAGGGGACGTAGCCAGAAGATGCGAGGGTGTAAATTTAGGACAGATGAGAAACTGCTTTTCCCAAAGAATCTTGAAGCTGTGGAATTCTCTGCCTAGTGAAGCAGTGGATGCTACATCAGTAAATATATTTAAGACAAGCTTGGATCGATTTTTGCATAGTAGTGGAATTAAGGGTTGCGGGGGAGGCAAGTAGGTGGAGATGAATCCATGGTCCAATCAGCCATGATCTTATTGAATGGCCAAGCAGACTCGATGGGTCAGCTGGCCTACTCCTGCTCCTATTTCTTATGTTCTTGTTTTAAATCTCTGAACAACCATCACCAACATATCACCTGTGGAGCTAGAGGAGCCAACACACTTGACTACTGTTATACCACCATCAAAAACGTTTACTGTGCCATCCCACACCTATACTTCAGAAAGTCCAATCAACTGGCTGTACTTCTACTCCCAGTGTATAGGCAGAGATTAAAGATTGCAGCATCAGTGGTGAAGACCATGAAGGTACGATCAAGGGAGGCAGAGGAACGCTTACAGGACTGCTTTGAGTCAGTGGACTGGACGATATTCAGAGATTCGTCTTTGAGTCAGAATGAATACGCTACAGTTGTCATTGACTTTATCAAGACCTGTGGCATGAGTGTGTGCCTTCGAGAACATACCGGTCATACTCAAACCAAAAGCCGTAGATGAACTAGGAGATTTGCAATCTGCTGAGGGCTAGATATATGGTATTCAGGATATATATGATCCAGAACTATACAAAAAGTGCAGGTACAACGTATGGAAGGCTATTTTAAGGACAATAAGGATTTCATTTGAGGTTAGAGATGAAATCGGATGCACATCAGCTGTGGCAGACTTTGCAGGCCATTTCTTCCTACAAGTCGATACTTACATCATGAATGGCTGTGGTGCTTCACTCCCAGACTCAACTTTTATTCTAGCTTTGAAAGGGAGAGTAAAACTACACCTGTGCGAATCACTGCAGCACTTGATATAACCCTGTGATCTCGTGTCTTGAAGGCCGACATCCGAATATCATTCAAGAGGATGAATCGTCACAAGGCGTCAGGCCCTGATAGTTTCCTGTTAATGCTCTGAAAATCTGTGCCAACCAACTGGCAAGAATGTTCAGGTCATCTTCAATCTCTCAATGCTGCAATTGGAGTTTCCCACCTACTTAAGAAGCACAAAAATTGTACTTGCCCAAGAAGAGCAGGGTGAGCTGTTTCAACAACAATCACCCAATGACACTCCCATCTACTGTGATGAAATGCTTTGGAGGTTGCTTATGGTGAGGACCTAGACCTGCTACAATTTGCCTATCACCACATTAGGTCTACAGCAGAAACAATCTCACTGGCTCTCCTATCAGCCTTGGATCACTTGGAGAGTAATACCTGTGTCATGCTGCTGTTTGTTGACTCCAGTTCAACACAATCATAATCTCCATTCTAATCAACAAGTTCCAAAACCTGCACCTCTGTACCTCCCTCTGCAAATGGATCATTAACTTCCTCACGGAGGGACCACTGTCTGTACGAATCAAAAATAACATCTTCTCCTGACTGACATTTAACACTGGTGCACCCCGAGGATGCTCCATTGCTCCAGTCACACTACACCCATGACTGTGGTGCTAGGCACAGCTCAAACGCCATCTGTAAATTTGCCAACAACACAACGATTGTTGGTAGAACTTTAGATGGTCATGTGGAGGTGTACAAGAGTGAGATAGATCAGATGGTTGAGTGGTGTCGCAGCACTAACCTTGCACTCAATGTCATGTAAAGGGAACATGCACCAGTCCTCATCATGGAATCAGAAGTGGAAAGGGTGAGCAGTTTCAAGTTCCTGGATGTCAACATCTCTGAGGATCGGCCCAGCGTATTGATGCAATTACAAAGAAGGCACTATAGCAGCTAAATTCCATTAGGAGTTTGAGGAGAATTGGTATGTCACGAGACATTCACAAATTTTTACTGAAGTACTGTGGAGAGCATTCTAATGGGTTGCATCACTATGGCATGGAGGGGCCACTGCACAGGATCAGAAAAGTCTTCAGCTCCATCATGGGCAGTAAACTTACCAGCTTCCAGGACACTTTCAAAAGGCAGTCCTTCATAAATGTGGCATCAGTCATGAAGGACCCATATCACCCAGTACATGCCCTTTTCTCATTGATACCATCAAGGACGAGTTACAGAGCCTGAAGGCACAGACTCAATGTTTCAAGAACAGCTTCTTCCCCTCCATCATCAGATCTCTGAATGGACAGTGAACCCATGAACAGTACCTCAGTATTTTTTTCTTCTCTTTTGTACTAATTTTATTTACTTTATTATATATATTTACTGTAATTTTTAGTTTTTATTGTTATGTACTGCTGCCACAAGACAACAAATTTCATAACATATGCCAGTGATACTAAACTCTATTGTGGTCCTTGAGGTAAATTGAGAGATCAAGGCTTGATCTTCAGTGTATGAGGTCCTTTCAAGAGTTTTATAATAATGGTGGTATGTGTTCTCAAGCTTTTATATCTACCCAATGGAAACTGAATAATCTTACTATTTCTCTAAATAACTTGAGGACACACATTCTATAAAGTGTACTTTTATGTCCTGCAGATGGACAAGCTCACAATTTCAGTGATTGCTTAACCATTTTCAACTTGAATGGGATGGGAAAAGAGAATTATATAATTGTCTTTGACATCCCTAGCAAAGACAAGCTTGGAAGTTTTTCTCCCTCTTAGCCAGTATCCAATCACTGAACTGTATATTAGATTAAACGAACTTTCACTGGATGTTTTTATTTGCTAAATACATTGAGTTGCTTAACCTATATAAGTGCTATTTCATGACTCTTAGCAGGCACCTAGTTTCTTGACTGTGATGTTGGACATAATGTTATTGTACAGATTTCCCCAACAGCTCCACTCCACCAGCATGTTTATGTTCTTTATAATTATTTTTCCCTTCCATCAATCCCACTTACTGACGATCTGAATGATATCCTTCATTAATAGTATTTTTATGCTGCTCTTTCTGGCAGTGCTGTCTCCTTTTGTATTTGATTTCTGTCTTCAAAATATCAAAGACTCTGCAATATTTCTTCTTTAGGATTGGTTAGCTCAATCTCCTTGACTGTATTTTGTGCTACTAACATGTCCATCGTTATGTAAGTGCTTCCAGTAAATTGCCTATACTATTACCATTTTACAATTTTCCCTCATAATTTGGTCTTTTTTCATTAATGCATAATAACAAATAAAGAGTCATTACTTTGACATTGTACCTTGCCTAGTATTGCCCAGATCATTGAACAAGTTGGCAAGGCTTTTTTCGATGCTGTAGCTATACTGTTCAATATCCTTGACTTGTTAAGTTTATTGATTTCACCTTGTCTAAAACTTTTCCTGCATCTACCAATGCAGCAATTGCTACTTACAAATTCCCACCCTTTCATCATGTTACTAGACCCACCTTTTTAATTTGAAACCCTATACGTATTGATTACCTCCTGATTTAAACAGAGCTCTTCCTAATGGAGTACTTCCCCCATTAACTAGTACTTATGCTGGTAGTCCAAAAATCAAAGCCTTATTTCCAATACCCCACCCTTTGAGCAATGCATTTGACAGTCTCCTCAATTTCAAAGTGCAAGTACAAAGTAAATTTATTATCAAAGTACATGCATATATGTCATCATGTACACCCAAAATTTGTTTTCCTGCGGGCATACTCAGTAAATCCAAGAAACAATAGACAGAAAACAATAGACCACAGAAAAATAGGACAGACAAACAATCAATGTGCAAGAGACAAAAAACTATGCAAATACAGAAGAAAATAAATAACTGAATAGATAAGTAAGCAATAATTATCGAGAACATGAGATGAAGAGCCCTTGAAGTTGAGTCCATATGTTACGGAAACAGCTCAGTGATGAGGTGAGTGAAGTTATCTGCTCTGGTTTAGGAGCCCAAAGGTTGGGGGTAATAACTGTTCCTGAACCTGGTGGTGTGGGACCTGAGGCTCCTGTACCACCTTCCTGATGGCAGCAGTGAGAAGAGAGCATGGCCTGGGTGGTGGGGGGTTCTTGATGATGGATGCTGCTTTCCTGCGACAGCGCTGTGTGTAGAGGTGCTCAGTAGTGGAGAGGGCTTCACCCGTGATGGTTTGGCCCTCTGCTAGTTTCTACAAAGCTCCAGTGATTATCTTTTAGATTGTTCCTTCATCTGCTCCATTGCTGTCGTATCCTCTCTTACGTTGCCATTTGATGAACTTCCCAGCTGGACCAGTGTCCCATAAAATGGCAAAACAATTCTGAATTTAGCATTAAAGTAGTAGTGATAAGTATGCCTGTGTAAAATCTTGCCCTGATAGTTAGAACATTTTCTGAAAAATTTAAACAATATGTTCAAAAATACAATTGTAATCAAAAAACTTAACCAATTTTCTTAAATAGAATTAGTGTTAAGCTAATTGTGCATGAAATATATGTAGAAAATTTTTAGGTTTTTTTATCCACTTTAATTTTTGTTTATCTTTCTTATTACAGCTTAGTATTTGCTACACCTCTTTGTTGTGCATTGTTCCCACAGAAAAGGTAAGAAACCAGTTCATGTGTATCATGCTTGGTAAGATTTTGCATCTTAAGAATTTTTATAGATACTTTATATGAATGTAAGGAGTTAAAATTTAAATCATACAGCTTTTTAACCCATCATGTTCATGTTGATAATAGTGTTCAGTTACACTAACCCTACAATTTACTCTCCCTATATTCCCATCAACACTACACTGGTAGAACTTCAATAATCCAGCATGCTCAGGACTTTGGTGCCAGACTAGTAGATTTTCTATGTTATTAAATGTGATTTGATTAATTCCTCAACATATTTTTGAACATCATTATAACAAATTTCACAATGGAACCAATAAGTTTAAAGGAAGCATGGAAATGTAACATTGGTAATTGGACAGAGAATGCAGGAATTCAGGTCCCAGTAAATTAGATGCCAAACCATCAGAATTTGTAAACAGCTGGATAGGGAATTATTGAAGTTTTACTGCACTCACCTATACATTGGGTGCAATTTACATTGGCCAATTAATTTACCAATCTGCAAGTCTCAGTAATGTACAGCAGAAGCAATAAAAATCGTGGTCAGATTGCTGGAGCAGTGAGGCAGAGATGCTCTACCAGCTGCATGACTGGGTCACTTTCTCCTTGGGTTCTGCTCCATTTTGTTTTAACTTCTGGCTTTCTGGTGAAGGTATCAAAAGTTTTGGTGGAGCTCTGTTTTGCTTTTCAGAATTATTAATACCTAACAAGCTGATTAAAATATACCAGAGAAGTTATGATCAATGGACTGATAAAATGGTGTGCAGTATTTGGGGCTAGGAAAATGTCATTTAAGCATAGGGGAGTTATGACCATAGCAACTTGTATTTAGTAAACATAGCATGCACACTGGAGTTCCAGATATGTAGAATTGCACTGGCTGTAAATGGCAGTTCCAAAGGGATCCACCAGCATTTAGCTGCTGCCAGGTAGGTGATTTCTAGACTTGCACTTATTAAGTCAGGGAAAAGCTGACAAGTACGTG